>NC_142800.1:25854155-26195755 GCF_049724085.1 Artemia sp. Qi Xiang Cuo
CCCCCCCCCCCGAAAAAGTCAAAAATTAGTAACCCCCCCCCCCCCCGAAAAAAATCCTGGATCCGCCCTTGGTAGAAGATAAGACTTTTCGTTAGAAGACAGCTACCAATCGACATTGTCGGCTTCTGGCTTGTAAAGCCAGAAGCCATCCGCTCTTTCGGCTCCTGGTTAAAAAAAGGAAGTCTTCAAAATCTCATGAACAAATATTCCTTTGAGTACACATCCAAAAAAAGAATACTCCTTAATTAATTTTGCAAGTAAATTAATAGGAAGTCTTTATCCCTTTGAAACTATTTTTCTGGCGAGAGACATGTATTTTCAAAAATGACCCGAAGCCGATTCGAACCAAATATTTGCCGACACGATCAAAAGACGTGAAATCGCAAAATTCCAGTCAGCTCAGAATTTAGCTTTACTTTGTTGGTTTTGTTCAGTGTGTCACCTACTTGAAGGGTTGCTTCAGTAAAAATAGATATACACTTACAAAAAACTGCATTATAGAAGTGTCAAGTTATACACTATCTTTAGAAATTCTTTCCTGAAAAGACTTCGAATACTGCTTAAGTAGAGTTAACTACATAGCTTAACCTCAAGTCTCTATTTAAAGCTGACATAATAACCACTACACGATCAATGTAATGCACACTTATTTTGTTTATCCATGTGCAAGCATGGTCAATTTTTTTCGTCCAGCAAATTTTTTCTGTGGGTTTAAAAGTAAATACCATGAAATAATGGCAAAGGACTTAACTCCTCCCTTTCTCCGTAATTTATTCTCTCCAGTATTTCACCTAAGGTTATATTTTCGAATTTTTTTTAGGTTTGTTTAAATTTAGAGCAAAGCCTGGGTAGAAGGCCGTAATTAGCGAAAAATTCACTTATTGGGGAAAAATATCAGGATAAGCTCTTTCTGAACTGGATTCCAGGGTGTCGCATGGTATATCAAGGATGTGGGAGACATCTTGGGATACTATCTTAAAAAAACCTGTAAAAACAAAACACTTCTGTTACAATTTTTTGTTGCAATAAGAGCTGATTTTGATTATCCAAAAAATGTTTTATTTTCTCTTAGTAATAAAATAAATGAATCTAAACTAAATGTTTTTTTGTTTTTTTAGCATTTCACTAGATAGGCCGTTTTATTAGATAGTGAATTTGTTTCTGCTTTGCAATGCTATTCTTCTAACCTTGTAAGCATAGATACACACGGGTCTGACCTCTTTGGGGGGGGGGGGGGGGGTCAAATAATTTTTTTAACAGAGGATGGGCTGCAAAAATGAAACAGTTGTAACGTAGACTACTATTTTTCACTCTCCAAGGGGGGCCTTCGTTCCAACCTCAAGGGTATCTGCCTTCTCTCTCTACAGGTATTTTTATAAACACTAAATTAGAAACTAGAGATTATGAAACACAACCAGAAATAAAGATCTGTGAATTGGGACTAGAAAGCAAACTTCAGTCATAATTTACGAGACTTGCCTAGTTTTTGTGGAAGGTTCATTATATTGGGATTTGATCTGTCGTGGTTTCTGTTCTGCAACCTGTCTTATTAGAATAAGTTTCACTTTAATTAGTAGCAAACTTTGTTACAAATCTTGGCTGAAATACTTGTTTCAAAAATTAGAATGTGACGTTGTTCGACAAACATGCATTCAGAACATTTTTAAGAATCAAAACCCTCTGAAGACCAAATTTAAAACTTTAATTAATCCTTTCGACCACTTTTAATGCTTGGATGGTGTATTCTACCGCTTTGTTTTGCTGCTCGTGTACCTTCATAGTTAATACCCAGGACGTAGTCTCGTGCCTTTTTTGTCCTCTTTTAATTCCATATTTACGAAGTAGGAACGAAATGGTGACAAAAAGTAGAGGCAAAACCTCACCAGTAAATCTCAAAGTCTAGGAGTAGATTATAACCTTGATTCAAATTTAAACTTGAAACCTGTTCAACTGCTTCTATGAACCTGAAATATTTCTTGGAAAACAAATTAATTCACTGTAGCACTAAGTCACCTGAAGCCAACGCAGCTGTGCACACCCCTCTTTCACCACTTTGTGCTTAAAACTTTTCCCTTTGGATCATTTCTTGGGACCTCTTACAACCCCATTTAACAGCGTTCTGGTTTACGTTTGACCTCTGAAATATTACAAAAAGCATGACTTTCAGCCATCTATTATCATTGATTTGTAAAACCTGACTTGACCATTTTAGGTTTTTTGCCGTGTAATTTCTAGTAAAGAAGTCGGACTATTTTTCATATAGCTTATCGTCTAATGAACGTTCATTAAAACCAGTGCCTAAAGATATCCTTCGATAATTCATCTTGAAAAATTTAGCTCTTCCAAACCTTTCCTTGGCTGCGATTAAAAAACATGCCCTAGGTCATTCCACTTTCTATGCCTTTGATGTAAACACCATCTTTATTAATAATCCTACATCAGTAGTATTACTTGAATGGGTACTTTCAACGAAAAAAAAAATATTATTCAGCCAAGCCACCACGAATGAAAGAAATCAATTCTCTATTATAAGTATTTTCGCAATCCAGAAATGAAATTAATCAATTTTATTGAATCTATCTCTCGAATTCAAATAAGAAAGTGAAAAAAAAAAAAAAAACTCAAAATGAGTGTTAATGTGGAAAGATTTCCTTTTTGATGGGTGGTGTGAATAAATACGGTACTTTTTAGCACGACAAATGATAAGTCTATCCAGCTCTTAAGGTGGTTCCTCTTTTATACGGAGCTAATGTTTTCTTAAGAGAGAACGCCCGGCATCTGATTGCTCATCTATTGTGGATTGAACATCGCTCTTATTTTTTCTCTTGGCTCTCCACTTGGTTCGCACTCTTGGAAAGAAATTGAAGCCAATTAAGTGGTATTGACTGGATGAAAGTTGAATGCTAAGGAAAATTATCATCATAATGATCATTATGTATCATATAAAGTGTAATCATCATGATTAAAGAAATAGTTCGTAAGCAAAATGATCATTTCAGTACCAAGGACATCAAAATGATAACATTTTTGCCACTTGGCTTCATCTCAGGTCATATCTGAAAACCAGGTTTCTCTTCGATTTTTCTTTTGGTTATTACAAAACATTAAAGGTCAGAATATGTGCGCAAAGTTTCACAGTGTCTCCAAACCGAGCCGTGGAACTAATATGTAGAAACTAACTCGTAAATTCGATAATGCTTTTCGAACTTAAAAATTCAAAGATATTGCAGATACCCACAAATAATCATTTAAGCCTTATATGTCTTGAGTTTTCCGTTACACAATATTTCATGGCTATTCCTACATGGGCTGATAGGGTATTATTTCAAAATAATTCCTTTTTCTCCACTTGGAAGTGTCATTTCTTTTTTGTTTTTCCTGGATTCTCAAGTGAAACAACTAGTTTGATATTTGTACTTTATGTGATACAACTTAAGTGATAAAAGTGGCGCTTTTGGAATAAATAATTGGAAGGGATAAATATAACTTGAGAAGGATAATTGATCTTTCCAAAAAGATGCTCTTATGAGTAAATCAACTAAATAATTTCAAGCTTTGAATAAGTTCAATATTGAGCGAATTAATGCCTCGCTAATAATTCTAGCTTATTCCAGTTCCTATTTTTTATTAAGATGTTAGGGTTAGCCATTAATTTTTACACTATTTCACTCATGCAGTCACTGTATTTTTACTCACTTTACTACCTATTAATGCTTTTGTTTTCTTTTGCTAAAGTAATCGCGAAATATACACTTTCTAGAGCTCCATGAATCATATATATTTTATTGATTTTTTACACACGTTCTTTATTTTTAAACTTTTTTTAAAGTTTAATTTTTAATTCTCTCCTTATTTTTAAGCGCCTGTGAGTGTAAAAAATAGAATTAAAAATTGAAAATTGTTTTAATTAAAAATTAAATTCCCGGTTTTTCCTAATATTTTAAGACGTATATGGTTGTGTAAGTTTCCATTTAGCCAAATTAAAGAATTAGATTTAATTATGGTGTCAGTGGTACTTAAAAGAACAACATTTTTAATTGATCCTATTTTGATTGATCATCATTATTGTTCGATTGCAACATTAGGATTGATTATAACTATTTTGATCGATCAAAACATTATTGATCATATTTTAATTGAGTTATTTGATTGACCCTATTGCTGTAAAGCTTCTAATTCATGTAGCTCGTAACTATAAAAAACAGAGTCTCGTATGTGTAATTGTTTTTTCTCTTTCTTTTTTTAGCTACAGGGGAAGCACATTCTCAATTTTAATCAATTCTTTGTGGCCGGAGATTGCTGCAAAAGTTAAAGATTTTGACTCCCTCTTTTCCACTTTAGATATGGACCACTTCCAAAAGGTACAAAATTCTTCTAATAAAATACAAAATCTTTAGAATAGTACTGGGTTTTGAATCCAGGTTTCCTTGATTATTTTTACCAAATTCCTGTTTATTCCTGCGTTAATGTACACCTCCCCCTCCCATAGATAGTTGTCCTAAAATAAGTCTCCTTTTACCACTGAGCTGATCAAGAATTGGTCTTCGTTTCCTTCCATCCACTTACCTCACTGCTATTCTTTCTTCTTTTTTTACCGACATCTCATATCTGTCGGTCTGAGGCATGCTTGTCTATTCTTTCTATTCTTCCTGTCTGTCTACTCTTTCTTGTTTTTTTTACCCACATGTCATATCTTGTCTGTTGTCTGTCTACTCTTTCTTGCCACATGTCATATCCTTTTTGTCTGAGGCATGTTTGTCTTTTTTCTATTCTTCCTGCCTGTCTACTCTTTCTTGTTTTGTTTTACCCACATGTCATATCCTGTCTGTCTGAAGCATGTTTGTCTTTTCTTTCTATTCTTCCTGCCTGTCTACTCTTTCTTTTTTTTACCCACATGTCATATTTTGTCTGTCTGAGACATGTTTGTCTATTCATTCCATTATTCCTGCCTATCTACTCTTTCTTCTTTTTTTTACCCACTTGTCATATCCTGTGTGTCTGAGTCATGTTTGTCTATTCTTTCTCTTATTCCTGCCTGTCTACTCCCTCTTGTTTTTTTTTCCTCATATGTCATAAGACATGTTACGTCCTCATATGTTTGATGTTTTACTCTTATTTGTTTGTATTGAATTTTAGGGTTTGACGTGTGTTCTTATTCTCTTTTGTTTTTTTGTTTTTTACCTTTTCGACAATTTTTTTCGTTTTTTTTACAACTTCTGTCAATGTTCATTCTTCTCTGTCTCTAACCTCTTGCCTCAATCCTCTTCTCTATTTTTATTTTAAAACCAATTTCACCTATCGTGTCTTTTCATATGTTTTTGTTTTGGTTTTTTTTATTTATTATTATTTAGTTCTTGTTTTGTGGCGCGTGTTCTTATTTTTTTTTTCAACTTTTTGATAATTTGTGTCGCCTTTTTTCAAATTTTGTCACATTTTGAACACGTTTATTTTACTAATTATAATGTTCTTATTGGAGGCTCGAAGTTCATATGATCAAGGTAATATGCAAAAAAAAAAAAAAGAATACCAGGAACAAAAAGTACATTTTTTTTGTTGTTGTAAGTTACAAAATTCGACGATTCCTGTATATTTTTGTCCCTTAAAAAAGGGTAAGGAGGGGGGGGGGGAGGCTAGGCTGGTTTTGTATTCTCGTATTGGAATGATTGCTTAACTTTATCTTAACACATTCTTTTCCAGAGATACTTTTTAATTATAAATTTCTTGAATTGGTATGAAGGCCTATGTGGCCTATCTTCCATTTCTATTTCTAGTATGTAATAGATGGGCCTAAAGCTGTTTTCATAATTTGTATAAAAATTTGCATAATTTGCATAATAATAATAAAAGTCAATATAAAACCAATAATAAAAAAAAATGTTGCGTGTTGTCTAAATACATGTGGCTTGTTAAATTTATCCTCAGAAATCAGTTGATTTTTTCTATAAGGAGGGGCTTAAGTCAATTTTTTAATGTTACAAATTTGAGGATTAATGTATATTTTTGTATCTTAAAACAGGCCAGGTAGGTATCACATTCTTTAAATATATTGGTATGATTTTTTTATTTTATCGTAACATGTTCTTTTCCAGAGATACATTTTAACTATGAATTTTTTAAATTGGTATGAAGACCTTTGTGGTTCCTATGGGACTATTGAACCCCTGAAGCAGCGAGAAGATTATTTAGCCTTAAAAAATGGATGGAATTACTCGGCATATTATCAAGCAAGGTAAATATCCTTAATTATCTCAGGCCTAAATGCAAAGCTTGTGAGGGCAAAGATACACTCAGAAGTTCTCTTTGTACTTTTAAACATTTAAAGATTCGCTCACATGTGTCCCGAGTGCTTGGGAAGTCTTTAAGTATTTAAAGGTAAGCTCTCAACTGCTTGGAGTGCTTGTGAAGCTAAAAGGAAATTTATGGGTTTTAATTCATAAACAAACTGAGTTTTTTTTTTTGAAATTTTAATAAATTCTTTTACTGAAGTATTTGCTGACCTTGAATTGATGTACATACAATAAGAGCAGAAGTTGAAAATCTTTAAAAGCTTCTGCTTGGTTCCATCCCATATTATCTTGATTTTATACTTTTAAACAAAAATCGTAGTTTAGAATAATAAAGACTACTAATGCTTGCTTGTTTTAAAAGACTTGCAAACTCTGGTTACATTTCTAAATCGTTTGATTTCAGAGAAACAATTTCTCTAAGTGACTGGCAAGGTCTCATCTATGCTAAAACAACTACTTAGCTGCCAGATGGACCGCGGCGCCGCGCCGATAAGAGAAGACCGGCGGTGGCGGGGGCAAAAGTAGCAGCGGCGGCGCTCTCTTTCACCGCTCTACTTTAGTTTCACTCTTTTTCACCACTCTTCTTTTTAAAACAATAAAAAACTTTAGCGTAAAGAGCGAGGCGTTGAGAAGGGGACAGCCCCTTTCATATACGGAATAATTGCTGTTCATTTTAAGTTTTAATGCCGCTCCTTACTTTCAATTAAAAAAAATTGTTTTTCTATTTAGTTTCATAAAGACTTCTGTCAACATATGAAGAACCGTGTATGTTGCAATTGTACCTGTCTGGTTTATATACAAAGTAACACAAGAGACGGAAATTAACGAACAAGAGAGTAGGGAAGAGTTATGGTATACAAAGTAATATTTGGCAGGGATAGTCATTAGTGATAAATCACTAGTGGTGGCACCGTGATTGGATGATATTCGAGGAAATCCCCTAAAATTCAGGGGTGGTTCAAGCCGTGCTTTATTCCATATCATAAAAACTGAAATACTTAACAGAATGAGAAAAGAGAGGGTCTAAATCCACGTTTGGCGTAATAGGGAATTGCCGTAAAATTAGTTCAAAGCTAGCCAACCGTCACCACCTCTGCTGGTGGGGGCGCGCGTGCGGCGCGCCAGCGGCGTTGTGACACTTCAGTAGCGGTGAACCGGGCCTCTCGTTGGTGGCGTTCGGTCGATGCAACGGCGTGGCGCCGGGGTCTACTTCCAGAGTTATCATGGTTCCAGCGGTTTTATTACAATCCCCTGGCTTGAACAACAAGGAATATCACTTTTTGCATGTAATTTATTCAGAAATATTCAAATTGATGTCGAAAATGAGTGTCTCAGTTTCAGATCTTGATCTCGGGAGGAGTAATGGAGGTCTTTTATCTCATTTTTCTGTAATATTAGAAAGTTTCTCTAATATTAGAAAGTAATAAATATGTAATAGTAATATTAATAATAATGTAGTAATAGTAATGTAATAATGCTAGAGAGTATTCAATTAGGGTATTTTAAGAGGTTGTTTGGGCTGCATAGAACAGCTCATTCCCAGTTTTTAAATGGCGATCTAGGTATATGGCCACTAAAACATTACAGACTAGTCTCAATGATAAAATTTTGGTTGAGAGTCTTCCAGTTTCTGAGTGACAGGTTGCTTAAGGCAGCTTATGAAGATTTACTCTCGCAGAGGAAAAAAAAGATCGTGGTCATTAAAATTAAAAGATATTTTAAACAAAACAGGATTTTCTTTTGTTTAGAATGAAGGTAGAGGACCAATGGATATAAATGCAAATTGGGAGAATGAAATTAAGATAGTACTAGAGAATCAAATGATCCAAAAATGGAGTGAGGAGATAAAAAAAAAAACATTAGAAACACTAAAATTTTATAAGGATGTTAAGGTGGTTTATGGGCAGGAGTTTTACCTTAAGCTGAATTTACTACTACTACTACTACTAACAACTCACTGCCGCACCAAGCCGCCTGAGGCCAACACAGCTACGCACGTTCCTCCTCCATCCCAATCTATTTAAAGCCTCCCTTTTCACATCCGCCCACGAAGTTCCCCTTTTCTTTAAATCTTTCTTTATGACGTCCTCCCACCCCAGACGGGGAAGACCTGCTTTCCGTTTAGCCCTAGACGGTTGGCCGAAAAGAACAATCTTCGGCAATCTGTCATCCTTCATCCGCACAACGTGCCCTAGCCACCTCAACCATTCTTTCATTATGCTTCAGACTCATATTTGACCACTGTCATCACTGTAGCTTCTGATATTCTAATCTTGGTTTGCAGACTTATCTTCCAATCTTCCAAACTTTTTTTAATTGTGAAAAAACACCATTAGCCTTGTCTATTGTACTTTTAATATCATCACTGCTCCCACCATCTTTACTAATAATACTACCAAGGTAAGTGAAGCTGTCAACCTGATCAGTCTTTTCATTACCCAACGTCACCTTTTTATCTTCACTTATTCCTAGCCTTAGCGACTTAGTCTTCTTAACATTAATTTTCCTACCTATTCGAGCACCCTTACTCGCAAAACCACTAAAAGCCTATTCATTTTGCTCACGCTTTCATCAAGAGTGCTTGGGTCATATGCATATTCGCAGTACAAAGAACTTTTTCTATTCTGTTCATCTCTAAATCCTTCCACTAACTTTCTTGCACATCTTAAGCTTAGTCCATCAAAATGATCCATATAAAGGGGATAGAACACAATCCTGCTTAACTCCTGATTTAATACAAAACCAGATGCTAACCTTAATACTAAGCTGAATTTACCAGCTAGATATTTGACATTGTGGATGCAACTCAGGACTAACTGCTTACCACTTGGCGCAATATTTAAAAGATATTCTAAAGAAAGATGTTCCAATGAAGACAGACATACTTGCCCGCTTTGCAGAGTTAAAGAGGATTATTTAGTGCATTTCTTGATCCGGTGCCAGGGGCTCTCTACGATAAGCTTAGGGATATTTGGAAAAAATCAGTTGACACTTCCAGGTGTCTTAAATAGTACGTCGCGTCGTTTTTTTTTTTTTTTTTTTTTTTTTTTTTTTTTTTTTTTTTTTTTTTTTGTAGAATAGCAAGGTATCTGGAAATTTTGTTAAGTAATAATAATAATAATATCCTAGTAGAAAGTAGATATAATGTTTTATTTATGTGTTTTTCCAAGTGTTAAGTGTTCTTTTTAATTACTGTGTTTTGAAGTATTAAGTACTATTAGTAGGTTAATGTAGTGTTTCATTTAACCGTTTTATGATGTTCGCTGATCAAGGTTTATGTTAATTGTGCCTTTCGTTTATGTAATTTTACTGTGTCCATGGCCGTATATTTGGCTTTAAAATACACTTATCTATCTTATCTATCTATCTATCCAATGTAATAATGTAATGTAATATTAAAAATAATAAATCTCTAATATCAGAAAATTTTTCGACATCAAAATAACGTACCCTAACCTCTGTAGATTACGCTATCTTGATGATGCCGATGAAGAATAGCTTGGGATCCTGGATGCAATGTGATTCGGGACTAATAAAATGAATTTTCATTTATCAGTGTCACCTAAAATGCAAATATTCAATGTATTATATAATTTATTTACTTAGAATTATCAATATTCTACAAACAAATTAAGTTGGCTACAACATTCTTATAAAAAATTCCGAGGACTGACGAGGCATCAACCAATCTCTGTCTCTGCAAAAATTCTTCTCCAAGGTTCTTAACCATAACAAAAATTTAGGTAACGTATCTAAAGTTAGTAGGGAGAGTGTTAAAATAGATATTTTAAACGTTTTAATGCTTGAATGAAACATGATCTAGTCTGTTCTATGAATTAGAGACGCATCTTGACCGCAAAGGTTCTTGCGTCGGCCCTGTGGCATCTGGGATTGAGCCTCGTAACCCATAATTCTGAGAAGAAATCAATTTGCTAGCACAGAAAAAAGATACTTTGAATAGTGTATTGAAATGGAAGACAGTTTAAACATCTGTCTAAAAGCTTTCTTGTCCAAAGTCGTTTAAATGCTAGTGAATCATGATACTGTTCTTTAGTCAGCCAAGGCTAAGGATTTTTGGAGGTTTAAGAAAACAAAGCTGGGCCGATAATTTGATTGTTCCAGGTTGCGTAAGATAACACAAGGAATCAGTGAAAGTATGGGAAAGTATGAATTTAAGAATCGAAATGCTAAAAACTAGGAAGTAGCTCTGAAATTTCAGCAATAAATACTTCTTTTCTTCAAATTTTTCTTAAACCCTTTCTTTATTTTCAAATAGCAATGACAAAGAATATTTTAAAACTAAATTGGATGTGTTGGTTCAGATTTTCAGAATGAAAGTCCATAGATAGAACCTTCGAGCTACAGGCTTCGAAAGTTAATCAATTTGAAGCTAGAATTGAGGGATTTCTGACTACTGGGTTTTGTAGTGCCTCTTTGAAATTTATGAATGTCGTGGGAAAAGCTAGAGTATTGCTGTGGCTATTCAGTCTATTAATGTGCTCATTCAATCATTTTCTTGTAGCTCTTTTTTCTTCTTTGTTTTACCTTCTTCTCCACCATATTGCTGTAACACAAAAACCAAAAATGGGCCTGCGCGAGGTTTTTATGTGATTCCTCCCCATATTCTTGCTGTGACTAGTCCTCATAAATGAATAACTGATTTTTAGCTCAAATGCCTCCACTTTGATCATTACATTTAATTTGTAAAAGTAAGGTAAATTATGCTATTTTAAAAGAAAACAATTAAAAAGAGTATGTCTGCAATTATATTACTTTATTATATAAAACATGTTTCCATATCAGTTTTGAAGAGGTTGCTGGTAAGCTGGAAATAGCACTTACAACACCACTGCCGTTCCTTCATTTTCTTGAATGGTTATTGATTAAGGATAAAAACCAAATCACGTTATATATCGATGCTCGAAATGTATCGACGCCAAATACGTGTTTAATACTCGATAACCAATTCATATCGCTGCTCAGCGCCGACCAATCCCCGAAACTAGGTTTTAGATATAAATCCATGCTTGATACATTAGTCTACTAATTGCATTGTTAGCCCGTATCGTGCACATGGTTTTTCCTGAGTGATTGCTATCTCTTCGTTTATAATTTGAAAGAAAACTATATTTTTCAAAAATATTCTATTCAACAAAACTTATTTCTGAATTAGGTTTCAAGAGATTGCTGGTGAACTGGAATTAGCTCTAGAAAACCCTTTCAACATCCCCATGTCAACCTCTACTGGTGATCGTTTCAAACTTGCATTGACGAGTGCTTTATGGTCATCGCTACAAGCATGCTGGTCTCCAAACGTGTTTATATCCCCATTGACTCACCGATTCTGGAAGTTAACATTTCAACTATTGTCAAGATATAATACATGGTTACAAGGATTGCTTGAAATGGTAAGTCTCAATTTACAAGTAAAAATCATATGTAATAAAATGGTGACTGAAATAAACTGAGGAATTGACTATAAGTAAATTGGCATATTTGCAAACGAGGTATGCCTATAATAACAAAAAAAAATGAAGATATCGATATATTAGCCCTTACCTTAGATCCGCCTGTGTCTCCAGAGGCACCTAGGGTATCAAGAAGGAGCTGCCAATCTTCCTGCAGTTTTGCTGCTGGCAATATGTCCTCCCGCTGAGGTTGGATTGATGCTTGCAGGTTACTGAGATCTGTCTGGTACGTTCGACGCTGGGTGTTTCTGGGTCTGCCACTGCGGCGTGAACCCGATAGCTGCCAATGGAGCGCTGCATTTGGTAGTCGGAGACTGTCCATATATAGTACGGGGCCAAGGTATCTCCATTGGTGAACTCTTAAGATATATGTCACAAGAGGGTGGCTCGTCTTGGCGCGGATGGATTGGTTTGTTATTCTTTGCTGCCAACGGATGTTGAGAATTCTTCTAAGACATGTGTTTTCGAAAACAAGTATTCTTCTCTCTAGTTCCTGGTTCAGGTACCAAGTTTCGGTTGCGTAAAGCAGCACTGGCATAACATTGCTATTGAAGAGTCGTAGCTTTAGCCGTATAGAGAAGCTTTGGAACCGCCAAACTTTCTGTAATCTATTGAACGCCCAATTGGCTTGACCGATGCTTTCTATTATGCTTCCCAAGTATTTGAAATGAACGACTTGTTCTATGAGTTGGTCTCCGAAAGTGATGCTCTGGGTTGAGTCTGTGGTAGCCATGCATTTTGTTTTCTCAGGCCGTTTTATGCAACTCTTTATTAAAATTTTGTTGCTTCAATAATGAAAATTTGTGTCCGAATATTTCTTATAGAAATATTATTGTAATTAGCAAGGTGTTTTTATGTAATAATCTTAGCAAAATAGCTCTCTAAAACGCAACTGGTTGCTTTTTTTTTACATTAAGACATAGACATCTGTGCCTCTCATCACGTGTAAAGCAATATATAGGATGGTATACGCTAATTGATATCAGTAGCTATGCGCCAGCTGAATTTGTATTTTCAAACAGTTCATGGTTAAGAACTGCAAGTAAAGAGCGATTCAGCCCAATAGTAACCTTGAAAGTTAAGAAATGAATTTTAATAATAATTAAAATATCAAAAGAATTGAATTTTTGTGCTGGTTCCAAATACATAAATTCATTAAGTTTAATGTTACCCATCAAAAGCTACGAGCCTGAGAAAATTTGCTAGGTTTTTGAAAAAAGGGGAAAAACTCCCAGAAAGTCAAGCGATCTTAATGAAAATCACATTCAGCATATCAGAGAACCCTATTGTTGAGATTTAAGTTCCTGTATATAAAAATGTGAAATTCGTATTTTTGCCCGAAGAAAGATCCCAGATCCGGTTTTGTTTTTTTTTAGGGGTGGTCATATGGAACTAAAGGTCTTTGAAGATCAGGAGAGGGCTCATTCGAATGGAAATTAAAAGTTCTTGAGCCATTTTTAAGTGACCAGATAGATTGGAGGGTAACTAGCCCCCTCCTACGCCACTTCCCCCCAAAGACATCTTATCAAAATTTTGAGACTGCCAATTTGTTTAGCATAGTTGAGAGGTCCAATAACTATACCTCTCGGTATGACGTGGCCCCTCACAGACCCTTGGGAAAGGACTGTAAGTTTTGCAATTTGGAGGAGGGGGGTCCACTGGAAGAATTTTGAATGAGGAGGAAAGTCTTCGGGGAGAATTTTTCACGGGAAACTTTACACTTGGGGGAGGGACTTTCTGGCAAGACTTGAAAACGGTCAGAAATTAGGAAAAAAAGTTGTTTTCAACTGAAAGTAAGGACCAACATTGAAGCTTTAAACGAACAGAAATTATTCCATATATTATAGGGGCTGCCCCTTCCTCATCTCTTGCCCTTTACGCTAAAGTATGCCGTATTTCATAAGAAAGACTGCTCTAAGGTGAGGGCTGTTGAATTTGAATGAGAATTATTTTTAAGGAACTTTAAGACTTAGGATAAAAAAGCGAAAGTTATGGAAGGGGCAGTCCCCCGAATTTGAAATGATTTTCATTTGTTTTCAAAGTTGCTCCTAACTTTCAGTTGAAAAAAAAATCTTTTTTTCTTATCTTTAATACCTCATATAGAACGTTAAAAATTTTAGCTCAACAATTAAGAACAAATTAAAACAGTAACAACATGAGCAGAACGTGGGCCTGTCAGTCAGATAAATTTCAAAATATCTATATATATGGTTATAATCGAGCTAAACAAAATTAGTAGGTAGGAAGGAGAGAAGAAGAGGGGCAGAAATTTCTCCCGTTAAATAGCGTGGAAGAGAAAGAGAGAGCAAAAGATTAGTTATTTGGAAAGTGTCGCAAAGGGAATGTGGCTTAGCCCTTGAGTGCAGCTGTGACCATGTGAATATTTGGCACTTTCGAAGAAGCTAAATCTGAATGAATAAGTATATCAGGCAGTGAAGGCCGAGAAATAAAGTCTGAGAACAAGAAAATGGGTTAGTCTTGATGGACTTGGCAAACGCTGGCTCTTCTATTTTTGAATGGTAAGGCATGCATTTGTAAGTTTGAGAGGAAGTTTGATTTTACGATCACAGTATATAATCCTTTTAGAATTCCTCTTAATCACATCATTTCTATTACAAGTTCGATCAAAAATCTTCGACTCTACACAAGGTGTGTATACTTCAAAGGTTGTTTGGAGGGATAGAAGATTCTAGAACGAATAGGCTCTAGGGCACTTAACTTAATAAGAGTGTTAGTGATGATAGCGATTAGAAATATAGATGTACCAATTGAAATTGCTTAAAATGGTCCTTGTTGGTTAGATAAAGTTGATGGCACCAGTAGGTATTGGTAACAGTCATGCAATAGGGTGTTGGGGAGGAGAAAACTAATGAAGAAGCTATTGGTAGGGGTATCTTATTTGGTCATGCTCACCTTTGTGTCAAGTTGATTCACCTTATCACATAGACGGTTTTAGGGAGGAGACAGAGGGAGTACCCGTTCTGAGCGCAAAAACTTTAGGGGCACAAAATTTCAAATAAATAATCTAATGGTTATAATCATTTTGTAATTTTTGAAATGTGTTTTTTTGTTAAAATAATCTAAAGGGCGCAGTTGGCAGTAACTATAAGCAAGTCGAATCCAAAATTTTCATTTTTCCCATATTTTCATCAGCATTCCTTGAAAATAAAAGTAAGCTGCAATACAAGTAAAATTTTTCGATGATTTAGATCCCATTTGGTTGTTCCACGAACTCTAAGATATAAAAAAAAATATTTCAACACCGACGCCTTAAAGAAACCTATAGATGTGTTAGAATTAATTGTGCAGTACGGATTGTGCAGTTAATTGCAGTATCAGTGGCCAGTAAAGAGAGGTCGTTTAGTAAACTTAGATTAATATTAATGGACCTCAGATTGACTATGGTTGGGGAGCGACTAAATGATTTTGCATTAATAAACCCAGAACGCGAAGAATTAGAAGCGATCAATTGAGACGAGATAAGTAATAATTTTCCAGAGGTAAATGGAAGTCAGGAAGACCGCTGAAAGTTATATAGCAAATGAAAAATTTTTGTTAGTAAATGAAGGTTTTGTTAAAATTTAGCCTGCAAACTTTTGGGAGGCAATAGGGAGCGGGAGGGCTAATCAAGATTTGCCCTGAGTGCAAGAGAAGCCAGAACTGCCACTGCCTCATGAACAACTTGGTAAAAAAATACTTAAGTGGGCTGGTAATAATATTTTTGTAAAAATACAACAAAACATCAACACACATATACAACTTTACAAATAACACACACATACAATATTATAACACATCAACACATGACAACATGTCTCCGCGGAAAGCCCTTGCCAAGGATATTAACTATGAAAAGAATTGCTGCGACTTTCGAGAATACCAAAATAAGTATGGAGATAACTAAAACAGATATTTTGACATTTTGATACTTGACTGAAAAATGATGTAGTCTACTCTATGAATTAACGACACCTCCTGACTACAAAGGTCCTTGCGTCGGTCCTCTGGCGTCGGGGATTGAACCCTATGCCCTATAATGCCAAGAAGAGATCAATCCACTGTGTTGCTACAAAAAAAAGAAACATTCTGAAAATGGTCTATTGAAGTGGAAGGCTATTTAAATATTTTCCGGAAAGTTGTCCAGTTCAAAGCCTTTTAATAGCTAGTGGATCATGATACTTTGCTCAGTCAAGTCTAAGGCTTTTTGGAGATATAAGAAAGCAAAGCTAAGCCAAAAATTGGATTATTAGAAGTTGCGTACTTTGGCTAATAGAAACATAGAAACTCTACAGACTACTCAACAGCTCTGAAATTCCAGTAATAAATACTTCTTTTCATATTTCTTTCAATCCCTTCCTTTATTTTGGAATAGTATTGACAAAATTAATGTTGATTAGTTTAGTTAAAAACACCGAAAACGTTAATAGTTTCGTTAAAAGCACCAAAAACGTTAATAATTATCGGAAAATTAAAGTGGACGTATTGGTTCGGATGTTCAGTATGAAAGTCCACAGTAGGAACCTCTGAGATATAGGTGCCTGAAGTAAACTAATTTTGATCTACAATTGATGGGTTGAAAGCGTCTTGTGGCTGGGTTATCTAGGGCATTTTTGAAACTTACGAGTGTTGCAAGAAAAGCAAGAGTATCGTTGTAGCTAATCAGTTCATTAATTTAGTTGTTCAATTATTTTCTTGTAGCTTCTTTGTCTTCTTAGTTTTACCTTCTGGTCTACCATATTGCTCTGGTGTATTATTACATGTCTACTATATGAATGTTATCAAATTACATTTAATATGAACTAATTCAAAAGTAAAAATTTTTCCACTGTAACCGAAAGTTGCAAATGCGTCTCGTAAAGCTGTATAGTAAGAAAAAATCTTTTTTTTTTATATCGATAGTTCCTTGTATTTGTAGAGTTCTGAAAAAATTTTAAAAGGGTACTTTACTAAAAGCACAAAACAGACGCAACAAAACAGGGCTAAGAGCAAAACAATTCCTCGTAACCTGCAAAAAATAAAAGACAAATTTATAGGGTTCTCAGTAATTTTCGTGACTAAAAATTGGCCTTCGCTGAGGTTCTGTTGTGACTCCTCCCCATATTCTTGTTGTAGTCATTCCTGAGAAATGACTGAAGACTTTTAGTTCAAATACCATCACTTTATCAATACATTTAATTTGTAAAAGTAATGCAAATTATGCCATTTTAAAAGAAAGAAATCGAAAAAAAATGTTATTGCAATTTTTTATTGTAAACACGCAGCTGTTATAATTTTGACTACTTCTACTACTAACAAATCAATGCAGCACCAATCCGCCTGTGGCTAGTACTCTCTCCTCCTCCATCACAATCTATTAAAGCCTTCACTCTTCCTGAGAAATTCTTATTTTCCTTCTATCCTTCCTATGGACCCCTTCCCGTCCGAGACGACTGCGGTGGTTTTTCTCTTTTCTGAAGCTTTTCGTTTTTCTCTAAATAGATGGCCTAAAAGAACGGCATTGTCAATCTGTCATCCTTCATGCGTAAAGCATGTCATAGTTATCTCAACCTTTCATTCATTTTAGCCCTTGTAAGTAATATAGAACCACACTTTTCATACAGCTTGTTTTTTTTACATACAGTCAGTCAAATGGGTAGAGGATGGCTAAACAGGGGCACACGAATGTATAGCCATTTAATGCAATGGGATGACTCCACTCCAGTGACATCATTCTGTAATTTCGGTCACTTGCAAACCAGTCCTTTAAGATTTTCTTTTTTTATAGCTTACTCATGAACTCCCTAAGAGTGGCTCGTGGACCTCTGGAAAGTTGTATTATCACAATTAAAAACCCTATTTAGACTTTGTTAATCTCAACCAGCATAATTATATGGTAAAAGTGCAACTTTAAAGAACACGCTTAGTCTTTCCATACTTTCCGTTTCTGTCTTTTCTTGTATTTCATAGAAAAGTCCAACCCATGCTGTAAAAACTCACTGTAGATGATGCTAATGGAGAAACTATCTCTTGATAGAAAATTTATGGGGAATGGGAATCCTGTTCGTGTCAATATTTGATGGAGCAACAGGTAAACTATGTGCTCGTGGTTTAAAGAAGTAATATTTGGATACTACGGTAGAGAAGCGGTACACATTAACTGACGTGATCTGAATCTTGACTACTCTTCAACATCCATAGTGGAAAGCCGCATATATTTGAATTTAGTGGAATGGAGTCACATAAAATATTATACGCAAGTAGAATCTTCTAGGAGGAATTCGAGAGTGAAGCCATGAGCAGATTGGACTGAAGAAGGTGTATTTGCAGCCATGTTAGCCTCAGACGATTTGGCACTGTGATGACTTGGCGGTAGTAGTATTCCTTGTAGCTGAATCATTGTTACCGAGCTTTTGTTGTTCAATTTGAAGTTGGAGCAATTTAGTAGCTGTTAGGAAAGGTTTCTGTGAAGTTTAGATTTTATCCTCTGTAAGCTAGACTGAGTAGTTTGAAGTATTAGCCATTATTAATAGCCAAATATCGTAAGAGTTCCTCTTGAGTTCATCCACTCCATCATAAAATCTGCGTTTTGTAACGAAGCACCTTTCGAATTACTATAATGTTCTACCGTCTTTAAAAAAAAACCCACGACATTACAGAGGATTTAGGATTCAACCAGAACCCTTCAAAGGGTAAAATTTTTAGCTGGAATGGAATTAAATTCATCCAAAATGCGGCTGCTTATTAGAACTTTTCTTGAAAATTGATATTCAGATCATTAGTGAATTCATCTCTTGGGTTAATACAACCGATTTCTGAGAATCCATTTCACCCTTATTTTGAATATATTAAAATTCAAACGTTTTAAGTGCAGGATTTTGGAAGATAAAGAGAAGTAAACCAAAGTGAAAAAGTAAGATGACTTAAAAGTATGTTTTTATTTTATTTCTTTTCTTTCCAGTCAATGTAATGTCAAATGTCAATGTCACTGAAATTGCCTGTGTCGCATTTTTGCAAGCCAGTCACGTTATTCTTTAATTTTTGCAATTTCTGGAAAGATAGATTACTCATCTTTCCAAAACTTAATTGGATTCCCTGTGCAAGATTAAACCAGTGAACAGAACAAAAAGTTAAGATTCCCTTGAATGGTTCTTCTGTGCGAAATTTCAAGCTAATTAAAAGAACGAACAGTTCAGTTTCACACAATTTAAATTTTTACACGTAGTTCTCCTATTTATCTGTCCTGAGTTTCGCGGTTTTCTGCAGCTACCGTGGAAACAGTGGGGTAGCACAGTAGCAAAAACTTCTTGGCAGTTTTCGTGGCGAACCAAAATTTCTTGGCAGATTTGGTAGCTTTTGGAATTCTGTCGAATTCTGCTGCAGCTTTGGAACTTTGTCCATATTTGATCCGCAGTTTACCACTGCAAAATTTAAGAATGCGATAGTCAGCACTTTTTTCTGTTTGCTTTATGAATTAGTTCATTGTTATAATGCAGCTAAGAAGATTTGGTTAAGTTACAAAATGTAAATAATATTAATCAATTAACTTTAACCTAAATCACAATTAAGTAGATTCAATCATAATTTAAAGAATGTAACCCTTTGTTTTTGTTTATTATTTTTGTTTACTTGGGTATTAGAGAGTAGTACAGACCTTTGCCGTTTTTCTCCTGAGTGGAATTATAGTTTCGCTGTCGAAAATGTTGGGGAAGACATTGATTGAACTATCAGTGATAGATGCTGAGACATTAATCGGCGAATGTACTATTACATGGGAAGATATAAAATCTTTACGCAAGTCAGAGTGAAATAAGGCGTTAAAGTATAAAGATAAATTTTCTGGCTTATTGATGCTAAATCTGCACATATTTTTTTCCGCATGAATTCAGTTCCTCTTTCTTGTTTATCTTTCACAGACGCCAAAATAACTTCGTTTCATTCAAGGGTTTTATGAAATTCTGGCATGGATTCCTTTTCTCCTTCCTGTGTATATTTTCAGACGCTAAAATAGCACTTATTCATTATAGGGTGAAAAATGTGCAGTTTCAATTGAATTAAGTAATTCTGGTGTGAATTCAACTCTTTCTTTCGGTTTATCCTTCACAAACTAACTCACGCTAAACTAACACGTTCCTTCATTCCGTTGTAATTTTGCTTAGTTTCTGACAGCAGATATTGTTTTCTTTTCCAAATCGATGTGAGTTTTGCTGTTTCTTGTTCCATGCATTTTTCTTTAGCTGTTCGGGGTCATTTGTGTAAATTATTAATAAATGCTTAAAACAAAATGAAACATCAATTGAATATTTTATAATTTCCGTTCTCTGGCATTTTGACTTGATTTGGACAGAAATTGATGTGTTGTGGCACGAAATGACAAAAAATGAGCTGTGGTATGATTTTTTTTTTGCTACTTAAAAAAACACTAGATATTTGGAATTTCCTTTCAAACGATCCCTCTTTCAACATTCTATGGCTACTGGATCGAAGAGATCACCACTAGGAAGAAAAAGGATACACTTCAATGCTTCCTATGCAAAACAGAAATTATTTTCCTTGTTTTTCAAGGCAGGGGACCGTAATTTTCGGGTGTGGGGTTTTCGACTATTGTGATTCCAAATAGTTACCATTCCTGAATCAGATTCAAATGAATTTGTTTTTGCACTAGACAGTTTTTTAAGGTACAACTTCAAACGTTTGGGGCATTATGGGCTGTAGCTCGCTCTTTACTAGGTTTCATATTTCACTGCAACCATGATTTTAAAATGTTTCATTTTATAGGGAGCTAAAATTGCTATTGAAGACTGGACTAAGATATATGCAGATATTATTGAACTGGATAGGAAGCTTGATCTTGTGAAAGAAATGGCATTCGTAAAATCGCAACATCCAGGAAATCAGCTTTGGTCAAAATTACAAGGTGAGAGTAAAGACTATTGAATAAGAAGAATTGTAGGCTAATACGCAGTGTTTAAGAGATGATTTTGCCATACGTGTCTACAAAATTGCCACTAGGTGAAGAAAAAATTCACTAGATTCTTGAAAGAAAATGTCACTAAATCGGCAAGAAACATCGCTCAAAATTTTCTCCCCCAAAAGTTTATTTTCTTATCAATGCAGTAGCCAGGATCTTGTTCAGAGGGGGCGAGGGTATATTTTTTCTGAGGATTTAAAAATAAAATAAAAAAAACATCAAAAATTTGTTTATATGCATTTTGCTACATTTTTACAAGTTGGATAAAAATTTCTAGGTTCAATATTTATAGTGAGAACATTTTGGGCTTTGTATTTTAAAGGTATGGCATATTTGAAGCTATCCTTGGAAATAGACAATTCTAAAGTATAATTATATGATAAAAGTTTTTTTTTTAATAGGAATATAGAGCGATATACATATGAAAATGAAAATATGAAAAGGGTTTAGTAGAGTGTTTTGCAATACTTTTCCGTAGTTGTTACAAATTGCTCACTTTTTGTTAACTTTTCACACCTTTGGTTGCGAAGGGCATAGATGTATGACAAATTTTTATTTGTGAAAATTGTAATGATGTAATTTTTAATTACACTTTCAAAATTTTAGCTACAGTTAATGATGTAACTTTTGCGGAAACGTTACTTAAATGTTTCAAGCGACTTTAAATAGAAATTGTCGCGTATTTTTGAATTGTCGCAGAAAAAATTCACCTAGAAAATAATACAATGTCAAAGTTTCGTATCATATTGGATTCACATCCCCATATACCACTTTCTCCGCCGCATATCCCTTTCTGTTACCCTTTATGTATCTCTTTCTGTATTCCTTATTGGGTGTATTCTATACATATGAAATTGAATGACTGTTCGCTCGTTTGGTCGTGTCTGTACTAAAAATTAGATAAAATAACAGTGCTAGGAATTTTAAGATCTTACAGAATATTAAAGGAATTATGAGAATGGCTATGACTACGTAAATCCCCCCCCCCCCCCCAAAAAAAATCATGAACAAAATTTAGACACATGGATTTTTGAATGACGTCATAGATATGTGATAAGAGAGCCGGAGTCTCGAGCTACCGTGGAAATAAACGGAGGGAGTTGAGAAAATAAATGAGGTCTGGTGTGAGACCACACTTTCGAGAGCAAAATCCCAAAACGAGTTTGCGGAGGCTGAATCTGTGCTGCCAATATTGGAAGCAGAGAGAAGCGATAAAAAAGGCTGCAATGGGGAGTTTTTGGCAGCTAATAACCATTTATGCTGGCTATTTTTTTTTCAGTTTTGTGCATTCTTTGGGCTATATCTAGAACCATTAGAGGGGATAGGGTGCATTATCTTAAAATCAACCATGATATTACAAAAACGACTCTTATTTAGTGGTTACCCTCTCCAGGAGGAAGCACTATAAAATTCTTAAAAGTACTTTAAAAAAATTCTTAAATGCTTCTTTATATCATTCCTGAAACTGATATTGCTTTGTCCCCTATAATAACACTTTCTATTCTAGGGTGAAATATCTGCAATTTCAATTAAATTAAGTAATTCTGGTGTGAATTCAACTCTTTCTTTCTGTTTATCCTTCACGAACTAACGCACGCTAAACTAACACGTTGCTTCATTCCGTTGTAATTTTTCTTACTCTTCTAACAGCAGATATCGTTTTGCGCTGCACGTTTTCTTAATCTTCTAAGAAAAAGTCTTCTTAGTCTTCTAACAGCAGGTATCTTTGTGCGCTGCACTTTTTCTTAGTCTTCTAACAGCAGGTACCGTTGTGCGCTGCTCTTTTTCAATGAGCCCTGACTAGGATTTTATTGTTTGATACCACACAGATGAACAGTGTTCAACAGCAGGTCATGCCATAGCTTTGCACAATGTAGTAAATCTTTTCATATTAAATCTTCTGAATATCCTTTTGACATAAAGCAAACTTTAGTCTACTTTGTTTATTACACACAGCTGATTCTTGTTTATTAAACTTTCAAGTGATTATCAAAAATAACACCGAGATCCCTGATAACATCAGCAGAGTTTACCTCTACATAACCAGTGTGATTCTGGCATGCTTCTAATTTTTCTAAATGATTCCCCACTTGACATTCTCCCTTGTTAATAAATATTTTAACTTGAATTATACCCTGGAATTTAAACCTGGCATTTAAGTCTTTCTGTAGAAGAGCCACGTCGACTAGGAATGAAATATCGCTGTAAAACTTTACACCATCCTCAAACAATCTAATCGTACTAAGCCGAGTTACCTGAGTCACATCATTAATGAATATACAGCTTCGTGCAGACACAGGGAGCGTGTTACAAATCCTGTTGCAAGTTGTCAGAGGGTTGAAGTTAGACCTCACTGATGGAGTATGAAGAATCTGTAAATTGCTGGAAGTGCGGGGATGATAAGTCGATTGATCAGAAACGAAAGATATATTATTACATAGAACAGCAGGAAGATGGCCGTGCAACTGTAAGAAGATGAAAAAAGAGCAAGAAAGAAAATAGAGAGATTACAAATCTAGCAAGGGTTTAAGTGAAGATCGGTTAGTTTCCTTAATAAGAGTCCTTGCTTTATCATAAAGTTTTGAAAGTGGCATCAGAGACGAGGGAATTGTTGACATCCAAATAAGAAAGGAATATGAAACATAACATTAAATTAGGCTCTACAACAAAATTCTATGAATCGACCCTGGAAATATGTGTTTGAGATTTCTAAGGATTCCAAGACTCCTGGGGACTCTCGTTTAAATAGGGTCAATATGATGTTTAAAGTAAAGATTTTCGTCAAGCAAGATGTCTAGGAATCGAACGTATTAGGTCTACTTAGGGAACCTCTTGATACGTTTATTTCATTTAAGTCAAAGCAAGCCTTTGAAACTCTGGAGAAAATGTGAAAAAATGACTTCCGGACATTTAAGGCAAGATAATTTACATCAAACCTTTGGATAACTCTTTCAAAAAGGGCATTTATCTTTGAACGAAGATCAAACTCAGTTCTACCAGCTGTGCTAAGAGTACTGTCATCAGCAAAAGCAATAAGTGCATCCGGTAAGGACGAACTCCTGTCACAATTAGTGATGGATGCTGGTTGACAAAGACGACAACAAATGGTAGGTTTTAAATTTTGAACTGCATTAATAAGGTCATTGACGTAGATTAAAAAGAGCATCGGCCCAATAACAGATCCTTTTGGAACGCCAAACTCTATTCCCGAAGGGTTAGAAAAGTGCGGATCAACCGAGATGACTCGACCAGATAAATATGATAGAAACCGAGAATAAGCATTCCCTCTTATACCAATATGGGATAGTTTCCAAAGAAGAATCTTGCGTGTTAATGAGTCGAATGCTTTTCGTATATCGAGAAAAAGAGCAGCAGGTATCAGACCAGAGTCAAGAACTGAATGTAAATAATTCAAAAGAGTTGTGCATGCATGCTCAGTTGAGTGCTTCGCCCTAAAACCAAACTGAAAATCATGAAAAAAGTGTTTAGAATTAAGAAAATTAAGAACTCGAGAAAGCATAGCTCTTTCAAATATTTTACTAAACACTGATGAAAGAGATATGGGACGATAATTTGCAGGATCATTCCTTGGTCCACCTTTAAAAAGAATAATAACATGAACAGGCTTTAAAACACTTGGAAGAACACCATTTTCAAAGGAAAGATTGGTATGCCTCGTGAGGGCAGAAACGATGACAATAAGAATGAACTTGACGATCTTAGTCGGAATACGGTCTGGGCCAGAAGATGAAGAACCCCTCAAACCATTGATAGTTCTGCCTATTTCAGCTTCAGAGGCAGGTTCCAATGCCATTGATTTAGGACAAGGTGGTCAAAGGTAAGACCTAAAATCAGGTAGAGAAAAAGAAGGACTTACAGAAGAGGCTGTAGTTTTGCCGATATTAGCAAAATAGGAAGTAAACGCATCTTGAACTTTTAGCTCACCCTCTTCATTTTCGCCTTCCATAACAATGCTTGAAAAATTGTCCTTGGTGATGACAATGTATTCTAAATGATTAATATTCTTTCTTCAAAGTCTCTGAGAAAGTTAAGCTGGTGAATCGTATTTCCCAATTGACTTGTTATAGTGAATTATAGTCAAACATTACCACCTAAGGCAAGAGTTCCATCACAATATTTCTAGGACCCACTTACTCTTCAAGAAACCGCTCAAAGATAATGTTAGTCCACAATGTGCTTTTACATTTTATTTCGTATTTTATATTTGTATTAAGTAAAGCTTTGAACAGGTCCTTTTTTATTGTAGAAACATTTTGAGTTCTAAAAAAATAATATGACATCCTTTAATTAGCTTTACCGAAAGGGAAGTTTCACCTGGTATGAGGAGTCATCTTATGATCCTTCCCTGCCCTCCTTCTCCCTATAAAAAAAAAAAAAAAAAAAAAAAAAAAAAAAAAAGGTCCTGAGAAATCTTAAATGGCATTTGGTGAAGAAAGGCGACAATAACCCTGCTAAATGGAATAATGTGAATTTTATTTCAGTTGCTTTTGAAGAATGTCGTTCTGCGATTCTTTCTCATCGTGAGAAGGTGCTACAGCAAGCCGTTGGATTATTAAAAGATGAATCAGCTGTGCATCTGGAAACTATTACCGATATCCCAAGACTTTATAGAAGAACCAACAGAGTTACTCCAAGCACACATTGCTCCTACGTTGATAACACTTTTCAACCGCTTATTTCGTTCAAGACGAGCTATGGAGAAGAGATGGGAGACATCGAGACGATGAGCATATTAGAAGAAGTTGTATGTTCCATTTTAGCGAGGTAGGATATAGAACTTTTTTTTTTTTTTTTTTTTATCAGCCAAAAAGAAGTCGTAAACTCTACCGTTCTTAAAGTGAAGGTCAGAAATAAGACGGTTAATTTACTCACGTGAAGCATTGCCATGCGAAATCTGGCTGGTATCTTTGATTGGAAGAAGCGAAAACGTTTTTGAACAAGTTTAAAAAATATTAATAGTATCAATGTACAAATAGGAATTTTTTATGTATTTTAAACGCAATTTTAACGGTCGAACAAAGGAATTCCTCAGCTTGTTTGATCTGAAACATAAGCCCAGTAAATAACAAGCCTTTGACTGTCACAGATATAGCCTGACGCTGGCCCTCTCCGTTCACTAACTCCTTCGTCTCTCATACACTTGTAAAATTACGTTACATTTCCAGTTTTGTTTCTTTTTTTTTTAAGTCTATTTTTTCGATTTGCATAGTTTAAATCCGTTTTCATGGCTCGGGAATTATTTAGCATATGTTTTCACGCCTTTGCCTTGATTATTTCAGGCTATTTTTTGTGCAAAAAAAGTGTAATTCCATCAAAGCCGCTTGTTGATTCCCTGGTGAAAGGTTTCGACAAAAATCTAGTAATTTTGAAGGGCAAAAGACTAGGGGTCACATTGGGTACCTTTGGTGCCTAAAAAAAAAAAAAAAGATAAAACAGCCCAACTACTGTTTAATGAATTAAATTAATTATCTTTATTTATTAGCTATTCTGCAAAGGTGAAAGAGCTGTTAGAGTCTGTGGCAAAGACAGAGGAGAGTTTGAAAAGATTTAGAAAAACTCGTGAAAAAACTCCTACCACTCAGAATGTATCCAGTGGCCCCAGTGACGAAGATAAAATTCGACATCAAGTTTCTCTAGACGCCCAACGCTTTTGTTCTCATGTAAGTTTAATCTATTCCTTGTTTTTTGTTGTTGTCGTGTGTTTTTTTTTTTTTTTTTAACATGCATAGCAAAATATAGTTATGAAAACAGAATTCTTGAACTGCGTCGTATTGCTGGTATCACTTATCATTGTAGAATTTCCAACCTCAAGCTTCTCCGTAATCTTAATGTCAAACTCACCCATCCTAGACAGAATAAAGCTGCGGTGGCTTAGATGGCTAGAGCACACATAACGTATTGATAGCACTCGTCGGTTGCACCCGAAGATAGCCTTTGAAGGCTGGGTACAGTGGAGGCATTTCTTGGGAACAAAACTTTTCCAACGGGACATTTCTAGTAAACGTCTTCTTAACATCATGAAACATATCCTTATTTTCTTTGGAAAGATTCTAAAGAATCAAATGTAATTACGTTACTACAAATTGAACTAACCTCTATTCATAATATAATTTTTAGTATAGTAATATAAAAGTGATACAAAAGTCTTTAGCATAGTAATATATCGTAACATCGAGAATTCAGTCTTTGAACAAAAATTGACTGCATATATCCAAAGGCTGAAAATGTGTTCGATCAAACTTATTAAACAAAGTTTAAAACATACTTACTAAATAGAATTTCCTTGATTACTTTCTTAAAAAAGAGATCACCAATAGTTTACTCAAGGTGGTTCTAACTTTCCCCTACCCATGAAGTAAATAACGTTCACCAGGCTGAAACGACCAATAGGGTATTGATATCTCATGAACCAAGCGCCATAGTCATGAACAAAGGATCCCTAACTCTAAATTAGGTGCACTAAGTTATCAAAATCTGTAATGTTCATACTACTATGTATATGAGTTTAAATCAAAATAGGTATTTGTATCATGTGTAGGTTCCGAAAAAAAAAATATAGAAAAACCTATATTAAAAGACAGCTTATAAAGCAAACATCCTCATTGGAGTTTATATGTGTTATTCCAAGGCGTTATAACTTGACGCAACAATGAGTATATTTAAATTATCTGCATAACCTATATTAAGGATATATTCAACTTCCCATCTTGTACAACATACTTGGATATCTTTTTTGTTCTAAAGAAAAAAATATATAAAATAATTAGTATAAGCGAGGATAAAACAAAACCTTTGCGTAACCAAATATTACACATTAATTAAGTGTGTAAGTTTCTAATTAATTATGTAACTAACTACACACCAAACCAAGTACCAATCCCTCTCAAACAAAACATTGATTCTTTGTTGTTCTCTTGAAACTGTATCTGTAGTGTCTCTCTTTGTCTAGTAAACATTACCGTGTTAAACAATTCGCTTCATAACAAAATGAAGCAAATTCCATGTATAATTACTAAATTCACCTTTTTAACAATTTTACACAGCAAAAGATGGTCTCAAACCCACTCGCTCGATTTGGAGGGTTATAAACAAAATCCGAGACCAAGCATGTCCCACTAAAGCCTTTGCACACAAATACACTAAACCCAAAAGTGAACGGAGAGATTATCCAGTAGGTGGACAATTCTCTCTACCTAGCCAGTTTGATTTCCAGGACAACGACCATTCAAAGGATATAAAAAGGTACATTTTATATCCACGATTACAAGGTACTTGCCCTTTACCTAGAACATATTGATAATATTCTGTATCTTATAGCTAACTTCATATCTATTGTATTTCAAAATCCATTTACCATTTTACCAGCCTTATTGTTTTTCAGTTCCATTAATATGGTCTCTGACTCCTTCTTACTAAATGAATCTTGGTTAATTTATTTAGCTTAATAAAATTAATAAAACTTTTAATTATCTTAACTTATCTCGCTGATTTCGAATTTGTTTCCTTTAGCCTTATTACATTTTACAAATAGGAGTAAACTAGGATATCAACTATCCCTGTTTTATACCTACCGGGATACTAGTCTCGTGTTGAAGATACTCTATTTCTACCTTGGATGTTGAGTAATACCTCTTTTTTCTAGTTTCATTGAACCAGAAAGTTGCCCCCCTCCTTAGATTCTGAAAAAAACCTTTTTTATTATGTTCATATGAGGTTGAAGAAAAAACTTTGCCATCCCCTCCTATCCATTCCTTACAGTTCCATGTATTACTGCCCCTTAACAATTCCCAAGTCTACCTCCGGCTCATTATATATTCATGTATACGAACATTATGCTACGATGGGGAGGCAGCCCATAATAATTATAAAAGCGAGATGAAGTTAAAAACCAATAAGAAGCCCATCCAAGCGATTAACTGAAGAAGAAGAGTATCCATTAACCAAAATCCACTGAAGCACTGTGTCGTTAATAAGGAAATATTTACACGAAAAGCGTCATTTCTCAAGGCTACCCTCTAACCTTGCTCACAGTCATAGTTCTGGATAGATGAGCTGGATTTCTCTTCCAGGGACATGGACGGGAAAACGAGCTCGCTAATAGTCACCCCACCACACCAGAGAAGCTCCAGTTCTTTTCACTGAGCCTATCCGTATTTGGACTCTTTTTCTGCGGGATATTTACGATAAACAGGTAGTGTAACACGCCATAGCACATTTTTTAGTTACATTTTGGCTGAGAAGGGCGCTTAACTCTTCCTTTGCCCATATTCGTAATTAATCTTCTCACCAAAATTGGGTTTGGGTTTTCGTAGTTTATAGTTTTGCCAATTGTTTCGCCAGAAATAACGGTAGGTTGCAATTCTCCCATTGTAATGAATCATCCATAGTGACGGGTTAGGACGTCAAGTCTTTCAGGCAGTGCCTTATATATTCTTGTTGCAGTGTATTTTGAATTTGTAAAATAAAAGGCTATTTATTTTCTGGATGACCATCGCGAATTACGCTTCTTGCGCTTAGTATTCTATTAAGTAGTTTAATTTCTCTTCTCTCTCTTTCTCTCTCTCTCTCTCTTCAGGAAATCTCTTGCTTGATGGCTTAAGACATATTCTCTTTCAGGTAAAAGAGCTGTGCCCTCAGCTAGATACATCATTGCTGACCACGTGCATCTGAAATTACCATTTTGAAATACAGTTACATTTGTCAATTTTTTATTTTATAGTATTTTATGAGCGGTTGGTTAATAAACGATTGTAGTTAAACGAAATTTCTTTTTGTTATGTATTTTTTTCATCTATTTTCTGGTAGACCTTGATAACTCTGAAAAAGTTCAGTTAAGATAAAAAAGATTGAAATTCTTTCTGAATTTCTTCAAGAGACCACAATACGCTTCCATTTTGTAGCGGTAAAAAAAAATAGAGCGACTGTTAATTTCGGTAATAAAGATTGACCGCGTCGAATGTAATATTATATGTTAAAGCTGTGAACTTACACCTTATAAGTTCTTCTATAGCGCCACTTATAGCACTAAAGACTGTGCCATATATAATATTATTGTTTTAAAGCTATAGTGATTAAGACGCGCCAAATGCGGCAATGAAGTCTGGGGCCACAAATGTAATATTATGATTAAAAGCGGTGTACCGATCACGCCCCTCGCTGCAAGCGAGAAAATAAAATACGTAACTATGTAAAAGTAACCTCTTTTCTTTGGGTTATCTCGAAACCAATTACCTTTAATGTTATGTAGAAATCAGATTCCTGGGAGCGCTTCCGATGGAGACATACGAACTAATTACCTGCCGTGCGATTAGATACAGACATATAAAGTAAAATAAACACAAATAGAAAAGCAATAGTTTTATTGAGACTTACATTAGGTGTATAACAGTGCTTCACTTCAAATGACGACAACAAGGCAAGGATTAAATTGGCTCTCAAAAATAATGTTGATGGCAATAGAGACAATCCATAATTGAAACGAAAAACATTTTTTTTCACTATATCACAAAAATATAACTTCTGCGCTTTACCAGCTTTTTCACGATTGGCTCAAGTCCTGTGGAGGGGGCCGCTATTTTGTAATTATGTTCGCAAACTCACTACATTATGCGAACTATCTATCCAATGATTTGTTTTAAATATTTCGATGATTTAAACGTTCACACCGCTCTTATAATTTAAACTTCCTGAGAAACATTGTGTCTAGCATCTTTTTTATTACCAACTATCTTAGCGAAATTCAAAACCGAATAGCGTCGTTCTTTGGGTGAGGCTAAAATGCAATTTCTCTTTTTGCTGATTAAGAACTTTTCTTTTTTTGAAACTAGATTTAAACTTAATTAGAGGAAGTCGGAATTATAGTTAGAAAGAAAAAGATTTAATTTTTTTGTATTTTGTATATATCACATTTTACTCACGGTACATATTACCCTTCCCATTATTTAATGACGTCCCGTCATTAGGACTTTCTTGCCCTTTGGTTATTGAAATATTCGCTATTTATTAACTATTTATTCTACGTAATTTTGATTGACATCGTATTATTTAACATTTTTATTTTAGCTTAATCAGGAGTGCTAAAAATTCTCTCTATTACTTTTCTTATTTTATTATGCATCCCTATCTAAAGTTCATCTACTAGACTAAGATTATTTATGGTTCTAGCCTAGCTACTATACTAAAGATTTTTTTTTCTTTTTCTTCATCTAACACTGATGACTTTTACATTTCCAACAAGGTTGGGGGCTATTTTACCTTTACATAAGATTTTTTGAGAATTCACTTTTACAAGTTTTTTTTTATTTTTCTGACAATAGGGTAAACTTCTTTCTCTTTACACTAAATTAAATGAATAGTACGGCAACCCTGCGCATGACTCTATTTGGGTATCGAAAACTCCATTTAGGGACGATTTAAAACACACAAAATTACGTTCACCACATTCACTGGCGAACATCAAAACAATTACGCCATGAATGTTTGCTATGTAATATTAAAGATCAAATATTGGAGATTTTGAGTTATCGAATTTAATAAGAGGTACCATATGCGAATTGACACCTATTTCATCACCTTCGTGTCTCTTAGCGTACTCAATCCTTCTGTTGTAAATTATGGTCCTTCACTCGTTTCGTCTTGGCAGAAAATTTTTAAAACATTTACGATATAGTTTCTTCACAGAACAGTTCGAGCATGATTAAGTTCATTTTGCACGAAAAGCGTTCTCTAATTGTCAAATGGGAAATGACCCAGGTACAGGCGTGTGGAATTTTGATATCAGAGTTCATTCTCACCTGCTGTTTTTGGATAGTTCATAGGGTGCCTTATCATTAAGGGGTTGAACACTAGGACTGCGTTCATTTTCTTCTCAGCACATCATTTTTGGGATATTTTAAAGCACATAGAGAATGTATTTTTCGTATAAAATTGTTCATTCGTGCACTTAGAGATTATAGTTCTTTTATAAAATTGTTCGTGCCTGGCTTGCGTCTACTAACTTTTGCGGTGATTCCTTATTTAATCACAGGGGAATTGATGTTTGGGTTTGGAATGGGTAGACATCAAACTTTAGTGACTCCTTCAACATATTGTCTTTAACTTATTGTCACTAACTTAACTTATTATTGAGGGGTAAATAGTATCTGATGGGTTATTCCCTGGGTTTAATTTTGGTTTTTGTAATTCAATGTTTGGATTCCAGGTCCATTTTTCAGAAATTATCTTCTATCATTTATGGGATATAAGAGATGTTAACTTTTTGCATTTGATAGAGGTGATAGGATGTATTTTAAGAGATCGTCAAAAGGGATTTGACGTCTGGATACTTTTTGGGAAAATCAAATATCACAACTATACAGTCGCATGGTATATGGGTCCATAATGATTATCAGGGATGATATTTATATACTTGTATCTTGTACTGGTCGATGGGCCTTTCAGGACTTATGTGGTTATATAGTTCAATAATGCACTGGATACTGAGATTCAAATATATTGTTACCTAATACGTAATATGGTTCGTGGTCGAGAAAACAACTATCAAAAGGTAAGTACAATTTTTGTAAACGAAGTTGGGATGAAAATTGCCTAGGTTCTATGGTGAGGACTCTTTGTTGGTTAAGGTATGACGAAAATCGGTGCTACTAGGTTGTATCTGCCGTGGACAACGCATTGTAATGATTGATTTCCAATATGTCAATCCACTTCCTGTAATAAAAATAACGAGACAGAATCACACATTCTTTAAAATCAAGTAGTCTTAATACATAATAAACCATACGATTAGTTAAATTTTTGGTTTAATATTACCCTACAATAAAATATAAAAAGATACACTGATATTACTAAATAAACTCTGTTTTTGATAAAACGACATTATTATCATGTTGGTTTCAGATACATAAAATTCCCATTGGGAAATCTAAAACAGAGATGTCTTCAAATTTGTTTTGAGAAAGGAAACAACGATACAAGGCTTATTTAATACTTCGACACTTATTTAATTCTCCCTTAGATTTAAAATAATCCTTTAAACATGAGTTACTCTACATTGTTAAAATTGAGGTCTCAGTTTACAACATATTTCATGCCTTCATTGTTCACGCACGTCCGTGCTGTTTAAGAAACGCATGTTGCAGCGTCATAACCACACGGTTTTACGTAAACTACACTTACAATGAGGGAACAAGACATAGCAAGGACGAGTGGAGACCTCTATACCCACTCGTTTTCTAATGTCTTCCCTTTTCTTGGCTTAGACGTTCTCATGGGGATCTGGGTTTAACTTCTGCATTTCAGTCGTTTCCCCGTGTTCTTCCTTTGGGTTTAGCCTTCTTAGTCTCAGAATTTTTTCATAATTAAAAATTAATAAGGTTCCCATAGTCAGAGAAGTTACGAATAAGAAACACACGGTCAGCAGTATATTCAACCGAAAAATTGTAGAGAACAGTCCGTATTAATCATCCACTTGCGTTAATCTTTTGACTTCATATTAAAATAGGGGGATTTGGGAGTCTAATACTTATCTTATTTTTGTAAGCCTCAATGTCCTTTTATTTTTTTCTATTTTGGACCATAACGAGGTTTTTATTTCCTCACTTTCTATATTGGTAACAGTGTACGATAGGTTAATTGGCTTAAAATTGATTATTTTGGGACTTATTATTCTTGCGTTCGTGGTAATTAACGGCGTTCGAACAGTTGACTCTTTAGTTACAAGTCGACATCCTTGTTTCATGGTTATCGTACCCACATCTTGTAACAGTAATTCTGTCCTGTAACTTGGATTTATTCTTTCTGTATTATTATAACAAGACAAAGAAAACAGCCAAATTGCTGGTCATTCTTGGGAGTTTGATTTTTAGGCAATGTACTTTGATTCTCTTGGAACAGAAAACAGCCAAAGGTCATTTCTAAGGTGTATGAATATTTCTCGTTTAGTACTTCCTATCACGGCTTCTTTCAGTTGGACTCGATACATTATACTGGAATGGTACGGGTAGGCTTTTTATATTAAAGGAAATTATTCGAATTAATTATATGCAATGTGACTTTTTAATTAGAATTTGTTTTCGGAAACTGATATATATTGAACAAAATTTTTCTATAGCGTTTTTATAATTGTATGATTTTTACTTGTGAGCTAAAAGTGTTTAAATTATTATTCCTTTATGAAGCCTATCCATTAAAATCTTTTAATCCTATACTGATTAAGTGTAATTTCATCTATCAGGTTTTTTAACCGTTCTACCCGACTGTGTTGTTAGTTTCTCCTTGACTTCTTGCGTTTTTTTCTTTTTCGGTGTTTCTAGCGAAATAAGATCAAACTTTTTGTATTGTTGTTTCAAAAATTCTTGCCTTTTAATTTTGTGTTTTTAGCATGTGCAGCTGCTAAAGTCATTTTTGATTTCCCTGTTTCTTTAGCTAATATATGATTTGAGTCACCATCAAAATCTATGGAGCTAGTTTTTGACGATTCAGACATAGAATTTCTATAGGTGTCAATACGCATTTTTGAGGTATCGTCTCCCTTCTCTTCGTAAATTTCTACTTATCTGGTAGACGCAGAAAGTTTATTATCTAAGTCATCGCTTTGTGTTTTCAATTCAGGAGATTTGACAAATTCTTGATAGCTTTGAGAGGAATCAAGAGTTTTTGCGGGGTTCCTCCACTGTTTAAATGCCATGTCTTCAGGGGGATGGGGCATTCTTTGCACTAGTGTTTCCCTCCATGAAGTCCACTGTTTACTTGATCTTGGACACAGTTATATCATGATATTGTCCTTGCTGGTCATTCTTGGGAGTTAGATTCTTAGGCAATGTACTTTGACTCTTTTTTATTGGGAAATTTATTAAATCCATAGCTTCTGGCAGATTTATTTTAATTGAATCTTTGCGAGGAGTTTTTTCTACAATAATACCCGGAGTTTCTACCGCTCTGTTTAATTCCTCCTGTAATGACAGGGGCCTCTCTATTGGTGCTGCAGGGGAAACCATATCGTCTGGAAATCTTTTGGGGGGACAAGGGTTCGAAATTCTATCAGGAGAAAATTGGGTTTTGGAGATATCGTATAATCTCATTCTCCTGCGCTCTCTGATGATGAACTTTTTGGATCTTTTGGTGTGTTTATACTCTCTGGTACTAGGTATTTCCTCTCAGGAACAACCAGATTTTTCATAGCTAAAAATTACTCAAAGTATTCTTCGTCACTATCGTTCTCGAAATAATCTTGCTTAAAATTAAAGGGTTTTATCTCTGCTAATCTTGATTTAGTGGGCATGTTTTCTACATCGGATGAATTGGTAGACGGGGGACGTGGTACCCTTTTTTCTGGAAATTTTGTTCTTTTTATTCGGCTAACATACACCTTGTAAGTTCTTCCACTATCGGGGTTCTCCATTTTAAAAGTATAATCGTTATCGTACTTTTTGGCTATTCTGTACGGTCCAGAATATTTGTTGGAAAGTTTTTTGCCTTCCGTCTTTGCCTCGTTCTTTAGGTAGACGCAATCTCCTATCTTGAATTCTATGCTCCCCTTGACTTCGGGTTGGTTTCTTAGCTCTTGGTTTATTTTACATTTTTACAACTCTTGCCCAACTATCTTATAAGTTTTCCTCATCCTATTTATGAATTCTTGTTTGTAATCCTCCGAGTTATTGTAATATTGCTGGGATTCAATAATCTCGTCATAGAGGATTCTAAAATCACGACCAAAAAGTAAATAAAAAGGGTTGTCTTTGGGTGGTTCTGAATAAACAGTATTGATTACGTTAGTTAAATAAGGTAAGAATTGATTCCAATCGTTCCTGTTGTCTTTTGTATAAATGCTTAATACATTCGAAAATATTTTATGCCTATTTTCTATTTTACCATTAGCTTGTGGTTGATATGGCGATGTCACCAATTTCTCTATGTTAAGAAAACTCATTAAGTCTTTTGTTACTTTTGAAACAAAACTGCTTCTGTTGTCACTTATAACCTTATTTGGGATGCCGAATTTTAAAAATAATTTCGCAAACGCCTTACTCTTAGCATAAGTGCCTTGATTTTGTAATGCTTTTGCGAAAGTAAATCCGGAAAAGTGATCTATAACTAAAGAATACAAGTGTGGCCTCTGTTGGAAACAGGTAAGCCTCCACTGGTTCCATATAAATCAAATGAGACAATATCAAAGGGGAATCTCACTACCAGGACTCTTCCCATTGGAGGATTAGGATAAGCTTGGGGGTTTTTTCTTAAGTTACACGCTTCGCATGTACTTACAAATTCTTTAAGTTTTGTTGATAAATAAAAGTTCAAATAGGGATAAAATCCTTTTAATAGACAGTGTTTTCTATAACAGTGATAGAAATTCACAAAAATACCAGATATTTCGGTCACATATACAGTGACCGTCATCAGTGGTAAAACTAAAATAAAACAATTTAAAACAAAATTTTATATACTAAATCAAATAACACTACATATTGTTTGAATCTCTAATTCTTTTCAAAGCAAAGGCGGAAGCTATTCTCTTTGACCTTCTTGGATTCGGTTCATTAGCGTTCAATGATATAACATTTGGACAAAGGTCAACTACATTGGGTGAATTGAACTTTACTCTGTCAGATTTTAATTAATTATCATAGATAGAGTCCAGTCCAAACTTAGGTATATCCTGATTCGGAGTGATATTCATTAAAAAGATTTTCTTCATTCTATGAGTCTCATGAAAATTTGTCTTTAGACCTTGTTCGTCTCGCAAACAATACAAATTCTTGAACAAAATAAAATGATATGTGGATGACATTTTGTTCTAAACGTGCTTAAATAAAATCTGTCGACTTAGAATCTTTCTTTAGATCCAAAGCAATAGCATCTTTGTGTTGGAATAATTTCATTTCCAAACTCTGGTTCGTACGTCCCACATATGAGCTTCCACAAGTACATGGGATCTGATAAACCCCACTTTGTTGCCCCAATGAAGTTAGATCCTTCCCAGAATTTAGAAAACTACCCAAAGTATTATTACTCTTTAAAGCTACCCTTAGACCATTGCTTTGTAAAATTATTTAAGTTTTGTTATTCCCGACGGCACGTAAAATTATTGTTTTAATTTATGGAAGGTTTTCATTACTCCTAAATGTCCACCTATATTTGAATGAAAATATCCGAATGCAGGTGTTATTAAGTTTTGGGGTAATACAGGTATTATTGATGTTTGGTTTCTAGTTGCCTCAGCGGTCACGATTCTGCATAGTATTTCTTCCCCAAGATCATTGTAAAAATTATCTATCTGTTTTCTAAGAGTTTTGAATTTATCAGGTAACACATCGTCATTCACAAAATAATTAATAAGTACGAAACATATTTCGTTCTTTTTTTGATTTCATTTTATATTTTCTAAGGACAATGAATAATGTTTAACTTTATTTTCATTTTACCGTGTCATAGACCTTCTTCTTCATATATCTATATTCGTTCTTAGCATTGATTGCGTTAACTTCGTTTTCCTCGGTGTCCGATTGAATATTTTTAAGGAATCTGCTGGAAAAGTCACAATCTGCATTTTTTTTACCCTTTAAGTATTCAAATTCGTAATCTAGGTCTTGGATTTTCATAATCCCTCTAGCTAGAATTCCCGCGGGGTTTTTGAATGAGCGCAGGTACTGCAAGCTCTTATGGTCTCATCGTAGTATAAATTTTCTAGCAATTAAATAGTGTTTAAATTTGTCCAAGTGGTGGATTATAGATAATAATTCTAAGTTTGTGGCGGAATAACTACTTTCACCTATTGATAAAGTTCTACTCGAATAGGATATAACTTTTTCTATTTGTTTTTGTTTAGGCGTTCCCTCTAGAGGATTAGAGTTTTCTACCGGGATTATTTGCGAAAAAATAGCACCAACGCCTTTTGAACTAGCATCGGTTGTGGCCACAAATTGTCCGCTTTCGAAATCAGGCAGCGATAATATTGGATCAGAAGTTAGTGACTTTTTGAGACGGTCTAGGGAAGTTTGAGTTTCCTGGGACCAGGTAACATTTTGGGAGTTCCCTTTAGTTAACTCCGTGAGGGGTTTCGCAATTTGGGCGTAATTGCGCAAGAATCTTCTGAAGTAACCAGTAAGACCTAAGATTCCTCTTAATTCTTCCATAGTTCTTGGGGGTTTGAGGTTTTCAGCACATTTTTTTTTTCAGGGTCTGGAGATATCTCTCCTTGCGTCACCACTACTCCTAAAAATTTAATTTTTGGTTGAAATAAATTTACTTTTTCAGGTCGGCATTTTAAGTTGCCCTGTCTGAATTTTTCGAACACCTTAGCTAATGTTGCTAAGTGTTGTTCAGCGTTTTCTGCCACGCACATGACATCATCAACAAAATGAATGATATTCTTTAATCCTCTTAACAGGTTTAATAAGGGTCTATATAGCGTGCTTGAACTTGTCTTAAGTCCAAAAGGTACTCTTAAGTATTCATATGAACCACATTCGGTCGTAGAAAATGCAGTTTTATAGACATCTTTTTCGGCTATTTTCACTTGGTGGTAGCCTTGGGTGAGGTCCAAAGAAGTAAAAAATTTTGTTTTTGCTCGAGATAGAGTCAAGGATTTCATCTATTCTTGGTAAAGGAAATTTATAGCGAACTACTTGTTTGTTCAGGGCTCTATAATCTACAACAAGTCTAAGATCATCGTTCTTTTTTGGTACCAAGACCGTATACGGACTTATACTGGGGCGTATAATTAATTTTTTTTCTAATTCATGAATTTTATTATAAAAAGGTATCAGTCCGATGTCATCTTCAGATGCGGAAAATGAATCTAAAAAATTCCATAATAATTCGCATAATTTTTTCTTAAGCTCCAAGGCCGTAATATGATCCATATTAGATCTGTTTAAGAATTGTAATTTAGTTAAAAGGCATTTGCTAATTGTGATTTTAATTCAATTAATTGGGTTGATTTTAGAATTCTTCGATCTATTTAAATCATTTTCCGAGATAACTTGGATTTGCACTAAACAAGTCCCCTTTTTTTATTGTAATTGTATCATTTTCGGTTTTATTAGTTACCCAAATAAAACTTTCCCCTTTGTCATAAGATATAATCTGTTCCTCGCATAACAGATTTTCAGGAATTTCATTTGACGGGGTCGCAAACCATATTTCGGATTTGCTATCCACTGGTTCAATCATCTGTGATATTTGAAATCTTTGCATCGTTTTTGGAGGTATTTTTGTTTTCTGTATCATGGACCCATAATATTTTTCTTCACTATTATTGTCTATTAGATTCCTACTGGCGCTATGGTGCCTCATTGCGGCATCTTGCGGCGTCACATTGGGTTTTACTATGTTTTTCAATAATTCCGCTATTTTCTTGATTTCGTTTGACCTATACTGTCGTATAGCTCCTATTTTTATTTTTGCAGATTAAATACACTTATTATTTAAATTTACTTCATTTCTGCAATGTCTCTCAGAATAATTGAACAAACTTCTGATTATGCCATTTCCTCCTTGCGAGACATGAAGTTCAAAAGATTGCGACATTATACCGCCAGAAATTTTATTTACTGTTACGTTGTCTTCGTAACCTCTGTTACTATTGCTTAAGGTAGAAATTTCTTCCCCTACCTTAGCCGGGTAGACAAGCCTTTCGTTTGCCACGTATAATAGTCCTGTATTAGACCTTAAAAAATTTGCGCCCATAATGGCTTTATACTGCAAGTTATTGCATATAATAAAATTTGTCGGAAAAATTCTATTATCCCTTTTCACGTCTAGGCGAATTGAACCTCTTGCATCCAATTTATGCCCTGTCACGCTAGTTAAATTGGTTCCTCTGTCTCCTAATATGCGAAGGCAACATATTAAATACGCATTATTTTATAATACTAATCGTTGCACAAGAGTCAATCTAAGCTTTAAAGTAAACATTTGCTACACAAAAATCATTAAATATAGGTAAATTGTTATTGCTATCACTACAAGACAGTACTACTATCGGTTTGGAGCTATGAAATATTCTAGGGGCCCTCTGGGTCCAATTTATTCTTCTGAGGGGCCTGACGCGTTACCCAGTGGATTTTTTTCATATGTCGGTGTCTGCAATAGAGATTCAGACATGTGAGATTCCGTAGGCATATCTAATTGATTTACATTTGTCTGCCTTCGCCATGTACTATTACGGTAATTTGGATTTCTTGCGTCAGTGCCGCACTGCCAATGCCGTTGGCTTGAAAAATTTTCATTTCCCGTCGGCAAATTTTCGGGATTTCTATATACTATTCTCCCATTATATTGGCTTTAGCGCGTATTTGGGTTTTTAAATCGGTAATTAATTTCTCTATGTGGGGAAAATAGTACAAATTTTGTTGATACGCGTTGTAAGGTAGCGATTGCCGCACTCTTCCCTGGCTAGAGCCTAGTGCACCACTGGCGCTAAAAAATTTTCTTCCGAACAAATTGTTGCCATAATTTTACGTACTACCGACAGCTGTTCTTGGTGTGTGATTGGGGACATAACGGCACTCTCTCGCGATGTCCCCAGGTCGATTACAAATATAGCATCTTATTATTGTAGGGTTATTTTCATAACTAAATTGTTTGATGGGCTGAAAACGTACTGGTTTCTGCCTAGCGGGCTCTTGCGTTTTATTTCTTTGTGGCACTGGGAAGTTTTCACTCGAAAAGAAATTGGGCCACGCCTGATCACCCTTGAAGGTCAGGCTTGAGTTTGATTCGCCTAGGCTATTTATTTTTCCTTTACTATGAATTGCCACCATCGTAACAACTTTGATCAATCGCTCTACCTCCTGAACTATAAGATCCAATGCCTGAATACTTTTGGATATTACCATTCTATATAGTTTTGGGGGCAACCCTTGCAAAAAGGTATGTAGTATGACTTTTTCATACAGTTCTCCTGGATCTTTTCCGTATTTTGTTTCTACTGAAATCCATGTATTATCAAGATATTCTTTCACGTTTTGTAAATGATCAAATCCCACCATTCCGTGTTTAATTTATTTGCGGAATTTGTTACGATAAACCCATCTTTAAATGCCGTTAACAATTTAGCCATCGTATTTATTAGTAAGTTGGCGTCGTCACCTATAGTATGTTCAATTTGCTTTAGAAAGGTTAAGGCCTGGCCTATTAATCTTAATAGGAATATGCCGACTAAAGTTTCTAGCTCTGTTTTTGTTAATTCTACAAACTGGGTCAATTGGATATTAAATTCGTCAATATTTGCTTGTCCATCGTACTGCAGAATAGACTTTGCTATTTCTAAATTTTTCGCGACAAACTTTTGCGCCATTAATAGTTCGCTTAATTCTTCTGACATTTTTTGCGTTTGAATAACTCAAAAAAAATTTATTTTTTCATTTAACCTATTTTATGGGAGACTACTATCTCCTATGAGATATTCTAAAGGGTTTTTCCGTGGTAGACTAGCAGCACCAGATGTAATCACATTTCGTATATTTCTGTATATTTCCAATGATGAAATTTATGTTACAAAGTTTATAGCCTAACTAGTTTGCATGTTTTACTCCAATTTCCGACCGTGCCATTTGTAGCGATAAAAAAATAGAGTGGCCGTTAATTGCGGTAATAAGTATTGACCGCGTCGAATGTAACATTATATCTTAAAAGTGTGAACTTACACCTTATAGTTTTGCCTATATCTCCACTTATAATGCTAAAGACTTTGCCATATTTGATGTTACCGTTTTAAAGCTGTGGCGATTAAGACGTGCCAAATGCGGCAATGGAGAACGGGGCAGCAAATGTAATTTTATGATTAAAAGCGGTGTACCGATCGCGCCACTCGCTGAAAGCGAGAAAATAAAATACGTAACTATATAAAAGTAACCTCTTTTCTTTGGGTTATCTCGAAACCAATTACCTTTAATGTTATGTAGAAATCAGATTCCTGGGAGCGCTACCGATGGAGACATACGAACGAATTACCTGTCGTGCGATTAGATACAGATATATAAAATAAAATAAACACAAATAGAAAAGCAATAGTTTTATTGAGACTTACATTTAGGTGTAAAACAGTGCTTCACTTCAAATGACGACAACAAAGGCAAGGATTAAATTGGCTCTCAAAAATAATGTTGATGGCAATAGAGACAAACCATAATTGAAGCGAAAAAAACATTTTTTTTCACTATATCACAAAAATATAACTTCTGCGCTTTACCAGCTTTTTCACGATTGGCCCAAGTCCTGTGGAGGGGGCCGCTATTTTGTAATTATGTTCTCAAACTCACTACATTATGGGAACTATCTATCCAATGATTCGTTTTAAATATTTCGATGATTAAACGTTCATATTGCTCTTATAATTTAAACTTCCAGAGAAACATTGTATCTAGCCTTTTTTATTACCAAATATCTTAGCGAAATTCAAAACCGAATAGCGTTATTCTTTGGCTGAGGCTAAAATGCAATTTCTCTTTTTGCTGATTAAGAACTTTTCTTTTTTTTGAAACTAGATTTAAACTTAATTAAAGGAAGTCGAAATTATCTTTAGAAAGAAAAAGATCTTTTTTTTTTGTATTTTAAATATATCATATTTTACTCACGGTACAATTTGGGGTATCTCTGTTCTGGATTTAACACCAAAAGAAATGGTAATTATCAAACATACAATTTCTGTTAAAATAATAATAATAATTTATTTATTAAACACTATAAAAAAGAAGCGGAGTACATCAAGAACAAAAAAAACAAAAAAAAGAAGCAAACTCGCACACTTAACAATTATTTACATAAAACGACGTAAATTATGGTGCGTAGTAAGACCTGCAGATAACGACAGCTTTCCTGCAAGCACTGTCACTTTTTCCCTTAAATCAGGGAGGCCGAATCGCGATATTAGATGTCGGTTCCGGAACCACTGAGGGAGGCACAAAAGGTACCGAGAATATTTAAAATAATAAGTCCGGATAAATTTCAGATCTTTAGGCTTCAGAATTGGAAGAAAACCAGATAAAAAAAGAATAGAATGATCGCAAAATGAAGAATATAATTTCCCAAGCGCTTTTCTATTGCACCTCCCTCTATTTGCAACAATTTTTTAATATCCTATCTGAATTTTTTTTTTTTTTTTGCATTAGAAACTGTCAGAGCCCGAATTGTTTTTAGATTATTAGTAATGTGAAGACCAAGCCACCGAAAAGAAGAGACACAGGGAATAGAGAAAAAACCCCAGTTAGAGGGAGACTCGCACTCGAATTAAATGAAGTATATTCACACTTATCAACGTTCAACATAAGCCCAATCCGTCTGAACTAGTCTGAGATCCATCTGACAGAATGTGAGAGCCCAGCCCTAGAACGACTGACAAGGAGAACATCGTCCGCATAAGCAAGATACGGGACATCAGTTCCATCAGAAATGAAAGTCGAAAGCAAAGATGAAAGGATAGGAGTAATACATAACTTAAAAATAGTTGGAGAAAGCACACCACCTTGACGGACCCCACACCGAAGAAACACCTTTGAATCAGAAACTCCTCCATTACATTTTACCCGAATAAATGAGTTAGAATATCAGTACCGTACAAAACAACAAAAGAAAGCTTATTAGTGTTGGAAAAAGTGAATAGAGAGCATGCGAGTGAACTATACTATTGAATGCTTTTAAAAGATCAAGAGCACAGATATGAAGAGGCGGGTTATCATTAGCAGATTGCAATAGGAGGGAAGCTAGAACACGATGGGCATGCTGACATCCCAGCCGTTTTTGAAAGCCAAGTTGGTTTTCACGAAAATTAACACTTTCTGAAATGTAAGGGAGAAGAATATATTCAAAAATTTTGCTAAGATTGCACGAAACAGTAATTGGTCTATAAGAAATACACTCTGACGAAGTTTTTCCACGCTTCAGAACCGAGGTGACTGTGCCACAGAGAAAACTGTCGGGAACCTTAGAAGTAGATAAACATATCTGAAACAGTAGCTGAAGGTGATCTATCAAACTTGGGCAAACTACTTTTAGATGATAAGAAGAAATTCCGTCTTGATCAACAGAGCTAGATTGCATGTTCTTAATAGCTTAAACAATATCAACAGTAGAAACTGCTAATACATTACTCTGAGAAATACGATTCGGAAAACACGACTCAAAAAGATTACTAAAAAGCTTTTCAACTTCCCGATTCACCTTGCCGAAAATATTATAATACGACACCCAAGTATGAACTGCTATAGGACTTTCACAAAACTCACTACTAAGCTTATCCGAATTCAGAACATGAGACCACTCCTTTCTCGACGCAGGAAAATTAAAACCAGATACCCTAGACTGCCGTAAACGTTTTTTATAAGCACGCTTGGTACTTTGCTTCAGATCAAAGACAACTCCTCGATTTGGCCGACCGCAAGACACCCATATATGTAGCCAAAACTTAGCTTTATTCTTTACAACTTTTAATTCTGGGTCCAAAACCCATTCTGATTTTCTAGTTTTAACTTTAATCTTTTCTAGAGGAACAGCGGTCACCTCTGCTTGTTTTAAGCACCAAATTATTTTATCATAATAATCATTTAGAGACTGCTTATCATTTGAGAAACGGTCAGTAACTTGAAGCAAATGGTAAGGAACTATTTAAAGAACCCAATAACGCGGACAACGTAGTAATATAAAGTGCAAAATTAGCTCTACTCCAGTTATTCCTGTAAAACCACTTAGAACTTTTTGTAAATGGTCAAGTAGAACGGAAAGCAACTAGTGAAGCAGAAAACGAAATCGGGAGGGGGTCAATATCACGATCGTCTTCATGAACAAGAACAGTCGATACATTAATATTTGGCGAGGAAACTACATGGTCAATATTAGACAAACTTCCAGATTGGTGAATATATGAATAATCAACACTTTTCTCGACTATTTTATAAGCAGAAAAAGCATCAAGGACTATATCGGATCGGACTGACGGACTTGTAATATCTGTGTTGAAGTCACCAACCACTATGAAATCATAAGCAGTCGATACCATAGACGCAAGAATAGCCTTAAGCTTTGCCGAGGCTTTCATATACGCGTTTAATGCAGAAATAGTTTTTTTGTTACACGGGAGATACACATTTATCAGCACAGTATTACCGAACCGCAAGGATGAATTTATCACTGTGAAAAAACACCGGAGAGAGCAAACTCAGGTTATTCTTAACAATGCACGCGAGGCCTCCAGAAAGTGTACCAAAAGTGACCTCAGCATTAGTTGTAAAAACGGAATGATTACGACTTCTTTTTAACACGTTAATACTAGTAGAAGTCAGGAGGTATTCTTGAAGGTATACTATGTCAAACTGGTCACACAATTCATCAATCATATGGTCCTTTAAACGAATACCATTTATATTAAGCAAAACAATCAAAACAGGCACAATCATTTCTTCTTGGCAATGATATTTCTCAGCATTTTGCATCTTAGGCTAAAGGAGGCATGATTTTCACCACAATTGGCACATCTTGCATCAAGCTGGCAGGGAGAATCCTTGGTGGAAATATGAGGGCCCGCACAGCGTGCACACTTCGCAACCTAATTTGTACAATCAGCTACTCTATGGTCTGGCGAACCGCATTTGAGACAGCACCGAGGTGCCGACAGATATTCTTTCACAGATACGTATTCATATCAAAGTTTAACACCATTTTTAATAGCCTTGGCTTTTGACATGGAGTCACAAAACTCAAGCTTAATCGTGCCAGTGTCACCGAGCCGCATAGCTTCCACCACACCTGGATATCCTTGAAAGAATGAGAGGTCTAAGTCCTTCAATACTCCTCTGACTATCCCGAAAAACCGCTTAGTCATCACCTTGGATGGAGATTCTGCTAAAATCACTGAAATTGAGTTTTTGAATTCTTCAGCAGCAGATTTTTCAAAATTAATTACCCATTTGTCACCTCGTAAACTCAGCTTGGTAACTGCATCATGACAGCTTACTTTATCAAGCACTTCTTTGCGTTTTATTGGATAATTTAGTGTTTGCGGCACTTTAGAGAAAACAACAGTGGTGTGAGAGTCAGTTGACGGCGTCGCACGGGCAGGCAGTGGTGGAAAGTGATTATCATACGGATCGAACTTACTTGAAACAGTCTTTAGGAAGTGTTCCAGTAGAAAGGGGGGTGCTACTCCCGTACCTACATAATTTATGCATGTTTTTATGGTTTTCTCACTGAGAATGAAAAAACAGGAATTTTCTCACTTGAAAAACCATGAATTTTCTCACAGTTATGTCTGTTTTCATGGATGGTGATGTGGTTTGTTCTATTTATTTTTTGTTTTCATCTGATGTTTTTTGATGTTTTATGGATTTTGACAGTTATAAATTTCCTTTTTTTACATTCACACTTCGAAAACAATAAACCACGTGGTGCTTTTTTTAGTAGAACCCCCCCCCAGGTTAGCCTGAGAACTTGATTTTCATAATCGGCGGGGGAATGTATTGATTCACGAAGGGGGAATTAAGAAACATTATGGTTTCTTTGATCTTTAGGCTAACCTGTGAACTTGATTTACATAATCGCTAGGGGAAATTATTGATTCACGAAGGGGAAATTAAGAAACATTAAGGCTTCTTTAATCTTAGGTCTGTGGGATAAACGTTCTTTAGGTCAGAGAGAAAAATTAATATTCTGTTTTTAAATAGGGCTTCATTGATCTTTAGTGTCAGGAATTATAAATGACATCCCTTGTTATCTTGGCATTATGCGGGAGTCTAAAGAGATAGAAATTCTATTTTTTAATACGGCTTCACTGAGTTTTAAGTCGGAGAGATAAATTGATATTCTAAAGAAACCTTAATAGTTTAGCTAGGAAAATTTATGAGATGAAGAGATTAACGTAGGAAAGGGTTTCCTAGAAATTTGAAATGTGAAAGCACAGAGATGCCAAAAACTAAAGGAACACACAGAAATTACTTTTAGGAATTATTTGGGCGAAACCGTTTTAGACAGCTTATGGAATTATTTTGGCGAAAAAGTTAGAGACATTTTAAAAGAAGATTTTAGAAAGAGTTTTAGAAAAGGTTTTGAGTGTGGTCGTGATAATATACAAGTTTCATTTGAACAGTGTTGTGAGGTCCACTACAACAACCCCACAGGGGCCCGATCACCCGACCCCGATCAAAAGGGTTCCAATCCCCCTACCCCCCACCCGAAGGAACCCCCCATCCCTCTACCCCCACCCCCAACGAAGCCCCCGGTCCTCAAAGGTCCCCCCAGCTCCCAAATGGCCACCGGCGCCCCCAAAGGCCCCCCCCCCAACCCCCAAAGCCCGCCCCCGACCCCCCCAAGGCCCAACGAGCTCCCAAAACACCAACCGGGTCCCAACTGCCCTCCCCTGGTCCCCACAGGGCCCCCCGGCTCCCCAGAGGCCCCCCCGCCCCCCCCCCGCCCTTCTCCGGTCCCCAACGGTCCCCCGGGCCCCCGACGCGCCGCCGGGCACCGCTGGGGGCCCAGAACATGCCGCGGCTGGAGCCGCAGGGAGGCGCCGCGGGTCCGGAATGCTCCACCGGGGAGGCCCCGCCGGGAGGCATCGAAAGACAGCGCTGCAGGTTGTGCTGCAGAGAGGCGCCGCAAAAAAGTAAACTAAAATGTTAAAATTTCGAAATGTTATCCCCCACCCGCCCTTCTCAGACCTCCACCGGCCCTACCCTGGTCCCCACCGGTCCCCCGGGCTCCCCCCAGGCCAACCGGCTCCCCACGGGTCCCCCCAACCCCCTCCCTGGGCCCCACCCAGAGTCCCCGCGCCATTTTTTTAATCCTGTTTTATGGCGTTATTATATCTTTTCTGCACAAGTTCCATTCATAATGTCATTCCTAAACACATTTCCAATCTCAAAGAGTCCCCTCCCCAAGTCGTAAATACTTTTTTGAATTTTTTAACATGGTATTTTTTAAACTTTTTTACGTATCTTAAAATGACATGAAATATGATTACGGCTCTACCAATCGTACTCTGTGCTTGTTCATGGACACGACGTGGCTTTCCCACTGGTACTCTATGGCAGGTTATCGACACTACCCAGTTTATTGCATGCATTAAATCAGTATTTTTTACGCAGTGGAATGATAAACACACAATTCATATCTGTAAAAAAGTGAGGATGAATTATTCGACGAACGTATGTGCACATTATAAAATCATTGTCGTATTGAATACTGACAAGGAGAAATACCGGAACTATGAAACGAGTGCAAGCGGTAACACTTTTGGAAATGTATGCATGCGTTGTCATGACAGCGAGAAGTTAGATTTCTTTGGAGTACCCAAGAATCTCAATTGTGTAAATGGTGGATATGCAAGAGTATCATTACCAGAGAAATTAGTGCTCAAAGAGAATGCAAACTTAAAAATAATTGTCGATGATCGGGGACAACTCCTTGCTAGGGTTTCTGGTAACACATTACCTGTTGATAAATCCTATCGTCATCTTTCCGGTATTAGCATTTTAAAGAGAACAAGAAGGAGAAGACAAGCATACTCCTGCAATAATGTCATTAATCATATCTTGTCAATATGCCAAAACTGGCATCTATGTAAAAATAATGTGACAGTAGCCAGTGAAATCACAGGCAGAATAAAAATGACATTAGCAGACAATATCATCAATGAATATAAAGATGAATTGACGGAAAGTGAAGCGCAAGTGTACTAATAATGTGTAATAATGCATTTAACGTATTTTTATATTAATATTCTACATCTCATTATTTCATTAAAAATATATTATGCGTTATTTTGTTAAGTTTTCATTATTTTATTGTATTATAGAAAGTCAATCGTTAATAATATCTATTGAAAAGTTAAGAGATGAAAGAAAAATAATTTTTATAGATAAAGATACTACTAGCAGGCTCAATGTTTCATAGAAGATAGAAAAGTTCAAGATCTCTTCTGAATTTTACCAAAGAACAAAATTCACTTCTAATTTAACCAGATAAAATAAAAAGATTACACTTCAGTTTTAAGTTCACCGAGACATAAAAAAATTAAAGTTCACGTCTAAATTTTTCTGTAGAAGATATGAAAAGTTATGTTATGATTATGATTATTTTCCATGGATATAAAAGGTTTCACTTTAATTCTAAATTTTCTTAAATTCAAGTCCTACCTATTTCAATGAGTCAAATTTAATTTTCTATTAAAAATATTGTAACTGAAGACTAAAAGTTCAACTTCGATTCTGAAATTATCTCAATGAAAATGAAATAAGCTATTGATCATTTCTATTTTCCCAATATAATAAAAAAATTTTCCCCTTCAGTTCAGATTTTTCTCAAACAGATGAAAAAATTTAAAATACTGTTCCAAATTTTTCATAGAAGATAAAAAAGTTCAAGTTCTCTTATTAATTTTATCAATGAAAATTAAATAAGTTACTGATCAATTCTAATTTCACCAGAGAAAATAAAAAGCTTCCACGTCAGTTTTAACTTCACCAAGACATAAAAAATTTTAAGTTCACTTCTAAATTTTTCCGTAGAAGATAGGAAAAGTTATCCTATGATTGTGATTATTTTCCATGAATATAAAAAGTTTCACTTTAATTCTAAATTATCTTCAATTCAGTTACAACCTTTCTCAAAGAGTCAAATTTATAGTTATGTTCTAAATATTTCCCCGGGAGAAGAAAACTTCAACTTCGATTCTGAATTTCCTCAATGAAAATGAAATAAGTTATTGATCATTTCTATTTTCCCAAAATAAATATAAAAATTTCCCACTTCAGTTCAGATTTTTCTCAAACAGATGAAAAAATTTAAAATACTTTTCCAAATTTTTAATAGAATTTAAAAAAGTTCAAGTTATCTTCATAATTTTACCAAATAACAAAATTCAATTATAATTTCACCAGAGAAAATAAAAAGCTTCCACGTCAGTTTTAAGGTCACCAAGACATCCAAAATTTAAAGTTCATTTATAAATTTTTCCATATAAGATGTGAAAAGTTACACTATGATATGTAATTATTTTCCATGAATATGAAAATTTTCACTTTAATTATAAGTTTCTTAAATCATGAAATGACATGAAATATGCTTACGGCTCTACCAATCGTACTTTGTGCTTGTTCATGGACACGACGCGGCTTTCCCACTGGTACTCTATGGCAGGTTATCGACACTACCTAGTTTATTGCATGCATTAAATCAGTATTTCTTACGCAGTGGAAGGATAAACACACAATTCATATCTGTAATAAAGTGAGGATGAATTATTCGACGACCATATGTGAACATGATATAATCATTGTCGTATTGAATGCTGACAAGGAGAAATACCTGAGCTATGAAACGAGTGCAAGCTGTAACACTATTGGAAATGTATGCATGAGTTGTCATGACAGCGAGAAGTTATATTTCTTTGGACTATCGAAATCATTCAAAATTGCTCAAGGTGGATATGCGAGAGTGAGAGCACCAGAGATGATAGTGCTAAAGGAGAATGCCAACTTAAAAATAATTGTCGATGATCGGGGACAACTTCTTGCTTACAGTTCTGGTAGCACGATACCTATTGATAGATCCTATTCCCATCGTTTTGGTATTACTATTCAAATGAAAGCAAAGCAGAAAAGAAAGGCCTACTGCTGCACTAGTGTAAGAAATCACATCATGTCTACTTGCCAGAACTGCCATATATGTAAAAATAATATGAGAATAGACAATGAAATCACAGGCAGACTAAAAAAGACATTAGCAGACAATATCATCAATGAATATAAAGATGAATTGACGGAAAGTGAAGCGCAAGTGTACTAATAATGTGTAATAATGTATTTAACTTATTTTTATATTAATATTATACATCTATTTATTTCATTAAAAATATTTTATTCATTATTTTGTTAATTTTTAATTATTTTATTTTATGCTAGAACTTCAAAATTTAATAATATATATTAAAAATTTCAGAGATGAAAGAAAAATTGAATTTTTAGAGATAAAGATACTACTAGAAGGCTCAATGTTTCATATAAGATATAAAATTTCAAGTTCTCTCCTGAATTTTACCAAAGAACACCATTCACTTCTAATTTCACCAGAGAAAATAAAAAGCTTCCACTTCAGTTTTAAGTTCACCAAGAGTTAAAAAATTTAAAGTTCACTTCTAAATTGTTCTGTAGAAGATAGGAAAAGTTATGCTATGATTGTGATTAGTTTCCATGGAGATAAAAAGTTTCACTTTAATTCTAAATTTTCTTAAATTCAATTCCGACCTTTCTCAAAGAGTCAAATTTAAAGTTCCGTTCCAAATATTTTCCCGGAAGAAGAAAAGTTCAACTTCGATTATGAATTTTCTCAATGAAAATGAAATAAGTTATTTTTATTCGCACAAAATAATATAAAAATTTCTAGTTCAATTTAAAATTTTATCAATGAAGTGGAGAGAAGTTCATCTCCTCTACTGAACTTTACCAAAGAACACAATTCAATTCTAATTTCTACAGAGAAAATAAAAATCTTCCACTTCAGTTCTTTATTTCACAAAAGACAAAAAGAAATTTATAGTCCAATTCTAAATTTTTCGGTGGAAGATAGAAAAAGTAATACCATACTTGTGAATATTTTTTCGGAAGATAAAAAGTTCTAGTTCAATTTAAAATTTTCTCAACGAAGTGAAGAAAAGTTCAAGTTCTCTTCTGAACTTTACCAAAGAACACACCTCAATTCTAATTTCTCCAGAGAAAATAAAAATCTTCCACTTCAGTTTTAAGGTCCCCAAAGAAATAAATGAATTTAAAGTTCCATTCTAAATTTTTAGATGGAAGGTAGAAAAAGTAATACTATGACAGCGATTGTTTTACATGAAGAACAGAAGTTTCATATTATTTATAATTTTTCTTAAATTCAGTTCTGATTTTTCTCAAAGAGATGAAAAATTTAAAGTTCTGTTCCAAATTTATCATAGAAAATATAAAAACTTATACATTGATTGTGAATATTCAACATGAAGATAAGGAACTCCAATTTAATTCTGAGTTTTCTCGAAGAAGTGCAAATTGTTCAAGGTATCTTCTGAATTTTCTTGAAGAAGAGAAAAAAGTTAAGTCACTTCTGAATTTTACCAATGAAAATGAAAAAACCTTCCACGTCATTTCTTCATGTCACAAAGACATAAAAAAATTGACTAAATTTTTTAGTAGAAGATATTAAAAGTTATACTAATAGTGTTATTATTTTCCAGTGAAGATAAAAAGTTTCACTGTAATTATAATTTTCTTAAGTTCACTCCCGATTTTTTGCAAAGAGATGAAAGATTTAAAGTTCTGTTCCAAATTTTTCATAGAAGATAGAAAAATTAATAATATGACTAAGATTGTTTTCCATGAAGATCAAAAGTTTAACATTATTTATAATTTTTCATAAATTCAATTCTGATTTTTCTCAAAGAGATGAAAAATTTAAAGTTCTATTCCAAATTTTTCATAGAAGATAGAAAAAGTTATACATTGATTATGAATATTCAACATGAAGATAAGGAACTCCACTTTAATTCTGAGTTTTCTCGAAGAAGTGCAAACTGTTCAAGTTCTCTTCTGAATTTTCTTGAAGAAGAGAAAAAAGTTAACTCAAGTCTGAATTTTACCAATGAAAATGAAAAAACCTTCCACTTCAGTTCTTAATTTCTCAAAGACATAAAAATTTAAAGTCCAGTTCTAAATTTTTCCGTAGAAGATGGAACAAGTTATACTAATATTGTGTTTATTTTCCAGTGAAGATTATAAGTTTCACATGAATTTTAATTTTTATAAGTTAACTACCAATTTCTTTCAAAGAGATGAAAGATTTTAAGTTCTGTTCCAAATTTTTCATAGAAGATAGAAAAAGTTATACTTTGATTTGAATGTTCGACATGAAGATAAGGAGTATCACTTTAATTCTGAATTTTCTCGAAGAAGTGAAAAATATTCAAGTTCTCTTCTGAATTTTATTAAATAATTTAAAAAATTTAGCTAAATTATTAATTTTACGAATTAAATTAAAAAAGCTTCCACTTGATTTATTAATACAAAACAGAAAAAAAAATTAAATTTTTCTATTCTAATTTTTAAACGAAAATAAAAAGACTCCACTTCAGTTCTGTTTTTTTTCTCAACGAGATGACAAATTTAAAGTTCTTTTATAATTTTACATTAAATTTTAGCTCCTTTTGTCACATGGATTTAACCATCAAAATTTTTAATTAGAAAATGAGTGACTCGTTCTATTATTAAAGACAATCGTTCAAACTAATTCATCTAACAATCAAAACAATATTTTAGGTTAGGTATAAATAAATATTAATAAATAAATAGAAACATTCCTACATGTTTAAGTTAGGTTAGGTTAACATATCATGAGTGCTCATGATAGTTTAAACTAACCTTTTTAGGCGAGGCGGGGGATGTTAGGTTAGACTCGATTAAGTTCGGTTATAGTAGACGCGGTTAGGTTAGGTTAGCATACGTACGCTTCACGTAGGTTAGCTGAGGTTAGGTGAGAGACTTGCAAACAGTTAGGTGTATGATTAGGTTAGGTTAGATTAAGTTAGGTTGGGTTAAGTTAGGTTAGGCTAGGTTAGCCTACTTACGCGCGCGTACGTAGGCTAACCTAGCCTAACCTAACTTAACCCAACCTAACTTAATCTAACCTAACCTAATCATACACCTAACTTTTTGCATGTCTCTCACCTAACCTATTTAGAAGTGAACTTTAAATTTTTTATGTCTCGGTGAACTTAAAACTGAAGTGGAAGCTTTTTATTTTCTCTGGTGAAATTAGAAGTGAATTGTGTTCTTTGGTAAAATTCAGAAGAGATCTTGAACTTTTCCATCTTCTATGAAACATTGAGCCTTCTAGTAGTATCTCTATCTCTAAAAATTCTTTTTCTTTCATCTCTGACCTTTTCAATAGATATTCTGAACGTTTGACGTTCTAGCATACACTAAAATAATGAACACTTAACAAATTAATGCATAAAATATTTTTAAGGAAATAATGACATGTAGAATATTAATATAAAAATACGTTAAATACATTATTACACATTATTAGTACACTTGCGCTTCACTTTCCGTCAATTCATCTTTATATTCATTGATGATATTGTCTGCTAATGTCCTTTTTTATTCTGCCTGTGATTTCACTGGCTACTGTCACATTATTTTTGCATATATGCCAGTTATGGCATATTGACAAGATATGATTAATGACATTATTGCAGGAGTATGCTTGTCTTCTCCTTCTTGTTCTCTTTAAAATGCTAATACCGGAAAGATGACGATAGGATTTATCAACAGGTAATGTGTTACCAGAAACTCTAGTAAAGAGTTGTCCCCGATCATCGACACTTATTTTTAAGTTTGCATTCTCTTTGAGCACTAATTTCTCTGGTAATGATACTCTTGCATATCCACCGTTTACACGATTGAAATTCTTGGGTACTCCAAAGAAATCTAACTTCTCGCTGCCATGACAACGCATGCATACATGTCCAAAAGTGTTACCGCTTGCACTCGTTTCATAGTTCAGGTATTTCTCCTTGTCAGTATTCAATACGACAATGATTTTATCATGTGCACATACGTTCGTCGAATAATTCATCCTCACTTTTTTACAGATATGAATTGTGTGTTTATCCTTCCACTGCGCAAAAAATACTGATTTAATGCATGCAATAAACTAGATAGTGTCGATAACCTGTCATAGAGTACCAGTGGTACAGCCACGTCGGGTCTATGAACAAGCGAAGAGTACGATTGGTAGAGCCGTAAGCATATTTCATGTCATTTCAAGATACGTAAAAAAGTTAAAAAAATACCATGTTAAAAAATTCAAGCAAGTATTTACGAATTGGGGAGGGGACTCTTTGAGGTTGGAAAATGGGTTTAGGAATGACATTATGAATGGATCTTGTTCAGAAAAGATATAATAAAGTCATAAAAAATTATGTAAAAATATGGAGAGGGGACTCTTGGTGTGGCCCTGGGCGGGTGTTGGGGGGACCCTTGGGGAGCCGGTTGGCCTTGGGGGAGCCCGGGGGACCTTTGAGGACCAGGGGAGGGCCGTTGGAGGTCTGAGAAGGGCGTTTGGGGGATAACATTTCGAAATTTTTACTTTTTAGTTTACTTTTTTGCGGCGCATCCCTGCGGCGCATCCTGCGGCGCTTTCCTGCGGTGCCTCCCTGCGGCGCATCCCCTGAGGTGCTATCCTGACCCATGGCGCATCCCGGCGGCTCATCCTGCGGCGCTTGCCTGGCCCCCGGCGCATCCCGGCGGTGCTTCTCGGGCCGGGGGACCCTTGGGGGACGGGAGAAGGACGTGGGGGGGGCGGAGGAGCCCCTTGGGAGCCGGGGGGACATTTGGGGACCGGTGGAGGGCATATGGGACCCTGTTGGTCGGTTGGGAGCTCGATGGGCCGTGGGGGGGTCGGGGGGGGGCCTTGGGGGGGGGGGGGGGGGGTTTGGGGGCACGGTTGGCCGTTGGGGTGGTGGGGGGGCCTTTGCGTACGGGGGGCTTCCTTGGGGGTGGGGGGAGAGGGTTGGGGGGTTCCTTCTGGTTTCGGGTATGGGGATTGGAACCCTTTGGATCGGGGTAGGGTGATCGGGCCCCTTTGGGGTTGTTGTAGGGGACCTCACAACACTGTTCAAATGGAACTTGTGTATTATAACGACCACACTCAAAACCTCTTCTAAAACCCTTTCTAAAATCTTCTTTTAAAATGTCTCTAACTGTTTTGCCGAAATAATTCCATAAGCTGTCTAAAACCGTTTCGCCAAAATAATCCCTAAAAGTAATTTCTGTGTGTTCCTTTTGTTTTTTGGCATCTCTGTACTTTCACATTTCAAATTTCTAGGAAACCCTTTCCTACGTTAATCTCTTCATCTCATAAATTTTCCTAGCTAAACTATTAAGGTTTCGTTAGAATATCAATTTATCTCTCCGACTTAAAGCTCAGTGAAGCCGTATTAAAAAATATAATTTCTATCTCTTTAGACTCCTGCATAATTCCAAGATAACAAGGGATGTCATTTATAATTCCTGACACTAAAGATCAATGAAGCCCTATTTAAAAACAGAATATTAATTTTTCTCTCTGACCTAAAGAACGTTTATCCCACAGACCTAAGATTAAAGAAGCCATAATGTTTCTTAATTTCCCCTTCGTGAATCAATAATTTCCCCTAGCGATTATGTAAATCAAGTTCACAGGTTAGCCTAAAGATCAAAGAAACCATAATGTTTCTTAATTCCCCCTTCGTGAATCAATACATTCCCCCGCCGAGTCTTAAAAACAATTACTCCCGCAAACCTGGGGGGGGGGGGGTTATAAACAAACACGCCCCACGGTGTTTTTTGTTTTCTCAGTGTGAATTAAAAAAAATGAATTTTCTCACTGACAAAAAACATAAAACATCCATAACCAACCGACAAAAACATCAAATAAATCGAAAAACATACATAACCAACCATGAAAACAGACATAAATCTGAGAAAATTCATGGTTTTTCAAGTGAGAAAATTCCTGTTTTTTCATTCTCAGTGAGAAAACCATAAAAACATGCATAAATTATGTACGTACAGGAGTAGCACCCCCCTCTGTACTTGTTCCATTATATTCAATTTTCCGTTCAAACTCTCATAAACCAAAGCAGGGATGACAGGTACATCATTTGGAGAACGAATTACAAACATCGGTAGGTCTATGTCTTCATCGTCACATTTCACGAATATGATTAACATATCCTTCAGATGGCTTTCCAAAGCCTTTGGCCCCTGTCTTCTCGGAAGCTCAGTCCCAAGTACGGCCGCATCGTAGAGGAGTTTTTTAGCTTCGATTACACTTAGCAAGTCCAGAAAAAACTACTTTCCAAACTTCAGTATTTCGTTTACATTCACTCCATTATCACGGTTAAATTGCAAAAAATTTAAAACCGGCGAAAAAACAAGTCCATTATTCAGTATTCACTGTACATATCATAAGAACCAGATACCAATAAGCGAAGGAAGAGTAGTTTCTTGCTACCAGATCCCCGCAGTTAACGGGAGTAACACTCCCGGTAGGTACAACGGCCCTTGCGACAAAAAACTCCCCTCTTCTGCTCGCTTATTAGCAAAATTGAATTATAATCAGGTTATCAAATCAAATTAAAAAGATAGTAAAATAATATATGAGTGAGTAAGGACCTTATATGAGTGAGTAAATATATCCAATGGTAAAATAGTCCGTAAATATCAATTTATTATTTCACTTATTGCGAAACTGACGGCCACTGCAATCCACTGTAATTCATCCCAAATTTAATCCGGCTTAAATATTAATAGATGTTCACAGGTCAAATGCTAAGTGATAACTGATCAACTATTTTGTAGTTATCAACTACAAACTAATTAAAGTCGATCAATTGATCAATTTTTAATCTTGACTAATATCACAATTTTGCTCTCATTTAGTCGCAGCTCAAGGAGTGTCACAGAAAAGAATTACATAAAAATCAATTCAAGGAAAAATACCATTCCTGCTATTCGGCGAAGAAGAGTACAAATTAAATGAATAAAACTGTATTGAGTCAGACAGAAACAGAGGTAAAAAAAAGTAATTCGACAAATGCAAGAATAAATTATTATTAGCTCTGCAGTATATAAGGCCTATTGCTAAAAAAAAATAAAATATATTTTGGCCAAGATTTGGCATTTTTAGAGGAATCAGACGGCGAACAAGATAGGTATAGTTAAAATATCTAAGGCTATACTACTGTCAAAACTTTGTATCAGTGCCACTCAGCCCCGCCCCCTCAATGCCTAGATATGTCTTTAGGCATAATAGAAAATTTGCTAATTTTTCAATTAATTCTTTCACAAATTAGTATTAGGAGTCAATGGTTGATTATATATAAATTCAATTTGAAAAAAAAACACTCAAATTCATATACTTTTCTGAATAATACCACCACTACGAACAACTCACAGCAGTAAAAAGCTGCCTGAGACCAACAAAGCTAAGCACGCTCTTCCTCATCCCAATTTGATCAAAACCTTCCTCTTTATACCCTCCCAAGGAGTTCCTATTTCTCTTAAATCTTTCCTTGCGATATTCTCCCGCCCTTTCAGGGACGACCTGCTTTTCGTTTGGCCCTAGACGGTTGGCCGACGAGGACAATCTTTGGCAATGTGTAATTTTTCATCCAATAAAGCGTTTCCTAGTCATCTTATCCTTCTATCGTTGTAGTCTAGAAAGTGGGTTCTATAGGCTATATAGCCTAGAAAGCGATTGAACCACGTTTTTGTACAACTTACGGTTTGAGATGCGGTCAGTCAGTCGTGTATTTCGTGAATAGTTTAGGACTATATCTAAATATGGGTTATTTACAGGTTCCATTCGAATTTCAAACATTATTATATCATAATATTTTGAAGAAGCAATACATAAGGAGAACTATCCTCCTTCCCCCCGTCCTTGGCGTGGATTCCGTTTACTTTTGTGAAGTTCATTTTCATTAATTAATGGGGTTTGTCGAGTAAATAAATAAATGCATTCCCATGTTTGCATAAAACTGGTGGACTTTCAAGAAAATACCCGAGTCAAATCAATAATGGATATATAGAATAAAACTGGTCGAATTACCCGAGTCAAATCAATAATGGATATATAGAATAAAACTGGTCCAAACCAGCTACTTTGGGGGAATTCACTCAAAAACTACACTCCACGATACTACCAACAAAAGAGAAAGGAAATCTAGCGAATGTCGAAATATAATTAAGATGCTTTGTTAGTTTCATATTTTTATTAGAGGTAGAATAATAAAAAAATTCACAAATGCAAAGGTAATGAATTTTTCTCCTTCTTTTTAAACCGAGATACAGTAAATTTCAATGGATTTGACAAAAATTTAGGCCAAAAAGGCATAGAAGTTCCAAACAAATGTTCAAGATGCTGATTCAACTTTGAACTAGGAATTTATAGTGGATTATTTCCTCCAAAATCATTCTAATTTCTTTTTCAAGTGCTTCAACTCTATCTTTCAGTGATTCCACATAGTTCTTTTTTCTCTATGTAATTTTGGGCGATCTGTCCAGATCTAGTACTGTTGTTGAAGCATATTCTGTGGCGTCTTTTGGTGTGCGGTTCTTTTTGTTCAGTGTCGTCTGGTCCTGTTTTACAGCTATGTTTTGACGTAGTACTGCTCTTCCTTTCTTTAATGTGTAATAGTCTTTGGCCGTCGTTATTCATCTTCCCTTTTCCTCGTTTTTCCAATACAATTTTACTGGTTATCCTGTATTTTAGCTCAAGTTCCGAAATTTCTTCTGGCATTTTCCACTTATCATCTGAGTCTTCAAATTCAGAAAACTCATAGCCGCATCTTCTTAAAGCATCATCTTTTGTTTCACAAGCTGCATCTGTGTCGAAGTCATATTCAAACTTCCAATTTAACAGCCTTTTTTATGCTCTTGTATTATAATGTTAAGTAGAATTCTTAACAAGCTGAAACGTACCAGCCAAGTTACTGTTCAATACTTCACAAAATTAAAATTTTGAGTTACTTTTTACTATAAGGTTATTTTATAACTAATAGTGAATGAGTTTCTTGAAGCACAGCTGACTTCTAGATGTTAACCAATAACAGCAACAGTACAATATGACGGTATTTAACATTTTTTACCAGCATCTCTGATATGGGAAATTTTGTTATTATAGAGACTATTAAAAATGATTGCAAAGTACTTGCGTACAAAACTATATTAATATGACAGGGCATTTACCATTTTCAGAATTTTAATATTTTTCATATTTACGAAACATTACACATAAATATTGACTTAACTACTAATCAGTAGTAAATGCAACAGTTTTGGTTTCTTCTACAGTTTAATTTCATGTTAACTTTCATCGTTTTAATGGTTTTCTCTGGGATTTTAAGAAAACCATTATTTAAAATGTCAATGCTATTAAATCAATGTGCTATGTTAAATTTTCAATCTGTGAAAATGTGGGAAAGCCATCATAACCTGACTAAATTGTAAAGATACATCATAACCTGACTAAATTGTAAAGATAGCAAAGTATGACTTTTAGTAATGATAAGGGTAACAAAGTTTTAATTTTCTTTGTGTAAGGAAACAAACAACATTAGCTAGATTTTGAACAAGTGTACCCTTGATCCTACAAGGACCATAAAATGCAAATACAAATACCGGACTGCCGCTTCAAACTCGAGGGGTCAACGACAAGAGATATTACACGATTTGAATCACATGACCAAAAACAGGGTTTTTAATAGAGAAAGCGGATACTAACCTTTTGAAAAAAGAACTATTATTAGTATGACATCAAACTGGTCTCTGACCAATTACAGAAAAGAAGAACAAAATAAGAAAGAACTTAAAATAGGGTTTCAGAAACGAAAAGGGGGTAGTCTTTTTGGAAATCAAACAAAGAGTGAGTGTTTTACTTTGTAATTACGATAAAGCTACCACTGTTTGTCTGAAATTCTCCTTGGGGATAAAGGTTTGAAGATAAAGGTTAAAATAAGAAGAAAAACCTCTAAAAGGCTTTCTGTCACTTGGAAATAATTTTAATACGTATATAAGAGAAATTGATGATTTTGGGACTTGTAGTTTCATTAGTATTCCAACCTAGACAAGGCTTGAGCCATTTGGAGAAAACAGCATTTTTAAGGTTAGAATAAGCCAAATTAAATTTCTTCCCAGAAATTTAAGCTTTGAATAACTGAGGGTAAAAAGAGGAAAGGAAACCTCAACCAAGAAGAGAAAGCTAGGAGAGCCATTTGGGCTTCCCTTTTTCAGCCTAGAGTCTCTTGAAACTTAGCTTGACTTTATAAAGACCTTATATTCGAAAATTGGAATTATCGGACAAAAACATTACTTAACCCCCCCCTTTGTGCAATCTTCAGACGTTTATACGAAGAGGAACACCGTTCCCCTTTTAATCATTCTTTCATTTCGTTAACCCCGCACTGCATGTTTATACAAAGGTGACCTCAATGTTTATACAAGCAGGTTAGGGGAAAAATGGGAACAATATTATCAGCTCAAGAATTTCTAAACCTTATGTCCAGATATTTTCAATTAAGTTTCCCTGCTAAAGTTAAAGCTTAATAAAGGTCCAAACAATACACAGCCCTTTCGAGAAATAATAAAAGAATCTCTTGGTTTTGGTTAATGAAAATTTGAATTAAAAGCAAGTACGGTTATTCTTAGCTTAGCTCAAAAATAGCTTGAACTAAAGGATTTTTATAACCCAGAACTCAAGCCTTGACTAGCTGTTCAAGTGCAACCCTTTTAAGTAGAAACATTCGTTAGCTTACGATTAACTTAATGTTTTTCTTTTCGGTAAACATTGGTGGATTTGAACAAGTAGATCATTAGACCTAGATCTAGAAGAGGTTTGGAAATAGTCAACATAAACAGAATTAGAACATTTTTCCTTTTATCTTCTTTTGTAAATAAAATCATTTGTCACTGAATTCTGAGCACCGATTTCTTATCCAACGCCTCAGTTTGTATCACGCTACCAAATTTATTAGCCCTGCTAGTAGGGGTAACCTTACAAATCTATATGAACTAGGTTTTATTTGGGAAACAATCGTAGTTTGGCTCAACAAAATTGCAGAATATACAACTTTTGTGCAAGCAAAGCTGATTCATTTGGAGATTGCTACTTATAGCGAGAATCAATATATACAAGCCTGCGACAAGCCGAGTGCAAGGGCCCGGCCTCAAAATCAGCTGCATATTTTTTTTCACTCCCATATTGACATTTCTGGCCCCTAAAACAATCTAAAAAGTTTACAAATTTAAGGAAGGATTTGTATTTTTCCCAGGGTGGTTTTATTGAACCTATGGTGACGCCAGAACATAAAGATTAGGCTCACATTCTCTTCGGTTACAAGAAAAGGGACAATGAGAATCAATATATACATGCCAGACCCAGACCACGTAGCCGCACCGGAACCTGGCCTTGAAATCTGCTACATAGTTTTTTGTTCTTAAAACGGGTCTAATTGGTCTATAAACAGGTCTAATAAACCGGTCGAAATGGTCTAAAACTGGTCTATCTAAAAAGACATCTGGAATCCTCTCACTGCTACACTCTTCTAGCGACAGAACAATGGCGTCTTGGGGTCGTACATACCCTTAAGGGGGAACTGCATAGAAAACTTCCCGGCTATCTCTTCCATTTTTATATTTTAGCTTGTCTGGCGACAACAGACGTACAAAGGCATCGATCTGTATAAAGGCATCGTAAAAAGGCAGTCTTTTGTGCAGGTGTTGGCCAAGGGGTTCTACGTATGTGCACATTTGGTCCATATCTGTTTTGAAAAAGGGAGGCGAATTAGGAATTTTCTCTAGGCAGCGTCCAGATCAACAGAACGTACGTCATGAAATCAACATTTCCCAGCTTTTTCGAGGCAGGGGTGTAAACAATTAAGCAAATTGAAAAAATAGTCTCATTATTTTGAGTATTTCCATTTCTAAGCCTTAAAACTTTAGAAATGCTAGCCTATGGGGGGAAAGTTCAAGTTTGAGAGGAATCAGACTAAGATAGATTTTTAATTCTATTATATTTAAAAACTCTAGTGTGTGGGTTTTGAGATATCAGACGAAAAATTGGTCAAAAATCAATTTTACCAGGAGTGCGACAGTTCACCGGTTTTTTCTTCAGTGGGACATTGAATCGTTGTTGAAATTCGCAAAAGAGATCTTTCAAAAACCAAATTTTGAGTTCAATAGATGCCTGTGACAGCAAGTTTTATTGCGGCAAGTGTCAGGGCGTCAAATGGTTTAAAAATGATAAATTTTAAGAACTAAATGTAGAACCCCTACTACTACAGTCGAATCTCGCTAACTCGAAATTCACGGGATTTTTCTTCGAGTTACGTATAGTTCCACTTATGCGTAGTTCGAGTTATTGAGGTCATTTTACATAAAATCCAACTTTTTTTTCTTAAAACTGGTATATTGACATTTATGGCCACAAAAAGGATTATATAGGTCACAACCTTATGAAAAATTCGTAATTTCCTACGGCGGTTGTATTGACCCTATGGTCACACCATGACATCAACAAGAGGGTCACATTGTCTGCGGTTAGAAGACAAGCGATAATGATAATCTATATATAGAAGCCTACCGTGTAGTCGTACCAGTAAGTGCATGTTTTTGCTATTTAGCTTTTGTTAACGTTAGTTTCAAAGGTTGATTTATTCGTTTGTCTTCATCCTCAGTTATTTTTGTTTCTTTCATGAGGCGTGTATAGCTAATTGGGTCTAAGACCCTATTAGTCATCAGCAGTCATGGTCGTATCCACTGGGAGGGGGACCGGGTTTGAATCCCCACTCCTAAATTTCGTCCGACTGGTAAAGAAGTAACAAAAGTCCATATAAACAAATTGTTGAAGCGCTTTGTACAGTTTTGTACAGTTGTCAGCAGCAATAATAACATTTACAAGGTAATGCCCCTTTTCTGACAAACTACCAAATCATCAGCACTATTTTATAGGGGGGGGGGGGCAAATGGAACCCCCACGTGTAAAGATCGCAATTCATGTGTCTTCAAACTGTAGATTTCGTCTTCTTTTCGTCAAAATGTTTAATTTATCTAAAAGTTTATTTTTGTCTCTAGTGTAACTTATAGCACCAGTCGCTTTCGAATCTAGACATATTTCTATTAAAGTCAATACTGCAATTAAGTCAACCATTATAAGTTAATTACTAAAATAAGTTAACAATAAAAACAAACATTAATTTAAATTTAGTAAATTCTGCACAATGTCTAAAGCTTGCTCAAGTTTTAGGTAAAGTATAAATTGATGTTACTATACTATGACTTTATTCCAAACGTTTTATTTTGTTGAAAAAATTATATATGTGACTCAACCATATAATGTGGGCAATTTAACATGGATAGATATGGATGAAGACCACAAGTCCAATAACAGGTAGCACCTGGCTGCTCCATGTAAAAGAGAAAATAGATCATTGAAATAATTCCCTGCGATTTCAAAGGATTAAAGTTGAAATTTTATCACTATTTTTTGTTTTCGTTAATTATCCCAAGTCCAAAATCAGTCTGCCCAAAGTAGACCTTGGCTAGTTAAAGAAAATCTAAGCTGGTTAGGTGGATGAATGCCTTCTTAAGCAAACCTGCCTCATTCGCTGTGGATGCTGCAAAAATATTCAGTTCTTGCAAGCAATTAAATAAAAAACACGAGTTTTTCTACTGAAAGTTAGGAGCAACATTAAAACTTCAAATGAGCAGACATTATTATACATGTGAGGAGGGTTTCCCTCTCTAAACCTCCAGACCCCTCAAACCCTCGCTCTTTACCCTAAAGTTTTTTCGTACCTTTAAAAAAGCTTCTTTTTATTCTAATTAAACAAGCCTTGTGTTTCAGGAGTCGTTCTTAAAGAATTGGGCCAAAATTCAAACTTTAGCGTCAATAGCGAGGTGTTGGTTAGGGGGCAACCCACCTCATGTACGTAATAATTTCTGTTCATCTTCATTTTCAATGTTACTCCTTACTTCCAGTTGAAAAAACTAGTTTTTTATTTAATTTCTGTTTTTTTTTAATAATACCAGGAAAACGGGGTCCATTTCCACGGGAAATCCTCCCCCTCCCATTGATATATTCTCTAGACAATTCAATCATGGTGAAACTTCACCGAGGACAATTACGCTTAACATCTCCACGTGTAAAATTGAGTCGGCAAGTTTCCCCAGCGTGAAATTTCCCCCGAAAAATTCACCCTCTTGAAACATTCATCCCCAGGGAAAATTTACCTGCCGAAAAATCCTCCGTCAGATAATTCCCCCCCCCCCCCCAAAAAAAAGTATGCACACTTCCCAATAACAAATATTATATGCTGACAACGGGCAAATTTTATGACTTAAAGATTTCCGCAGGGGCTGTGGCGGGGGGGGGGGACATTTTATCTCCAAAGACATAGTTTTTTTGGCCGTTCCACTATGCTGAACAGAATGACTATTTCCAAATTCGGATCAGATGATTTTGAGAAAAAATGGGCTTTGGAGGGGGCCTAGTTGACCTCCAATCTTTTGGGTCACTTAAAAAGGCCACTAGATTTTTTATTTTCCACTTAAATGAACACGCTCTCGATATTCTAACACCACTTGGTCGATACGATCACCCCTGGGAAAAAAATAATAGAAAAATAAATAACTAAATAAACATGCATCTGTGATCTTTCTTCTGGCCAAAAAATACAAAATTCCACATTTTTGCAGATAGGAGCTTGAAACCTCTACAGTATGGTTCTTTGATACGCCGAATCTGATTATACGCATTTCATTAAGATTTTATTACTTTTAAGGGGTGTTTCCCCCTTTTTTCAATAATTGGGCAAAATTTCTCAGGCTCGTAGGCTGTACGAAAACAATGGTTTAATCCTGCTTTCTAGGCTATAATGAGAGAAAGGTTGAGATGGCCTGGGCACGTTCTGCGGATGAAGGATGAGAGATTGCTGAAGATTGTCCTTTTCGGCCAACCATCTTGGGCTAAATGGAAGGCAGGTCACCCGCGATTGGGGTGGGAAGATGTCATAAAGAAAGATTTAAAGAAAATAGGGAACTTCCTAGGGGGGGATAAGGGAGGAACGGGTGTAGCTGTGTTGGCCTCAGGTGGATTGGTGCCGCGGGGAGTTGTTAGTAGCCTACTAGTAGTAGCCTTTTATGGGTAAACTTAAGGAAACAAGTATATTTGGAATCAGCATAATAAGCCGATTCTTTTATTATATCTATTGGCATCAAAACTTGACTTTTAAGAGTTTCTGCTACTATTGACCTGGGTAGCTCCTTACTTACAGTTCGTTACCACGAATTGTTTGATATATTAAATCCGTATTAACGTCATGCTCTCTAATCCAGACCGAGGTTCATTCTTTTCAAAACCACAGACGTTAGATCCTCACCACACTTGTAATAAACTGAAATCAATGCACTTGGAAAGAAATAGCCAAAGTGCGGCTCCCCCAATAGAATTTTATATCTAAGCCTTAAAAAATATACCTTCTTTATGAAAAAATCTACTTTGTATCATTTCTGCCGTAAAGCCCGAGATTTAGGGGCTTTGGGCATTAACGACCTAAGCTTCCAGCCTGCCTCTCCCGTGTCTGTTTCCAGTTGCCGTAAGGTTGGATGACAGACTATCTTCCCCTGTAAAAAAGACACATCAGATGAAATGGTGACAATCATCGACGCCCTTTGTGACATCAGTGTCTCAGTAGGTTTATTGTTTTATCCTACCCATTTTGTTTGAGAATAAAAATGCTGCACCCAGGAGGTTGCCGAATAAAAAATTGCAGACGTCCCCTCATGGAGCCGAAACCTATTCCATAGTCGCCGTGCTTTCATGGTAACAAAGAGAGGACTATTCTAAATCCAGTCGTTAGTAGTATTAATCTATTCTGAGTAAGATTCAAAAACGTAAGCTGAGACATAAAAAAGGAAAATACTTTATTTTAGGCTAAATAACCAAAATTACTGAGATTCAGACAAAAATTTCTATAAAATTTATAATTTTGATAATTGAAAACATCGAAATTGAAAACACTGAATCATTGACTCCTACTGTATTTAAAGAAATGATTTCTCTGGGTATCTTAAAGGAGTCTTCAAAATTTTCAAAAGAAACCATTAAGCAATTTCAATTAAAGAGGTCAAAGAGATCCTTAGCTTTTCTTAACTCTTCTTTGAGCATTGCTTTCTTCTTTTTCAGTAATTCTAACTTTGCTACAAGTTCTTGACCCTCGATTTTTTTTCTTTTCCTGTAAGCTCGGGCGGCTTCCTTATTTCTATCTTTTTGACCTTTTGCGCATTCCTGGGGACAATATGAAGGCTCCCTTTTCACATTTTTTGTCTTGACAGAGGTCTTATCTCTTCCTTTCGATGTTTTTGCAAAGACCCTTGATCCCTTGGCTGCAGTGTCTATCTTATCTTCATAATCATTATCCTTTGGTGCATCCTGGTAATCTTTTAAAGAAAAGTTTATGTCATAAATTGGGACTGAGATCACAACCGAACCATCTTCGGTATTAGCCTGCGTTTGGGATGAACAGGAAAAAATGTCAACCATGTTTGAGTCTCGAGAAGCTTCCAAAGGAAATTGGAAATTCTGCTCTGGTAACCAAGCTGTTGATGAAATCTCTTCAGAATTTGGATATGAATGAGATTGACTGTATGCCTTGTCTAATTCTAAAATATCCCGTAAAATATCTCCTTTGCTTGCAACTACTGTTGTTCGACTCTCTAATATCCACTCTCTAATATCTCCACTCTCGAATATCTGATTTATACAACTTACATTCATATTTGTCTTTTCACTCTTATTGCTTAATCCAACGCTTTTGAAAATGAACTAAAATCTGCTGGCCTGTTTCCTGCTGTAAATGATTTTTGTTAGGCCCCGCCTACTTAAGAGCTTCTGCAGTGCTTGATGACGTCATTTTCGTTGGCTTTAATCCAAAATGACAGATAAATGGCGTCCTGCTATTTAGCTTTAGATTTTTAATGACGTCATCTTGGTCAGTTTTTTACGATTGTGGAATTTCGTTTTCTTTATAAACAAAATGTTGATAATGAGATTTAAGTCACCTTTTGCATACCAGGATGCTGTGATCAAATAAGATATCTTATTTTGGTTTGAGTCATCCTTTGGAAAATTATGTGCCATTTAGTAGGGATACATGGCTGTAAACAAAACATTTCTAGTTCCATAGAAACATTTCTATACTGCTAAATTCAAGTAGGCTACCAGAAAAAGAACTGGGACTTCTGATGAAAATACGGTAAAATTCTCGATTAGAGGCTTTTTCCTAGCTTTGCAAAAAGGAAAGATAGCGTAATTAGAATACAAAGATAGCAAAGATTGGTTTAGTTAGAAGATTAGACCTTTCAAGAGAATAGATTTATGTGCCAAGTTAGATTTTTCATCATCCTGCTTTGACCCCTCTTCTCTTTAAGAATGACTTTTATTTATTTAATTTATTTTTTTTTCTAAACTGGTTTTTGGTTTGTTTTGAAGTCGTACTTCAATACAGAATCTACAATTACCATCCTAGATCCTAGCTCCAATTTTTTTTAGGATGGCCTAAATCGGAGGTCACTGGTACTTCCAATAGCCCTTCCCCTGGGTGGAAGGGCTTTCAGCTTTTTAGCGGAAAGTAAGCAGGTTATACATTATTGGCACCAAAACCAGGCAAGGATTTCCAGTGTGTATGATTAAAGAACCACAATTGATTCCGTGGTTTCAGTCCCACCATTTATCTTTTTTTTTTTTTTTTTTTTTTCTATTTTTTTTTTTTTTTTTTTTTTGAAGAAAGGCATATCGCACATAGTTTAAAGTAGAATCAAGTACGTTGCTGCAACAACTATTCTTAAATACTTTCCTTGCTATTTTCATATATCAAATTAACATATAAATAAGTAAAATATATAAGGAGCGACCCGGCTCAATAGTAACAGAAACTCTAAAAAGCAGAATTTTGATGCCAATATAGATATATTAAAATAATCGGATTATTATGTTGATTCCAAATATATATGTTTCATTAAGTTTCGCTTTACCCATAAAGGGCCACTACTACTACTAACAACTCACCGCAGCCCCAAGCTGCTTGAGGCCAACACAGCTACGCACGCTCACATCCCAACCGCAGACGACCTGCCTTCCGTTTAGCCCCAGACGGTTGGGCAAAAAGTACAATCTTCGGCAATCTGCCATCCTTCATCCGCATGAAGAGAGTAGCTTTTATTTTTATTTTTCTTTATTATTGTGACGAGTACTGTAATTTGTTAATCTTGTATATTATTTGTGTACATGGCCACATTTTGGCTTGGAATTCACGTTATCGTATCTTATCTTATCTTATAGCCCTAGAAAGCGGGATTGAACTTCACTTTTCGTACAGCCTAAAAGCCTGAGAAATTTTGCCCAATTTTCAAAAAAAAGGGGGAAACCCACCTTAAAAGTAACATAAACTTAATGAAAACCTTATCAGATTCGGCTTATCAGAGAGATATACTGTAGAGGTTTCAAGCTCTTATCTGCAAAAATATGGAATTTTACATCTTTTGTCAGAAGAAAGATCATGGATGCGTGTTAAATTTTTTTTCCAGGGTTGATTGTATCGACCTAATGGGGCTGGAATATCGAGAGACGGCTCATTCAAGTGGAAATTAAAAGTTCTAGTTCCCTTTTTATGTAACCCAAACGATTGGAGGGCAACTAGGCCCCGTCCCACGCCCATTTTTTCTCAAAATCGTCTGATCAAAATTTTGAAATAGTCATTTTGTTCAGCATAGTGTTAAGGCAGATAAGCTATACCTTTGGAGATAAAATATCCCTCCAGCCCCTGCGGAAAAGCATTTAAGTCATAAAATTTGCCCTTTGTCTACGTATAGTATTTGTTATTGGCAAGTGTGCATACATTTTTCGGGCGGAGAGGGGGTGGATTTTCTGCTGGAGGGATTTTCTGTGGGGATAATTTTCCATGGGGAGGGAAGTTTCTAGGGGGGTGAACTTTTCAGGGGAAATTTCACGCTGGGGCAATTTGCCTGGAATTCCTATATGAAATTATGCTGGTGTCTTGCCTTCTCTTTGCCGACTCAATTTTACTCGTGGAGATGTTAAGGGTAATTGTCTGGGGTAAAATTTCACCAGGATTAAATTGTCTAGGGAATATTTCATCGGGGGGGGGAGGATTTTCCGTGGAGGTGGAGTAGCCAGGTGCTAGCTGTTATTGGACTTTGTGATCTTCATCCGTATCTCTCCATGTTAAATTGCCCATATCCTATGGTTGAGTCAAATATATAATTTTTTAACAAAATAAAACGTTGGAACAAAGTCATAGTATAGTGGCATCAAGTTATAGTTCAACTAATAAATGAGCAAACTTTACGCATCATGCAGATTTTACTAAATTTAAATTAATGTTTTTATTATTATTAACTTATTGCAGTAATTAACTTATAATGATTGACTTAATTGCAGTATTAACTTTAATACAAATATGTCTAGATTCGAAAGAGACTAGTGCTACAAGTTACACTAGAGAACAAAAATAAACCTTTAGATAAATTGAACATTCTGACGAAATGAAGACAAAATCTACTGTTTGAAGACACATGAATTTCGATCTTTTCACCTAGAGGCTCAGTCTATCTCCCCTTTACAAAATAGTGCTGGTGAATTAGTAGTCTGTCAGAAAAGGTAAGTTACATTGTGAACGTTATGATTGCTGCTGACAAGGGTGTATCCAGGATTTTTATTCGAGTAAGGAGGTAACAAAAAAACTTTACAAAGCATATTAAAAATTTGTTGATATAGATTTTGTTTCTTTTTATACGAGTCGGACAAAAATTTCGGAGTTGCGGTTCAAATCCGGTCCCCCTCCCGCTGGATACGGCCATGGCTGCTGATTATTAATAAGGTCTTAGACCAAACTAGCAATACACACTTAGGATGAAGACAGCCTTTGGAAATAACGTTAACAAAAGCTAAATAGCAAAAACATGCACTTATAGTACTGGTACGACTACACGGTAGGTTTCTATATTTGAATTCTTATTATCGCTTGTCTTCTAACCGTAGACAATGTAACCCTCTTGTTGATGTCATGGTGTGACCATGGGTTTAATACAGCTGCCCTGGGAAAATACAATTTTTTATAAGCTTGTAGTTTTAAGAAAAATAAACTTTGAGCAAATTTTGAAGCCGGATCCCGGCACCTCTACGTGGTCTGGCATGTATATATTGATTCTCATTATCCCTTGTCTTCTAACTGCAGACAATATGAGCCTCATCTTGATGTCCTGGCGTCACCACCATGGCGATGGCGATAAAACCACCATGGGAAAAACACAAATTCTTCCTAAAATTTGTGACCTATTAGATTGTTTTAGTGGCCAGAAATGTTAATATGCTAGTGAAAAAAAAAACTATGTATCCGATTTTGAGGCCGGGCCCTGGCACTCAGCTTGTCGCAGGCTTGTATAAATTGATTCTCGCAGTAAGTAGCAATCTCCAAATAAGTCAGCTTTGTTTGCTGCTCTTTCCTAGGGAAAATAGCGGGTTCCCCAGGGAATGCATGTAACGTTGAAGAGTTCCAATGACTTGCAATCAGCAGTTGTATATTCTATGGTATCTTTGTAGGTTTTTACTGGGATTTGCGTCACATTTTGCTGATGTCGAAGATTATGATGGTGTTGTTCTTATAACTTAATAATTCTTCCTTCTTCATTTTCATTTTTGACTCGTTCTGATTTTTGCTGTCGCTTGTCTTCTAACAGCACAGCTTTTTGTTCTTCACTCCATTGCTGACCCGCTCTGCATGCGATAGCGAGTAAATAAATATCAGGACTTTTCAAAAATGAAGTGAAGAACAAAAAATTATAATATCAGAAGACAAGCTACTGCGAAGTTCAAAACGAGTTAGAAATAAAAGTAAAGAATAAACAAACGTTACGTCAGAAGAAAAACGTCATCACAATCTTCGACGCCAACAAAATGTGGCACTAAACCCAGCACAAACCTAAAAAGATTCCTTAAACTACGTAACTCTTAATTGCAAATAATTTGAACCCTTAAACATTATATGATTTTTCAGTAGAGCCCTCTATTATCCTGAGGAAAGAGTAGAAAACAAAGGTGGCTCATTTGGAGGTTCCTGCTTATAACGAGAATGAATGTATACAAGTTTGCCGCATGCCGAGTAAAACTGGCATAATGACATTACTGGCTACAAAATTCGATCTAAATAGGTCATAACTTTAAGGAATAACTCGTATTTTTCTCACTGTGGTTGCATCGAGCCTATGGTGACGCCTTGACATCAAGAAGAAGTTCACATTGTCTGCGTTTAGAAGACAAATGACAGCGAGAATTTATATAAAAAAAAACACTTTCTGCTTTCTACATTTTTTCTACATAATATTGGTCATATTCCTTTGCTATTATCCCGTTGCTCCTTATTTAGAAATTAAATAAAAAAAAACAAGTTTTTTAAACTGAAAGTAAGGAGCGACATTAAAACTTAAAACGAACAGAAATTATTCCGTATATGAAAGGGGCTGTCCCCTCCTCAACCCCTCACACTTTACGCTAAAGTTTTTTATCGTTTAAAAAAAAAAAGTTGTGAGACAGAGTCAAACTTTAGCGTAAAGAGCGAGGCGTTGAGGAGGGGACAGCCCCTTTAATATACGGAATAATTTCTGTTCGTTTTAAGTTTTAATGTCGCTTCTTACTTCCAATTTAAAAAACTTGTTTTTTTTATTTAATTTCTGATCGTTTTTTAGTTAATGCAGCTTTTATTTTGGCTCACCGTCATTGAATAAGTAAACAAAATTTGCGTAAAAATTTTACTTTTCTTTTGCTAAATGGCTGTCTCTAAATTTGGTGCTGACGTAATTTACAAATTAACTTACGTAACGAACTTCTATATTCGTATATTTTTCTTCTGACAAAAAATACAAAGTTGCAGATTTTTGCAGATATGAGCTTGAAACCTATGTTATAGGGTTTTCTGATACGCTGAATCTGACGGTGTGATTTTCATTAAAATTCTTTCACTTTTAGGGAATGTTTTCCCCCTCTTTAAAAATCAGGTACATTTTCTCAGGCTCGTAGCCTTTGATGAGTAATACTAAACTTAATAAAATTCATATATTTAGAATCAGCATAATACGCCCATTCTCTTGATACTTTTATTAACATCAAAGTTCCATTTTTGAAAGTTTCGCTAACTATTGATCCGTATCGCTTGTTTTTTTTATTGTTTTTTTTATTACGTGTATGTTCTTGAATATATGAGGGGGCTCTCCCCTTAGTCAATACCACGGTCTTTACGCTAAAAGTTAAAAAAATTTTTTAATTCACAAGCCCCTGAATCATAAAGGCCGTTTAATTAGAATAGATAGCTCTTTTGAAAGCACTACAAAAACTGTAGCGTAAAGCACCGGCGGATCTAGAGGAAAATCTTGGGGGGGGCCGCGCCGGACACAGGGCGCCAAAAACTGATTATACAGGACTAATTTGATAGCTCTTTATTTATATGAAAACACTGCCAAATATGCTCATAAAGGTAAAATGTAGCAAAAGAAAATAAAAACAGTACCACACTACACAACTAAACTCAATCGGCGAGCTTTTCTGAGAGCGAACATATCGATAGCATCGTCTGTTTTCGGCAGTTCGTCTCTGTAAGTCTGCATGAGTAGTAGAGCCTCCAACCTCTCTTCAGTCATCGTGCTTCGTATTGATGAACATGTCCTGTCAATCTTTGAAAACATTCGTTCTGCTTCACAGGTTGACACAGGAAGCATCGTGAGAATTGTCAACAATGCGAAGATGTTGGGAAATACATTTTCCTGACAACTGTTCAGCGCTGAAATAGCTGTTTTCGGTTTTTGCACGGTTTCCTTAGACCAATACTTGTTCCAAATCTCGAACTCGGTTTTAACGTCTATCTCCGTACCCACGAGCAGCTCCTTGTACTTTTCGTACCCTGGCTGAACGTCCTCCCAGCGTTTGCCATTAACCACAGCCGGGATCAAAGCTGAAAGTTTTGCAGCATTCGTAAAATGGCAGCTGAACCGCTCCGTAAAATCAAGCAGCATGGCGTCCAGGGCTGGAATAAATGCCGCCATCCTATAATGACTTTCTGGATCCATCTTGGGTACCCCGGCCCGGTATGTAGAACGTGAAGCTATGCGTGGCTGCGTTACCTTGATGGTAGCATCAATCTTTTCGGCCATTTTCAGAAGATCTTCGTAAAGCAGTCTGAATTTGGTTTCGGCATGTGATCGCATTTCTTCCAGCATTGCCTTCACGCTGCTAATGAGGGACAAGGCTCTCACGAGGTCACCATCCTTCTGTTGTAGTGACTCGGCCAAAGGTTTCATGATCGACGAAAACGAATTCAGGCAAACCAGTCCTACGAGTGTATCTGATTTTTCAATGCAGGATCGTAATGCATAAGCTCTGCTACTTGCCTCTCGATCGTGCCATCCTTCCATCTCCTGCAGAGCAGAAACGATCGACGGAAGGGAGTCCCAAAACCTGCTGATTGCTTCGTGTCTCTCTACAAATCTCGTGGTACAAAGACTGACGAGTGTCTCTGTTTTAGCTTTGTCCGCGATAAGATGCTTTTTTAGAAGTCTTGTTCTCTTGGCACTTGAGCTGAAGTGAGAAATTGTGTCTCGAACAACGTCTTGGGCATTGCGCAGAATGGGAACTGAAACTATCTTTGAACATGAGAGATTTGTGGCATGGCTCGCACAGTGGAAGTAATCTGCCAGTTCACACTGGCGTTTAACTTCAGCAGCAGCACCATTTGTCAAGCTTGCCATGCTAGCAGCTTTGTCGTATCCTTGACCAACGCACTTTGACAAATCCAGATTTGACTTCCTGACCTCACTCAACAGCAGCTTCCCGAGGCTCTTGCCGTCTAGCTTCTCTTTGATGCTTCTACCGTCGTCACTTTCCTCATCTCCAGCGAGTCTTGACAGGGTTTGAAAGGCATCGACAACTGCAAAAGGATCTTCTCGAATCACGTATCCCTGCTCGGTTTTACACACATAACGACAAACAATGACCATCAGCTCCCTGGTCTGCCTGTCTGTTGACTCGTCCGCAAGAAGACACCAAACCGTTGTTTTGTTTGCTTTTCTCACTACTTCGGTTTTTATCATTTCCCCAATTGTTCCAATCAGTTCATTCTGGATCTGTTTACTCGTATATTTGGCGTTGCTCGGTGCATTTTCAAGTAAATTTTTAAGTTGCGAGTCTCCACTCTGAATCCGATACCGAAGTAGGTGGCGGAAATTCCCGTCGTTTACTGCTGTAATGACATCAGAGTCTTGGATATCAAGTTTGCCATCATCACGGTGGCCACGAAGGGGGATATTCTGTGCCCCACAAAGCTTGACAGTTTCAACAACGCTTCTCAAGAGTGCACGGTTCTGCTGTATTTGCTTGACCCTTTCACAGTCCAGAGCATTCCTGATATCTTGATCTTGACTACCGCGCTGAAACGTTGTTAGCAGCGCGGCAGCTTTTTCCTGGCAGTGTTTGTGAAACTGTGCTTCAGCATGGTTTTTCAGCGCACCACCTTTCCCGGTAAGTTTCGAATAGTCTTTTAGCGGTTTCAAGACCAACTTTCCCATTTTTTGCCCTCCGCCGCCTCCAGATAAAGCCGACCATCCTCCTCCGCTTTCGTTGGTCCTCATCAAAACACAAACACTGCACCAAAGGCCTTCGTGGTCTGGATGACGACTCACTGTGAGCCAAGGATACCGGGCAAGATGTTCGGTATTCAAGCGACGCTTGACTTCGCCACCTTTTCTCTTTTGTGTCGAGACTGGAAGATCAGATTGGTTCTTCGGCTTCCACCTTTCGTTCATAAAAAACATAATTTCGCCAGAAGACAACTGATTTCGCTCTTTCAGCGCTACTGCAATACCAAAGTCATTCGACGGCGTGAAGTCAGTTTCAGGCGAACAAATAGCGCTTTGATTCGGCTGCGGGTGCGGGGACTGTGAAATCAGTGTTGGGCTATGTACCACCAAGGTTTGAGTACTGCTTCTTGATCCTTCAGTCAGCTGATCAGTGTGTGTCGTTTCGCCGAAGTTTGTTATGAAGGCCGTCTGTGAAGTGGATGGAGTTGTTGGTGACAGTTCGTTCTCCTGGCTGAATGCGTTTTTGTGTATTCCGACCGTCGACTCAGAGTGGGCATCAGAAGTTGCCGTCGTCTCAACATCTAACAAAAAAAGTTTCTCTTTTAAAGTTTGCACAAGACATTTATTGTAAACGTATATACACTTTGTATAATGGCTTGCTTTAGTAGATTTAACTCTCAACATGGTGAAGGCAGAATTGGAACTAAATTTGAAAATAAACTGAATCAGCAACATTAACTTTAAACTCCCCCAACAATCTTGAACTTTCATACCCCATAACTATTTCTAGGAAACCCGGACTTTAAAATAAAATACCACCCTAAACATCACTAATTTAATTTGCAACCCCAAGAACCGATCCCCGACATATGCTAACAAATATTTTTCAAGAGCTGAAACCCGAAACAATTATCACCAAAGTTTACAAGGCTAAAGAGAGAGCTTTAACTGCAAGAATTTGAAAGATAATTTCAGAGCTGACACAGTGTGTCGGTAAAAATACTGCTTTAAGCCAATATCATAACCGTCAGGCGAGACGAGTGGGCTGGTAAAAATCAGGTCAAACGCTTCGGACAAATTGCATACGAAGAACACTGTACAAGAGGGACCGTATGCAATATATAACAACAAAAGCAGCTGGTACGCGATGAAGCTTGACGAATGAGCCTTATCAGGAAAGCTATCCGACAATGGGCTAAAGCTATAAATTAGACGTGTTGATACCCACTTTAAACGACACTCCTTCCTTATTGTTCTATCTTTAAAAGCTTACCTTTAATCTGATCTTTCTTGGCAAAATAATCAGAGATGTCCCTCGATCCTTTACGGCTTTCCGCCATCATTCTTTGTTTCTTCTCTGTTCTATATTCATGCCCTGATTTTTTTTTTCCGATCCATTCTAAATGCGTTTCCGTCTAACTGGTCTAACACACGGAGCAAAAATACTCCGAAGGCAGTGGCAGGGTCGCTCGCGCCTAGCCTCCCGCCGGTTGGATCTAACCACCCACGCAACTCCCCAAAGACATGCGTTTCTCGTAAGCATTCACAAAATGTTTTGCTCGTTTAGCACGTCCCAAAAATAAACCCAATAATCATGATTCGTGCAGTGTCGGATTTGAACTTTAGATAATGTGATAAAAAGAAAGTAAAAAATGACGGCGTATCCGATTTTTTTTTTTAGCGTCGGCCTTAGTTGAATCATTCACAAAAAAGGGTCGTTTGCACGATGGATGAGAGGGCGCCAGAAAATCTTGGGGGGGGGGGCCCCGGGCCCCCCCCCCCCCCCCCCCTGGATCCGCCGCTGTCGTAAAGAGCGAGGTATTGACTTGGGGGAGAACCCCCTCATATACGTAATAATTTCTGTTCATTTTAAGTTCTAATGTTGCTTCTTACTTTCAGTTGAAAAAACTTGTTTTATTTAATTTAATTTTTGATCGTTTTTTAAATAATGCTTGGAAATCCGGCGCCCCCTTCATAGAAATGTCCCTTACCCCAAAGAAACATCCTCCATGGAAAGATTCTCCCAAGTAACAAATTTTTGTAGATAGGAACTTGAAACCTCTACAGTAGGGTTATCTGATACGCTGAATATGATGATGTGAATTTCATTAAGGTTCTATAACTGTTAGGGGGCCTTTCCCCCTTTTTTTGAAAATCAGCCAAATATTCTCAGGCACTTAAGTTCTGATGGGTAAGATCAAACTTGATGAAATTTATATATTTGAACTCAGAAATAGAGTCTGATTCTTTTGATGTATCTATTGGTACCAAAATTCCGTTTTTTAGAGTTTCGGTTACCATTGAGCCGGGTCGCTCCTTACTTACAGTTCGTTACCACTAACTGTTTGATAATAAGTTTTCTGGGATATTTGTTATTCATTAGTAGGGACCATTTTGGTCTTAACACTTGTATATTGATTATTATATTTATATCTATGTTCATATAAAAAATTTGGTTCTAGGCGTCTAACCCCGCCCCGCCCCAGGTGATTACCTCCCCCAGGATAAATAGAAGTTTGAATAAGGATAAAATCCTTTTAATAGACAGTTTTTCACAAACAGTGATAAAATTTAACAAAAAATACTAAATATTTCGGTCACATATGTAGTGACCGTCATCAGTAGTAAAACTAAACTAGAACAATTAAAAACAATAGTCTATATACGAAATAAAATAAAACTACATATTGGTACGGTCACTGCATAAGTGACCGAAATATTTAGTATTTTTTGTGAAATTTTTATCACTTTGTGAAACACGGTCTATTAGAAGGATTTTATCCCTATTTGAACTTTTATTTATCGTCATGGAAAGGCATTGTGGTCTCCGAAATTATCTAGCCCCCCCCCCCCCCGGTGGAAAATATACCCCCGGAAAATATCCCCCGTGGAAAATAAGGCTTTCCAAATTTGAGAATTTTATTTGAGTTTTATTTTTTTATTGCCGTAGGGAGAAGGAATTTTTGTACTTGTGTATTATGTACCACTCACTCAAGTTTATGCTGTGTAAAATTCGAGAACACGCCGGTTTTTTTGTTAGTTTCTTCGTTACTTTAGAAATAAATTTGGGCTAAAGATTTGCAAATTAGGGGGAGAGAGGTAAAGTATAGTGGGTCTACATGCAAAATGTGTTTGGTACAATTATCTTGCATTTTAAATAGATAGATAGATAAGTGTATTTTAAAGCCAAATATACGGCCATGAACACAGTAAAATAACATAAATGAAAGGCCCAAATAACAGAAACTTTGATCAGCGATCATCATAAAACACTTAAATGAAACATGAAACACTACATTAACCTAATAATAGTACTTAATACTTGGAAAAACGGTCATTTAAAAAAAAACCCTTCACACTTGGAAACAACACTTGAAATATTACATTTACTTTATACTGGGATTATTTCCAGATACCTCGCTATTCTTCTATAATTTTTTAGTGGTCATATACCTAGAAATAATTGTTTTCTGACTTCAAACTATCCAAATAGTTTACCTCCCGGTAAATAAAGCCTGGAAAATACCCCTCCCCCCCGTGGAAAAAAAATGAAAGGCACAAATAACATAAGCTTTGATCAGCGATCATCATAAAACACTTTAATGAAACACTGCATTAGCCTAATAATACTACTTAATACTTGTAAAACGGTCATTAAAAAAAAACACTTAACACTTGAAAAAAAAAACACTTAAATGAAATATTACATTTCTTTATGCTGGATTTTTTTTCTTTTTTTTTAGTTAATAATATTTCCCAATAACTCGCTATGCTTCTGTAGTTTTTTAATGACCACATACATAGAAAACATGGTTTTCTGACTTCAAACTGTCCAAATACTTCCCCCCCGGCAAATAACCCCCCCCCTGAAAAATTCCTCCCCCCCCCTCGTGGAAAAGAAGGCTTTTCAAATTTGAGAATTTTATTTGAGTTTATTTTTTTCTAATTTCCGTAGGGGGAAGGAGTTTTCTTCGTTAGTTTTTATTTTTCAGCTTAGTGCGAGACAAGACAAATACAAGTGACAGAATATATGGGAAGGGCTATGTATTTGTACATAGGGGGGGGTAAAGTGTTTGGATAGTTTGAAGTCAGAAAACAATTCTTTCTTGGTATATGGCCACTAAAAAGTTACAGAAGAATAGCGAGGTATATGGAAATTTTGTTAACTAAAAAAAAAGAAAAAAAAAAAAAAAAAAAAAAAAAAATCCCATTATAAAGTAAATTTAATTTTTGATTTATTTTTTTTTTCCATGTTTTAAATTTTTTTTTTCAATGACTGTTTTTCCAAGTATTAAGTACTATTATTAGGTTAATGTAGTGTTTTATGATGATCGCTGATCAAAGTTTATGTTATTTCTGCCTTTCATTTATGTTATTTTACTGTGTTCATGGCCGTATATTTGGCTTTAAAAATACTTATATATCTATCTATCTAATATGCAGAATAATTGTGCCAACACATTTTGCATGCAGACCCGCTATACTTTACCCCCCTCCCTAATGTGCAAATCTATAGCCAAAATTTATTTCTAAAGTATAGAAGAAACTAACGAAAAAACCGGTGTGTTCTCGAATTTTACACAGCGTAAACTTGAGTGAGGGGCACATAATACGCAAATACAAAAATTCCTTCTTCCAACGGAAATAATAAAAATAAAATTTTCAAATTTGGAAAACCTTAATTGCCACGGGGGGGAGGGGTATTTTCGGGGGGGGGGGTATTTACCGGGGGGGGGGGTATTTTCCGTGGGGGGGGGGGTATTATCCGCGGGTGGGATATTTTCCACGGGGGGATATTTTACGGGGGGGGGGGTGTTTCCACGGGGGAGGGGGGGGTAAACGCCGACCACCAAAAAATTTACAATATATTCAAGTAGGCTAAATACATTTGAGTAAAAGCGAGAAATTGTGGAGGAACAGGATGAATAACGCAGCATTTTAAGCCATTTTTTTTAATATTTCCCCTTTCGCCACATATATTAAGCTTTTTCGAATCTTGGAACTCAAGTCAAATTCTTGACCTTTTTATTCTATTTCATGGTTCTTGTTTTGTTTCCCGTTTATATGTCTCTAGAATCAAGCCTAGAATTGACTTGAATTGCAATAATTAGGACTGCTGAAACCTTGGAACTGAACAGATCAGAAAGGGATTTTCTTGCGTGTGTCACAAATAGAACTGAATGGAAGTAAAAGTAAACTTCACGAAATATGTTAATTTGGTGATCTCAATGAAGTTACTTGAAAACTTACTTGGCTGAAGTATCTTCAGGAAAGTTACTGTTAGTAGTGAAGCTACTGAAGTTGTTACCGTATTGAAGTTACTTAGCTGAAAAATCTGAAACAAAAAACTAAAATTGACTTTAAGTCAAAGATCGCAGTAGAGTAATTTTTGAATTTGTATTGTATTATTTATTTATAATTTTATTTTTTGAAAACTGAGGTCATTCTACTTGAGTGATGTATGAATAAAATTGAAAAAGAGTTAGACCTTCTTAAATTGCAAAAGAAGGAGTTTGAGGGTAAAGTTATGAAGAATGAATTCATTCCAGAACATTATAAGACCAAATGCATTGATTACAGGGGTATTTTGTATTGTTTAATTTTATTTAATTTTGTTGATTTTATTTAAGTTTAATTTGGTCTTGTAACTTTTTTATTTACTTTATTGATTGTAAGTTGGCTTTTCCCTCCTTAAGCTTTCCCTCATTTGCTTTTCCCTTTGCTTAAGTCCAAGTGACGATGAAATGCGGCCTTCCCAAGGAAAAATTATATATTTGCACTTTTTTCTTTTCCAAGTCCTGACTCAAAGTTTACATAGTTTACAGTTTGGATAGAGTCTAAGATTAGGTGCTCACCAACTTTGAGGATTAGTTGAATATATAACCACCAGTATGACACTTAGCAACCAAACTTTAAGGATGAACGTCGAAAGGCTTTTTTGGAGAGGAAGGGGATATGAAATTGAAAAAAAAAACTTTTTGTGACCTATCCTTTGAATTTCATGTGGGTATAAAAAATATGGTGTGCTTCCACTGTCTAGGGCTCTTTTAAAAAGAAAAACTTAGAGAGTTTAGCTGTACTTTACGGATTAAAGCAAATAAAAAAAAATGTAGTTTGGTACCAAACTAAACGCAGGTCGTTCTAGACTAGAGTGCTAAAAGGTTAGAAAGGATTTAATAGAAACTTGAACTTTTTGGGAAGGGAGTAAAGACTGAAATATTGAACAGATTGGGATGGAGGAGGAGGATGCGTAGCTTTTTCGACCACCGTATGTCACTACTTTGTGATGAACTATGAGCAGGCTGAAAACAGTTATAGCTTAAAGATAAAAGCAGAAACGAAGCAGATTAGTGGGAGCCCCGATCTCAATTGTTATTTAAGATGTGCCTAAACAATTCGACCGAAGTTAAGAGTTTTTTCAGAATTATATAAAGGATAAATTGAAATAGGCTTTCAATTTAAACAATTGTCCCATTGTTTGATTACTTATCCCGAGAAAAATTCGAGTTTCGCCCTTTTTATATCTGAAATTATAAAGAATCTTGGAAACCTAAGCTATTGAATGCACAGTAAAAAATTTGTTTTTTTTAAAGGCCCGAGAAACAAAACTGACCTTCAGGGGAAGAGTGATCTTAGCCAGAGATACTGCTCCACTTCACGAATAAGGTCAATATTTTTATCATGATTTTGTAATTTTAACAGCATGAACTTGAAAATAAAAAATGTTCATAGATTATATATCCGAATAACTTGTTCTAGCCTTATTTGAAACATTTTTATTGTTTAAGACAGGCAAGGCCAAGGACAAGGTAAGACCGATTGAACTTTTATTTGACAATTTCAAAACCTTAGTCCATGTGCTTCAGTTAAGTTTAACCGTCTACGTCTATGTATATTTTCAAGGTCGGATGAAAATATTCAGCACAAGTGGACTATTTATTGACTTTCAGAGGCAACGCTATACCGTTGCCTATACTAAAGGCAATACGACTCCAATTTTTTATTATTTATTTATTATTTTTTCCCAGAGGTAGGCCTATTTCATATGGAAAGGGTCGTCGTATTAACTTCGGAGGGGGACTCATTCGATTGGAAATCGGGATTTCTAGTGCTCTTTTTAAGAGTTAAAAGGGGACTGAGGGCAACTAGCTCCCCCCCAAGCCTTTTTTCCCAAATACATCAGATAAAAATTTTGAAATAGCCATTTTGTTGAAAATAGTTTAAAGATCATATAACAAAAACTCCGACGTCGACCTAACCGGGGCAGGCCTTGTAAGTAATACCCTGGGGCAACCGCAGTGCTTGTCGATGTGATGCCCATAAGCACCACACAGTGAGCTTTTTTGATGGAAAAAAAATAGCTTATATTGACTTTTTCAGATTCAACAGAGGTCGTTTGGCAATTACCCCCACCCCCACGCCTTCTTTTCCCCAAATGCATCAGATAAAAATTTTGAGATCGACATTTTCTTAAAAATAGTTCAAAGATCATATTAGAATGACGCCAGGATCGACACAACCTCTCAGGGCCGGGGGCAAGCGTTGTAAGTTCTGTCATGGGGGTAAATATGGTTCTTATAGAAGGGATGTTCGTGTAAACTTCAGAGAGGGCTCATTTGATTGGAAATTAAATGTTCTAGTTCACTTTTTCAGAGTAAAAGAGATCGGACGGCAACTCGCCCCCCCCCTCCCACGCCCTTTTTTCCCAAATGCATCAAATAAAAATTTTAAGATAGCAATTTTGTTAAAAATAGTTCAAAGGTCAGATAACAAAATTCCGATGTTGACACTCCCGCTAGGGCCCTGGGTCAGGCGTTGTAACTTATGCCCCGGGGACATATAAGGTTCTTATGGAAGGGATGCTCGTAGAAACTTCACAGAGGGCTCATTTGATTGGGAATTGATAGTTGTAGTTCACTTTTTAAGACTCAAAAGTGATCAGAGGGCAACTAGCCGCCCAAGTTTACGCTATCAAAGGGCAGCTAGCACCCCCCCCCCCCCCCCCGGTCCCACACCCTTTTCCCCCGAATACATCAGATAAAAATTTTGAGGAAGCCATTTTGTTAAAAATAGTTGAAGATCATATAACAAAAACTCCGGAGTCGACACAACCCCCAAGGGCCTGGAGGCAGGCGTTGCAAGTTATGCCCTTGGGGCAACTATGTTTTCTATAGAAGGTATTCTCGTATAAACTTCAGAAAGGAATCATTTGATTGGAAATTAAAGGTTCTAGTTCACTTTTTTAGAGTAAAAAGAGATCGAAGGGCAACTTTCCCCCCACGCCCTCTTTTCCCCAAAAGCATTAGATAAAAATCTTGAGATAGACATTTTGTCAAAAATAGTTCAAAGATCGTAAAAAACGCCAGAATCGACACAACCTCCCAGGGCCCGGGGGCGAGCGTTGTAAGTTATGCAATGGGGGCAAATATGGTTCTTTTAGAAGGGATGCTTGTATAATTTTCAAAAAGGGCCCATTCAATTGGAAATTAAAAATTCTAGTTAACGTTTTAAGAGTCAAAAGAGATCGGGGGGCAACTAGCCCCCCTTCCCCCGCCCTTTTTTGCAAATACATCAAATAGAAATTTTGAGATAGCCATTTTGTTAAAAATAGTTCAAAGGTCAGATAACAAAACTCCGTTGTCGACACAACAAACCAGGGCCCGGGATCAGGCGTTGTAAGTTATGCCCTGAGGGAATATAAGGTTCTTACTCAGGGATGCTCGTATAAACATAAGAGGGCTCATTTGACTGGGAATTGAAAGTTTTAGTTCACTTTTTAAGAGTCAAAAGTGATCAGAGGGCCCCCCGCCCTTTTTCCCAAATGCACCAGTTAAAAATTTTGAGATAATCATTTTTAAAAAATAGTTCAAGTCTGATAATAAAAACTCCGGTGTCGACACAAGCAGGGCCCGGGGGCAGTCGTTATGTCCTGGGGGAATATATGGTTCTTATGGAAGGGATGCTCGTATAAACTTCAAAGAGAGCTCATTTGGTCGGAGATTGAAAGTTGTAGTTCACTTTTAAAGAGTCAAAGTGATCGCAGGACAGCTAGAATCACCCCCCCCCCCCCCAGCGCCCTTTTTCCCCCAAATGCATCAGATAAAAATTTTGATAGCTATTGTGTCAAAAATAGTTCAAGGGTCAGATAACAAAATTTCCTGTGTCGACACAACCCCCTCAGGGCCTGGGGCCAGGCGTTGTAAATTATACTCTGGGGCATAAATGGTTCTTATGGAAAAGATGTTCAAATAAGCTTCAAAGACGGCTCGTTTGATTGGAAATTGAAAGTTTTAGTTGGGTTTTTAAGAATCAAAAGAGATCCAAGGGCAACTAGCCCCCCACACCCATGCCCCGTTTCCCCAAACCCATCCGAATAAATTTTGAGATAGCCAGTTTTTTTTTAAAAATAGTTCAAAAATCAGATAACAAAAATTCCCGTGTCGACACAACCCCCCAGGGTCCGGGAGCAGGTTTGTAAGTTATGCCCTGGCGGCATATATGGTTTTTATGGAAGGAATGCTCGTATAAACTTCAGAGAGGGCTTGATTGATTAGAAATTGAAAGTTCTAGTCCACTTTTTAAGAGTAAAAAATATCAACCGCAACTAGCCCACCCCTCACCACCCTTTCTTCCCTAAACCCATCTGATAAAATTTTGAGATAGCCATTTTTATGAAGATCGTTTGATTAGTCTTGCGAAATTGCTGCTTCTTTGTTACTATTGATGATTCCACTTATGTATCTTCTAAAAAGATTCTAGCAGTTGGAGTAATATTTTGCAATGATGACCTCTCAGTTGAAGTTGATGTACTCGACGTTATCGTGTGTCCTGAATCTTCAGCCAGGGCGATATTTGAGGAGTTGAAGAAATGCATAATAGAAACTCACAAGCTTCCCCCGGCTAATTTCATATGGTTTTGCTCTGACACCACAAATTCTATGATGGTAGCTAATCAAAGCGTTTCGTCCATGATAAAACAAGTTTTCCTGTTGGTAGTCATAGTGAAATGCTCTTGCCACATGGCTCATCTGGCTGCTTCGTATGCATGCAAGAAATTGGCAAAATCCGTGGAGGACATCTGTCTCTCCATGTATAGTCACTTCACGCAAAGTCACAAGAGGCAAAATCCTTTCCTTGACTTTTAAAAATTCTGTAAAGTTGACAGGCATAAGATTCTGCAGGCTGGGCAGACTTGATGGCTTTCAGTCAAACCTACCGTGAACAAAATTTTGGAACAATGGGATGGTCTTCGTGCCTACTACAGACTTCTACTAGTTGATGATCAAACAAAGCTCAATGAGCTTGTATACACAAATCTGAACCCAGCCATGAACTGCATGTTTAAATTTGTTGCCTTTGCATTGGGATTACTTACTGAATTTAATGTAGCTTTTCAAGCTGACAAACCACTGTTTTATTGCCTGAAACTAGAAAATGAATCTCTTATCACGGAACTTTCTATGAGCTTCATGAAGAAGGACTATGTGAAGTCAACAAATGCATTTCCACTTAATGTGAATGACTCAAGTGCTTACCTTCACCTCGAAAGTGTTTACTTAGGTTCAAATGGGCAGGAATCTCCCTTGACACTAAAATCAGATACAGGTGTGCCCCATGACGTAGTTGAAAAGATCCTCAGAGCTGCACAATCTTTTACATTGAAGCTGTGCAGCAGATCCAAACTCGATTTCGTTTCGATGATGATATTTACAAATTTTCAGAAATGGTTGACCCTGTATCAGTTCAGTCACTACGGCCTGATTCCCTCCAACCCTTTCTCCGAAAGTATGATGGGATGGAAACAAAATCGAACAGGAGTGGAGGAAGCAAAGTCTCATCAATGTTGAAAATATGGATGCGGTTACTTACTGGAGTTTGGCTCCTTAAAAAAAATGCTTTTGTAACCGAGGTATGCGCAAATCTAAAATTGGTAATTATATTTGTGCTTTCTCTTCCTTTCTCCAGCGTTGTCATCAAAGGTTTTTTTTTGTGCAGTGGAAATCGTAAAGACGGAACAAGATTAAAACGGAAAGGTTACATGGAATTCTTAAAACAAAATAGGGTTTGAAGCGGGCCCAAGAAAGTGCCCCACGTATTCGTGAAGACGAGAAACTACTGCTGTACACGAAAAGAGTCAAGGCTTCAGCTACCATCGGGAAAAAGGACGAAGGTATTAAATCTCATTCTGACTAAAAATTAATTTTTCTTGATTTTTATTATCAATATAACCTTAATCTGAGTCTGAGGCAACTAATGGAGTTTTTCACATTGGTGTGATAAGCAGTGTGCCCTTATAACCCAAATTACCAAAAATAACCATATAAAACAAATATTTATTTAATTTGACCACCATACACACTTGATTGATCACCATATCCACCATATTAACCATATTGATTTGATCACCATATCCACCATGATCCACTTGACAATTAGGCACTCTGATTGGTCAAGCGCAACAGAAAACAGAATTGAAATCTATTTCTCTTACTTAACCTATTTCGCCTTGCTGCACCTTAATACACGAATGTGAAAAATGCCTAAGTATTGTTGTATATTTTACATTTTCTGTATTACTTAAAGTAAGTTTTAAGCAATTTTCTATCCTTAAATCTTATATTTTCAGTCACCTTTTGACAGATCCGTCGACAGATAAAGTTTTCCATGTTTTTCAGACATTTTTATTGACTCTAGCACAATTCAATATGAAAAAAAAAAAAAAAAATCAAAACAAAAAAATGTTTGCAAAAGCGACCATCATTCATGCCAATCCTTCGTACCAATTCAAATAAAAACGAGGGTGCAGCGAAAAAAGTAAAAGAGAAGGAAAAAATAATGGCAAAGAAAAACAAATAAAAAATATATATTCATATGGTCCAGAATCTGAAATCTGGCACTGGAATCCATAAATCATAATCGAACTTCACTAGTCGATGAATACAAAGCATTGTTTTAAACCTCAAAAGAAGATATTTTGGTACAAGTAAAAGGTCTTGAGTTGCAAAATTTGTCGTCTTGAACAACTGTTATTAAAAGTCAGCATATAGACAAGGACCCACGATAAAGAAAGATTCCTAAAAAATAGTTGCCAGGTTTCAACAAGCTAAAGTAGGTTACAATATGAAATCTAGGGCAGAAAAAAGCGCTGATAACAAATATCTGGCGGCGCATCCAAAATTCCCTGGATCAATTGCAAAAAAGGCATGTATGCAGAAATAGGAAAAAAACAAAGATTGGGTATATTTTTATTCTGGAGAGCTTGTTTGAGCATTCTGTCAGGTAGAATATCTCTCCACGAGTGCAATTTAAGATCCAGTTCCCCTAATGAGGGATTTCAACAGTAGAGGGAGAGTATTATCTCTCCACTCTAGTTTTCACATTTACCTTGCCTTAATTTGCACTTTCAAGCATTAAGAATTCACGAGTTCTTCAACTGATCGACATTAGCGTGAAATAGCTATACTCTGTGCAATACTAAGTATTTTTGCAAGTTCTACCCCCTCCCCACCCTAACTACCCCAATGTGACCCAGATCTTTCTGCGCTCGGACACCCTCTTTGCGCTATGCTTATGCACCTAGTGGAAATTTCACGGGAGCGTAACCTAGCAATGCGATCTCATTACACGAACGTCAACATCATCACTTTGTTGATAATCGAAGATTTTAAAGCCGACAAAGGACTGACTAACTGTTAAGTGAAACAGCTGATATTTGGTTTTTGCAGCAGGTTCACTACACAGCTAAGGATTCCAGTACTTTGTATGCGTTCATCCTGCAGGAGAGTGGTGTGTTAGACTGTAATGTTAGAAGAGTAATGTCAAGTTTTTTTTGTTTTTTTTTTTTGCGATCTATAGTTGTTTCCAGATGATATGAGCAATGTGCTTTTATTCATTCCAAATACTGTGGTTTGAAGTTTCCATAGGTTCCAAACACAATTTAGGACTGACTGCTAAATCAGTCCACTCCGTTATACAAAAAAGTGGAAAATGCTATACATAAGATACGTGTAATATAATGCTCACATCTTCAGCCATCTGACGATTATTTCAACTAGAGTCATCTGGTGACCAAATCTGAATTTGACATACGATTATTCAAATGTTTTAAATGTTCAGCATTCAATAGTCCAAACTTTTAATTTTAAATTTTGGTACACTAGTCCCTATTTTTGGGACTTAGCTTGGTGTATTAGTCCCTGTTTTTGGGGCTTAGCTAGGTTGATTCAAACAGCCAGCTTAGATGCTAAAAAAAAGAGCTAATCGATTTGATTTCAGAAGTACTTTCAAGATAGTCGTGAAAAATAAGAAGAGGTGAGAAAATTCTGTAGCCATTACACTGCATGAGGAGAATGACCCCACCCCTATATGAAGAAAATCCTAAAATATATTTACTGTTATTAAAATTATATAAGGTTTACATTCGGCTCGGAACAATCGTCATTCGGCATTGGTGTAAAACCCAAAATTTATAGTGAGGTTTTCCCCGAAACGGGCCAAATAATTGCAAAAAGCTGGTTTTTAGACCCGTTTGTCACAATTTCTATCGTTTTATAATGTTTTTTTTTTCTGGAGACCCTTTCATGCATAATGCGCGTGATTTTTTTTCACATCATAGCATGAAGGCATCTATGCCATTGTCTAGGCGGACACACTGGTGACATCTTTGCAATAAAACAAAACAAGGAATTACCAATCGGAAAATTTATTAGAACTCGAACACGCACAAACAGCTCCAAATAGCACGCGTTTTCTTATATTTAATAAGACAAGTCAATCGGATTTAAGACAAGGGTTCCTATTTAAGATCGACGAAAAAAAAAAATTTACATGGAATGACAAAACTAAGTTTTTTATATTATTTCTAGCAGAAATTAACAAACAATAGTGCAAAATATACTCCACCACAAATAAGATTTAGACTAAAGACAAATGTGGATATATAAAAGGATAGATAAATACACTGTACAGTATCGATTACAAAGCTTTACATCAATCTCAGTACCCAAATTCTTAGCATAACTACCACAAATTCTTTATTGACACTGTTATTCCAAAAATAGGCGTTGCAAGAAACTTGATTTGACAAAACAAAAACTCCTGATTTTAGATTGCAATTTTAATAATAGAACTTATTTAGCATAAACGTAAAACTATCCACAATAGTTTGTTTATGAAAAGGACTTTAACTTAAAAAAATCTTTCAATTTCTGCGAAAATATGTTATTTCAACTTTGTTTATGAAGTTTGTGGTATAATAAAATGAATTCTATAGACAAAAATATTTCACTTTAAATTTTGTATTTGGTGCAGTATATTTTAAACGCACCCCTTCATATTGCCCAATTACGGAATAACAGTGTCAATTTTGACAAAAAGAAGAAAAAATGTGAAGGTCTTGACTGCGTACAAACCAAAAAAGAAAATAACTTCAAATAAACATATATGACAGCCATTTATTCCCTACGTGGCGTTACTTAGATCAAAGTTTTAACAGTTAAATAATATAGGCATTTCAGCAAAACCATTGAAAATACAGATTTATTCCCCACTTCTTTTCCCATTGTGTGCCATTACCTTTTACTTTGAACAAGTGAAGGTACACAAATGCGAAAAAAAGAAACAAAAATAAGTAAATTATTACATAGCAAACTAACGGCAAATAAAAAAAAAGACATCTAATATATTAATAATTTTTTTATTTCTAATTTTAAATTACTACATTTTAAATTTCTAAATTTAGGTTAAATTGTTCTAAAACTTATTACGAAACGGTCTTATACCTACTGCCATAGCATTTCAATTCTTTTAACGAAAAAATCGATGTTTCACAATACATAATATTGCATTAGATTTTGCTGAGACGCGTATATCAAACAGTTCGTTTTAAGATTTAATTGAGACAACAGGTTAACAGATAGCCATCATTCACCTGACTCGAAAAATCTACTTTACTGAAAAAAAAAGATAAATCCTAGAATTTAGCAGCATCCAGACTTGGGTGCTTCGACAGGACGATTTCTGTCCCCAATTTGGATTCCCTGGCTCTGGCCCATCGGGACAGAAGATGGAGCTGTTCTATTTTTGATTTCAGAAGCCATCTTCAAAAAAGCCTGCTCGACGTTTGTGGCATTCTTAGCAGAAGTCTCCAAAAAGGGAATTCCCAATTGGTCAGCATAGTCCTGAAAACAAAAATATTAGTTCAGTATTTATAATAAAAAAATATTGATTTCAGAAGCCATCTTCAAAAAAGCCTGCTCGACGTTTGTGGCATTCTTAGCGGAAGTCTCCATATAGGGAATTCCCAATTGGTCAGCATAGTCCTGAAAACAAAGATATTAGTTCGATAACGGTTTATTGACGAAAACAGTAGAAGTAACGATTACTTGGAGCAAAAAAAACTTAAATTAACCCCCAAAAAAAAAAAAAACACTTCGGAAATCGAGGAAGATTTCTTAAATTTTTTCTAGAGGGATTATCTAAGGATAGTCTAAGGCACTCGTTGGACCGACCGTATATTAAGCAATTATTGCACGATAAATGTGGTTCGACCCCAAGGGATATAACGAAAGAAAGATTAAGATAGTTAGCCGATATTTTAAGAATGAAGGATGATAGATTGCCAAATATTGTGCTTTTTAGCTATCCACCAGGGGAAAAAAAGGTAAAATATACAACATTGGACTTTACAGTTCCTACCGGCGGTTCTGATCTATGTTTCATGGCCCTTCAGCCAAGGCGTGAACCAGTTATCCTGTGCTTTTGCATATCCTTCCTATTTACCTTCCCTTTCTCCAGGTACCCGTTAAGAGCTGGGTCGACTCTGGCTGAGCTTACAAAGTCATGCCACCATTCCCCGTTCCAAACTAAATAACTAGCGATATCAGGACTCGAACCCCTTTCCTCACGGACAAATAATGTAAAGTGTAGCGTGCTAACCACTCGGCTAGATCAGGGCCAAACCAAAAGCAGGTTGTCCCCAAATGGGCATGAAGAGGAAATAAGGAAAGATCTAAAAAAAAAAAAAAAAAAAAAAAATCGAACTTTATAGGGAGTGCAAAGAGTGAAATTCTTGAACAAAATTGGATGACGGAGGAGCATATGCAGCTAGGTTCAGATGACTTTGTGCTCAAGTGGGCTTTTAGTGGTAGTAGTAGTAGTATTTGGATAAAATCATTAAACTTTACAACTGCATCATTCTTTCTTCTATGGTATTAGAACTTAGTAGGATAGAATTCTTTAAAAAAACGACATATATACAAATACTAAAAGCTTCAATGCTATTGAGTAGATTCTAAATCAGAAGATGGGTACTTCAGCGTATGTAAATTAAAGTATGGGCCGATATGACGTCCACTGAAACGAACTACAAATTGTTCAAAGCTAAAAACTGAAAATGCTTGTAGAATCTATCTTGTATGGCCAGAATAATCAGCTATTCCAACCTAGAAAACTAACACTAAAAACCCTATTTGTTGTTGTCTTAATTTCTGAGGGACTAGGATTCAATTCACTGGCAAAGCAGGTCATCAGTGCACCAAAGACTCTTTGTGAGTGTTGAAGGCCTAAGCTGCCATCCAAGCAAAGAAATGCTCACAGGCTTCTTGGCAGGCCATGCGCAAATTAGCTCATTCTTAGACAAATTATATTTGATCATATCATTGTTAACAAGACTAAAAGACCGTAATTTATCAGAGCAAAATCAAATATTGAAGTCTTTTGCGGAAATAATTTGATTTTCTATCTAAGGATTTAAATAAGAGAAAATATAACTTAAATTTATAATATCTTGAACAATCTTGTAGCTTATTATTATAGTACATAGATAATCCTGGGTCATCTTTAAACTGAAGCTGACAAAATACAGTTCACCCCTATCACTGCTGGCTCGTCTACCTTTCTATTAGGGAGAAAACCAAATTGTTCATGCTGGAATGAATTTGGTAGTTCTGGGAGGATTCTTAACTTAACAAGATGTTCCATAAGTTTGCAAAGGCACGATGTGAGGGCTATAGGTCTGTAGGATGCTGTAAGTTTTGGATCCTTTCCTGTCTTCAATATAGGAATTACTGCGGCTTTCTTCCACTGCTTTGGGACTGTTGATGTTGCTGCAGGCTTGTTGAAAAAAGCTGTCATGATGTCTGCTGTTTTGGGGCTAAGGTTCTTTAACATTTGATTGTGTATCAAGTCAGGTCCCATTGCACCTGATTTCAGTCTCCTAGTTTACTGAATAACTTTCAATGCAGTAAAAAGCTCAAAAGGTATGTTGAATTTGGCAGAGTGGGTCTTTTGGTGATGTCTTACACTTTCAGGTGCTTTCAGTGAACTGGTCCAGAAGAACATTGAATTCTTCTTGGGTTGAGGTAACTGGGATGCCATTTCTCAAGAGGACACTAGTCCTTTAAATTTCCAATCGAATGAACCCTTTTTGAAATTTCTACGACAACACTTTCCATAAAAACCTTATATAGATCTTTCAAATACCACATTGCCAACATCGTTCTTTACTTAGGCAGCGCTTGCGCTGCCTATGATATATAAGTACATTGACTAAAACCAGTGAAAGGTCGAATAGATGAATCGGTTCTAGGCGTTTACCCCACCCCCCAGAAAATACGCCCCCGCGGAAAATACCCCCCACCCTGGAAAATAAGGCTTTCCAAATTTGAGAATTTTATTTCAGCTTGTTTTTTTAATTTCCGTAGAAGGAATTTTGGTACTTGTGTACTATGCACCACTCACTCAAGTTTACGCTGTATACAACTCGAGAGCAAACCAGTTTCTTCGTAAGTTTCAGCTTAGCGCGAGACAAGGTAAAGACAAGTGACAGAATATATAGGAAATATATAATTTGGGCTATATATTTGTACATAAGGGGGGGGGGGTAAAGTAATTGGACAGTTGGAAGTCAGAAAGCAATTCTTTGTTCACAAAAAGCAGAATAATTGTACCTAACACATCTTGCATGCAGACCCGTTATAGTTCACCCCCGCCCCTCTAATGTGCAAATCTATAGCCCAAATTTGTTTCAAAAGTAACGAAGAAACTAACGAAAAAACCAGTTTTTTCCCGAGTTTTACACAGCGTAAACTTGATTGACTGGCACATAATATACAAGCATCAAAATTCCTCCCCCCTACGGAAATAAAAACAAAAAAACAAAACTCAAATAAAATTCTCAAATTTGGAAAGCCTTATTTTACCACGGGGGGTGTTTTTCAGGGGGGTATTTTCCGCGGATGAGGGGGTTATTTTCTGGAGGCTAATCGCGGGGGGGGGGGGTAAACACCGGCCACAAGATTGATTTTATAATAATTACTTTACGGAAAGCGCCATACAGTTCCTTTGGTTCCAAGCACGACAAAATGTGCTGTCACAGATGATTCTATAAGATTAAGCAAACAAAAAATCCCAAGGAGAAAGCAAGGGAGGAGAAAGACTAAAAGAGATAGCAAAGAAAAGAAAGAGAGAGCAAGAGAAGAGAAAAAGGGAAATAAAAGACGTCGTAGAAAAATAGACAATTTTCCATACTTTATTCTTGCTGAGGTTCTCAATAAACATTCATAGAAGCCGGCACAGCTCATCGTATTTTATTTCAAATTTCGATTGCGTCTAGATGGTAGCCTTAAAATTGGACCTTAAAATTTGAAATCTTTCTTGGCCTTAATTTGAAATCTTACTTAGCATTAAAGATAGTTATAAAATTTCTATTTGGCTATACATTTTGACAGGTCCAAGGAGATTTCCCAAAGCTTAATGTCAAGGAAGCTATAGTTATAATGATGCTATGATCTTAACAATAAAATAATAAATACAAATGCACACGTAAAAACGAAGACAGATTCAATCATAAACGTACAGTACATTACCTTAAGATATATAGACAGCTGTAATGCTTACATTTTAAAAGAGGTTTTCACTTTAAAATACTTAATGTTTAGTCTGTTCTTTTACAACAAATAACCTACTTAGTTTGTGGCACAATTACTCCACAATGCGCCATTTCGAGAATAAAATTTTACAAAGAGGAGCAAACCCGAAAGAAAATTGGAACAAAAGTAAAAACAAAAATCAAATACCTTTGCTATCTGGTAGTCAACAACTTTTTTAGCTGCTAAGTCACACTTGTTTCCAACCAATAATCTGTTGACGTTTTCACAGGCATATCTATCAATTTCCTCTAGCCACTGTCTTACATTGTTGAAGGACTCTTGATCAGTGACATCGTAAACGACTATAATTCCATGGGCACCTCGGTAATACGAAGAGGTGATGGTGCGGAAGCGCTCTTGGCCTGCTGTGTCCCACTACAAGTATCAAACAAATGTAATTAAAGCCTGGTGCAAAAAATTGCCTGTACCCTGCATATTAGCTTGTCAACAAGCTGATATACAATCTGTTGACTATATGACAATACTGTTTTTGAATAAGAGAATATTCAAAAACAGCATTAGACACAAGAAGAAAGCTGCATCACCTGCTCAGGTTGGGATTGATGGTAATGAAAGAGCAAACAGAGCTGCATAGCAGGCCACCAAAATTACAGGCCCCTTTAGTGAGTGTGACTCCCCTAAGGAAGTTAAGATGATTGAAAAAGTGATGAAGAGCCTAGATAAGTTCTCTTTTGAGGAAAACAGAAACTTGTCAGGTAATTACTTTGTCACTCGCAAAACCACAAGAAGCCACGAACTAAAAACATATGAGAAACTAACAAGAAAAGATGAAGTTATCATCTTTCGTTTAAGATCTCAACATGCAGAGGTTCAATCCTATCGTGCAAGATTCTTTGGAGAAGATGAACATTGCAAACATTGCAACAATGAAGAGACAATTACATATTTTCTACTAGATTGTGATAGCCTTCAACATCAGAGACAATATATAGCAAAGTTATTTGCACAGAATTCTATGTGCCCCAATTTAGAACTACTTTGGGAGGCATTGCTGACAAAAAATTAATATGCAAATTTGTCGACTTCTAGTGCAGTTTTTACAAGACATAGGAGCAGATAAGAAGATATAGTCCAGTTTATTACTTAAATTTGGTGCATCTTGAATATAAATGCAGTGTAAAATTATAGTGACAATTCAACCCTTCCTTATCTTTTTCAACTTTCTAACGTGATATTTTGAGAAACCATTGAATGAGGACCTAAGTGACATCTACTGTCAAGAAAGGTCCGAAATCCCGCTGATGCTGCTGCTGCAGAAAGCTGCGTCATGACAAACAGTAAATTAAATAGTTTATGGTTCAATTTTCAATAAAAAATCAATAAGGGAGCAGAAAATACCGAGGTGTTTGAACTAAAACCGATGAAATTAAACCGATGAAACTAGCATTGTGAATATTAAAACTGTTAATTCAAAATTGTGAGAGTTCCCCACTGTTTTCATGAATCGACATTGGGACAGCAAAATTACAGCAACCAATAAAGAAAAAACTGCAATTTTAGTGGCTTCCTTTTATTTTATTTTTCTAAAGAAATTCAGGAGGAGAATCGGCTGTTTACAGCCGATTTTTTGTTTAATCTATAAATCAAAGCTATTACTAATTTATACTGCAAAAGGTTCAGCCTATTTTGCAGTCACATTTTCAAAAATACAAGCTCTAGCCGCTCAAAGGGAATATGAATAAATTGTTCTGTTTCGTTTTTAAGAGGCAGAATACTGCTTCCTTTGCTATACACAACTGCACATCTCTGGTCAGAGCATACAATGACTGGCAGACTTTTCAATGCAGTATATTCTTTGATATATCTCTGCTCTGTTAGAGTGCTCTTTAGAATACACAGACCATGAATGTATTGCTGCTTTACTTACACAGAAGAAGGTGGGAATCATGACATAACTTTAAGAGTTTGGCAACAATAAAACAAGAAAAATAGACTTTCTTCAAAAGCGTTCAAATACATATGAAGTTAGTGCAGAAGTCACCAAAACTGAATTCCTGTCTCAGGAACTTTATAATTAAGGCAACATTAAAAGAAAAAGAAGGAGGTTTTTGAATCTAGTGTCCATTAGACAAAAAAAAAACTAAAATACTTGCGGCAAATTATAACTTTTTCCTTGCTAGAATTGTTTCTTAAGTTGCATATATAAGACAAAGTGTATTTTAGCATTAAATTTTACAATTTTTACTGCAAATAAAAAAAAAAAAAAAAATTCATACATCCCATTAAAAATAAATAATACCGTAAAAGAACTACTCTTTTTCAGATGGAGACAGACTCAAGTCAGTATCTAAGGAGGGTGGGGGGGGGGAGTAATACCACACATAATCACATCGATTACTCTTTTATTAGAAATATATCTTACTAATCTGTTTAACGATAATGAATTATTTATTTACAGTATTATCTACTTTTAACAGTTTGAGCAGAATAACCCACTAACTAACTTGTGGACTAGACAGCAAATTTTAAATGATTTTGTTCCGTTAAAATCAATATCCTATTTTACTATTTTCAATTCGAGTTCCTTACCTTCATTCTTTAAAGCCCAGTTATCTCCCTCTTTCTCTCTCCTCCCTTATTATTTTATTTTTTAGTCCTTCATCTGGCATTGGATGCCTGACTTTTTTTTCTTTTAGCTTAGTTTTTTCTTTCTCATGCTTTCAGTTTAACGCAATTTTTTATTACCATGTATACAGTGACGATTCTGGGCCTGGGAAGGAGGGGGCAGCTGCCCCCCTCACCTCTTCTGAAATTAAGCTCCTTTTATATTTTTTGCACTCCTATGGTAAACCTTGCCCCTTCCCAGATTGAGGTAAAACAGCTTCCCAGATAAAACAGCCACTGCATGTATATTTATTACCTTCTATGATTTTCTGTAAATATATTTCTTTGGGATGGGGACGAGTTCAGTCCTTCTTTTAGAGGAGAAAACTGAACTTCTTGTTTTTCAAAAAAAAAAAAAAAAAAAATTAATAATATACAGTTTTCACAGACTTTCATACCCCAAATCAGAAAATGCAATTAATATTTTTTGATTACCCAGATTCTATAATTAACATTCTATAATTCTATAATTAACAATTCTTAAAGTTTACACGACAAAACATTTAATTTTTTTATTTTTAATTTAGATTTTAGTTTTTTTTAAACTAAATTTACCTTTTTTTCAAAAATTGAAGATAAAATTCAATTTTAAACATAAAATTGTTTTAATTATAATTATCTGATGCAGTTGGGCACACCATAATAAAAAAATATAATTCTGTTTCGTTAAGCTCCCACAGCTAATAATTGAATTCTTTTTTTTTTCAACCTATTCATGTCTGAAACATAAACTTCCAGGAAACAAACTTACGATCTGAAGTTTAATAGTTTTTCCTTCCAATTCGATAGTCCTGATTTTGAAGTCTACACCAATTGTACTTATGTAGCTTTCCGTATATGTGTCATCCTAAAAATAAACATTAGCTTAAACATCCTGATAATTAGTCTTCTACTAAGAAAAAAAAAAAAAAATCAATGTCACCTGGCGTTACCCACAAACCCATAAAATTTGGTTTAGTTGAAGCTTTATGGAATCGTTCTTTGTTATTTAACAAACAACAAGGTTCACAGAGGATAGCGACGTGATTTGTTTATCAATACTAAGCTTGCTAAACATGCTCAACATTACATAAGTAGAAAAAAAACAGTACTTGGAAGGTTTACTGTCTAAATAATTTTCAAGGAGTCATTTCTACAAATGACTTATAATCCTTATATAGTTACTTACTTACATATGCGTGAAAAAAACAACTCTCCTTACGCTTTCGTTTGCTTGGAGTAAGTTAATTTAAGATTATGATATATAAATGAATGACCAGTCTATCTTCGTTTTTCTATATATAGCATTTTTATTATTACTAAGTTGTCTTGTGTTTTATTTGGTTTAATTACCTTATAATATTCTGCGAGTTTTAGCTATTTTTAAGACTTTCCTCTATGACCAACCTCATTATATATTTTTTTTTTCAATATTTATTGATTCTTGAGTGCGAATTAACCCCATCTGGGTTTGTGATAGTAATTTGTCAAAAATGAATTTTTATCTAACATTACCCACAAACACCCTAAAATTAATTACAAAAATCTAAAAAATATCTATTCTTTTTTTTTACCTCATAGTTTACTTTGTTTTATAATCAATTGAAGATTGAAGGCTCACTTTTGCCCAAAGAGCTGAATGGTTATGTTTGTATTCATAAGTTATTAGCATTTAGAAGATATGACAATTGATTTTGGATTGCATTTATATATCTTTTTCTGCAATATCCTTTCTTTATTTTACAAAAATCTCACACAAGTCTCAGGATACAATTTCATAAGACATAACACAGACTCAAAGACACAGCCGTCTGGAGTGGTGCAAATCGATTACCACAGAGGTTCGATTGAATCGAATTTTATGGTTTTGTGGATAACGCCAGAGGGCGTTTTTTTTAATCTTGTTATTGAAGATTAAGTTAACACAATACAAGGTTACAGAGTTATGAGTTACAGTTCCTATGGTTAAATTCTTATTGCTACAAAGAAAAACCTGTATCGTAGACTATTTTACTCTCAACTCTTTGAATTTCTCCTCAACTATAGAACGGGAAAAATTCTATAGATCACAAGTAAAATACTCAAATTAGAAGAGGAATCAGCTTAGTTCAAAAGTGAAATTCATACTTTTTCTTAAAACAGAATTTTTACTGTGGCTTTTCAAAACCCAAATAAAAGTGATAAAAAAATTTCTAACCAAAATAAGACACTTTGACAAAGCGTGCTTTAAGCTAGACCCCGGCACCGCACCGGCGGATCGACCGAACGCCTCCGACGAGAGGCCCGGTCGAACGCCACCGAAGTGTCGCAACGCCGCCGGTGCGCCGCAGGCCCGCAGCCACCAGCAGAGGCGGCGGTGTTCGGTCGACTTTAAATTATTTTTGCGGCAATTCTTTATTGCGTCAACCGCAAAGTTGGAGCTTTTCCTTCTCGTGTGGTTTAGTATTTTGATTTTCCTGATTAGAAATCAAGCAGGGCTTGCACTGTCCCCAAATTCTCGGGTATTTCCCCCAAAATCTATCCGTCAACCCGAAAAAAATCTGGCTCCCCGAATCCCCAAAAATCACGCAATCACGGTGCCACCCCTAGCGATTTATCACCAGTGAGTTTCCCTGCCAAATATTACTTTGCACACCATAGTTCTTCATTACTCTCTTGTTCGTTAATTTTCGTCTCTTTGTTATTTTTTCATAAAAACCAGAAAGATGCAATATGTAATTGCAAATATTGCAATATACACAGTTCTTCATATGTTGACAAAAATAGTATCATCTTTATGAAATGAGTTTAAATCATTTCGAATGCAGTTTTCCAATCGCTATTTCTTACATCATTCATAGTCAAGAATTTTATTTTCAAGTTGAATAGAATTATAGAACGCATTCATTACTATACAGCTTCAGCCTTCAGTTAGTTGAAATTGATAGCCGACAGATTGTTTCTACAGCTGAATTGTAAGTTTGCAGACTTTGTTTTTCTTTTGCTGTTTTTAGATAAGATTTTTTTAATGTTTAATACTCAATTGTTGAACGCCTGATAGAAAATACAATCTTATTTCTGCAACATTTTAAACCCCCCCCCCCAAAAAAACCTTCTATTGAGACAAAATTTAGCTACAGACTAAGCTATGTACAATGTTGGGGAATTAAAGATTGAAACGGAAGTTACCCACAAAATATGATTCATAAATAAATTGTAAATTATTGCCTATACGGGGGGGGGGGGGGGGGGGCTATCATTTTTAATTGATAATACCTGATTTTTTTTATTGAAAGCAGGGATGCCAAAAAGATTATTTTTTTCATTTACAGTGGAGACAGAAGAAAATTATATCAAATTCCCTGGGAAACCATTGAAATATTTTGATAGACCCAGGGCCCCTCATTGGCACTTGCACAATTTCTTGGGAATTTTGCAATTTCTCATAGGCTACAGGCCTAATTTTGCTTTTTTGTGTGCTGCCTTTTAGTTAGCCTCCTTAGATTATATGGAATGCCATGGTACTCCTTTGACTCAGTTTCCCAATTATTTGTGGTATATCGGAATAATTTCGACATTTTTGTTGTTGTCTTTGTACCCTTTACTCATACCCTCATTTTTTTTTTTTTTCAAGGAACACTAAGCTGTTTAACGTTATTTTGCGTGTTTGTTTGAACTATATAGTGATCTAGTTAATTATTAAGAAAATTATTTCTCGAGTGCAGAGCTGAGACGGTATTCTATCAAGGTGGTATCCAGAGGGGGGGTATTACATATAAATGATAATATCTCAAATTTTTTTTATTGAAAGCAGGGATGCCAAAAAATTAATTTTTTTTTAATTTAAAGCAGAGCCGGCATCCTATTAAGGTGCTATCTAGAGGGGGGGGTGAGCTATCATATTTAAATCATAATACCTCGATTTTTTTTTTGAAGAAGGGATGCCAATAAGTTAATTATTTTTAATTATTTTTTTTTTTAAAGCAGAGATCGTATCCTATCAAAGTGGTATCCAGAGGGGAGTGGGCATAGGGAGTTATTATATTTAAGTGATAGTACCTTGATTTTTTTTTTTTTTATTGAAAGCAGGGATGTCAAAAAATTGAAAAGTTGATAAAAATTAACAATATTTTCGTAAGTTATACTTGAAACAGCACTTGCATGGTTTTGTCGTCAAAAGCGAAAGGGACATATACGTCACACCCGTTTTTTCTTTGTTATTGATGAAACGGGTTTACTTTGAAAACATTCATTCATAAGTACCAGGCAGATTCACACTAAAACGAATTGGTGTGACGACACCGATATCGACATCCCCACCTAATGTTGCGCTCGAGTGACAATGGCGCCCTTGGTCCAGTGCCCAAGTTACACTAAAAGCCCAGGTCATAATAAAAGCTTTCAATTCGGGAGGTTCAAGGAGGAGTCTTTGACAGTCTTATGACCTCGGGGTACTAGATGTTGCAACGTTCTTACGTATCTACAGTGGTTTAAAAAAATCGATCACCCCACAAATACTACTACTACTACTAACAACTCATCGCAGCACCAAGCCGCCTGAGGCCAACACAGCTACGCACGCTCCTCCTCCACCCCAATCTATTCAAAGCCTCCCTTTTTACACCCGCCCACGAAGGTACCATTTCCTTTAAATCTTTCTTTATGACGTCCTCCCACCCCAGACGGGGACGACCTGCTTTCCGTTTAGCCCTAGATGGTTGGCCGAAAAGAACAATCTTTGGCAATCTGTCATCTTTCATCCGCACAACATGCCCTAACCACCTCAACCATTCTTTCATTATAGACCTAGAAAGCAGTATTGAACCACATTTTTCGTATAGCCTATTGTTTGAAATACGGTCAGTCAGCCGGGTACCCAGAACAATCCTTAAGCAATTTCTCTGGAAAACATCTAGCAAAGCTTCATCCGCTTTTCGGAGCGTCCATGCTTCAGAACCATATTTGACCACTATCATCACTGTAGCTTCTAAGATTCTAATCTTGGTTTGCAGACTTATCTTCCTATTCTTCCAGACTTTTTTTAACTGTGAAAAAACACCCTGAGCCTTGGCTATTCTATTTTTGACATCTTCACTGCTCCCACCGTCTTTACTAGTAATACTAACAAGGTAAGTGAAGCTGTTCACCTGATCAATCTTTTCATTACCCAACTTCACCTTTTCATCTTCACTTATTCCTAGCCTTAGTGACCTAGTCTTCCTAACATTAATTTTCAAACCAATACTAGCACCCTGAACTCGCAAAACCTCTAAAACTTCATTCATTTTGCTCACACTTTCATCTAGGATGCTTAAATCATCAGCATAATCCAAGTCCAGGAGACTTTTTCCTCTCCATTTGATTCCGTGGTCTCCCATTGCCTTTCCTGTGCTCCTTCAAACAAAGTCCATCAAAATGATCCATATAAAGCGGGATAGAATACAACCCTGCTTAACTCCTGATTTAATACAAAACCAGCTGCTAACCTCATTTCCTACTTTAACCGCAGCAGTGTTATTCTCGTACATAGCACTAATTACTTTAATGTATTTGTCTGGTATACCATACAAGGATAAAACCTTTACTAAAGCCCCTCTATCAACAGAATCAAACGCTTGCTCATAATCTATAAAACTGAAAACCAAAGGTGTTTGAAAGCTCAGGCACTTGTCAATTATTAACCTAAGAGTGAAAATTTGGTCGATACATCCTCTGCCTTTTCTAAAACCGCAGTGTTCTTCTCTTATAACTTTGCCTGCAGCATCTTTCAGTCTAAAAAGTATCATATTACTAAGCAATTTGCTACCTACAGAGACCAGACTAATGCCTCGATAATTACCACATTCACTTTTATCACATGTTTTATAAAGTGGCTTAATTAGAGTTTTCCTAAAATCGTTAGGTCCTTCCCCTTTTTCAAAAATCACATACATAATCTTCAGTAACTTATTTCTAACCTCATAGCCACCTTATTTAATAAAAACATTTACCACCGTATAAGCAGCTGGAGCCTTATTATTCTTTAATCATTTTAGAACTGTCGCTAATTCTTCCTCACAAAACAAATCTTCCTTCACATCCAAGGTATCACAAACTTTTTCATTTTCCTCTATATTTTTTCCTGCAACTCTATCTCGGTTAAGCAAGTTCTCAAAATGTTCGGCCCATCTCGCTTTAGCTTTTTCCTTGTCGCTAATTGCCACCCCATTCCTATCTTTAACTGGGACAAGTCCGGATTGACTACTACCTCTCAATTTGTTAACGTGCCAGTACAATATTTTACTATTATGCCGTCTAGCTGCATCTTCTAAATCCTCGGCAATTTTATCCATGGCCTCCACTTCACACCTCCTTAGTTCATATTTCAATGCTTTCTCCACTTTCCTTACATTTCTTTTGTTTTCATGCGATCTATCACTCAGATAATTCTTGTACAAGTCCTTTCTCCTTTCTATTAAACATAAAGCTTTTTCACTAATATTCTTAGCTGCACTTCCGGCTTTCTTCCCTAATACATTTTCAGCAATTTCAAAAATTATTTTTCTAAAATTATTCCAACCATCTTCTACATTATCAAATTTTACACTCTAAAGTTTAGTATTCAACTGTTCCTGGAAAGCTTCTCTCAAATTTAGCTCCTTGAGTCTACTAACATCATAACTTCCCGGGAGGTAATTACCCTTCCGATATTTCAGCTTTAAATTAACCCTTGACACTACTAGATGGTGATCTTTACTTTTAACATCAATAACAGCACTCCTATATACTCTAGTATCTTGTATTGATCCTGCCAGTCTTCGGTTTACTATAACATAATCAATAAGGTTTGCTGTCTTACCATCACGTGAATACCATGTTAGCTTATGAGCCATTTTATGACCAAAGACCGTATTGGTTATAACTAGATTGTTATACCTACAAAATTGCAAAAGTCTGTATCCATTACTGTTTTCTTTTCCTACACCAAATTTACCTAAGCTGGGATACCATCTATCCTTATTTCTACCAACCTGGGCGTTAAAATCTCCCAGTAATAATATCATATTTCTACCTGGGACCTTGTCTATTTGCTCCTGTAACTGTAAGTAAAATTCATCTGAGTCACTAGTATCTCCATATATTTGTACCAAAAATATGTACAAATATAACAAATGTAACATTTGAAATATTATAACACTTTTTTCAAAGCTTTGAAGAAAATCAAAAAAGGCTAAATACCCCTAACTACACTTGAAAGCTATTTTAAAAAGACACTATTTGGAGGTTTCCATTGATATGACCATAGCAGAAGCTTTGAGCCTGGGTGGGGATCAAAGAGGAGTCTTTGAGTATTTTGACCATAGGTGACTTATTGTTGCGACTTTCTTAAATTTGGTAATTTTTGTGAGCATTTGGAAATCAAAGCTTAAACTCATTAAGTGGTACTAATGCTCCTTAACATTTTGCTTGGATTATAAGTAACGAACTGTGAAGAAAATCTCAACATCTTGCTCAAGCTACTTAGGTTTGCTTAATGTTTAATTTAATTACATTTAGAACAGAGGAGCTTTTCATTTTTTACCTTAGAAAATAGCTGGCACTTCATTTTTCTTCATAGCGAATAATCCATTAAGTGTTTTTTGTGTTATTGTAATTGAAGTGTTCTCATGTGAAGTGTTCATCATGTATTTTTCAATTTGATAAATTTACTCCTTTTAGATGCAGTTTATAATTTGACTGATATTAGGTATTTATTAGTTTATAATTTGGAATGAATCCCAAAAAGATAAAAATGAATAATATCCAAAAGAGCAGCCAAAAGCAATAAAAAAGCAGCAGTTCAGCCTTAACCTACATGAAATATATTCTATAAAGAAGCCAAAAAAAAAAAAATTTTTTTTAAATTGTTATTAAAAACCTGTTTTTAATACAAGAAGGCTTTTTAGGAATCCAAAAGAACAAAAAAAAAAACAATAAATATCAAAGTCGCCCATTTCAACTGTTTTAAAGGTGACAGAACAGATATAGGCAAAGGGCATTATGAAAAAATTAAGCTTCTAAGTTCAAATTTATATTCAAAGTTTTTACCCAGATAACTGGCGAATTTTGTGATACGGCATTTGAAGTTTTGTATGCAGTAATACTTGATGAAAAAAAAAACTACTAATTTTGATAATTATTCATGTTAAGAATACATAGCTAATAGATACTTCAACTACTCGTATTATGCAAGGGATCTGAAACGCCACAGCCATTTCGTTTCTTCCAGATTTCTACTTCTCTTGATGAATAACGAAGAAGATCAGTTTCCAGTCAGCGACTTGTGAATTTTTGAACTCATGAATAGGCTCGAATCTGTTGTAAATTTAAGCTGTGATTTGAGAAAGACTGATGAAATGTTTGTGGTCAACATTGATCACGCCGGCGGCGCGCCGTCGACATCTTACCGGCGGCGCGGCGGTGGCCCGCTGTTTTTTCCCCGCTGCCACCGGTCTTCCCGCATCGGCGCGGCGCCGGGGTCTACTTTAAGCTGGGATGAGTGTTTAAAGAACAAATTGAACAAATCTATTTTTGAATGATGTTATTGTTTTTTGTTTTTTTTTTGGGGGGGGGGCTTAAAAGTACTTAGTTTGTCTCCTAGTCTTCTGTATTTCTTGGGAGGGGGGGGGGTGTATGTAACAGGCACATGTCCCTGTGACATAATTTCCCCTCTGCAGGCCATGGACCCTTTGAATACATTGGTCCCCACAGACCATGGCCTGTCTTTGTGCCAAATACCTAAAAGACCACATTTCAGTGCCCAAATTGTGTAAGTCTTTATGAGCCTTCAGATAAATATAGGAACGGTTAAGTAGGGGGAGGAGGGTGTAGGAAGGAATTAACCTCTGCCATCTACTTTTATTGATATGAAGCCTGAATAAGGGTGCTTATTCGTGATACTTCCCTTCGTATTGCATAAAAATGTTTCTGACATTATTTTGAGGCTTCATTTAACTAAACTAATTTGTTTCATATTTCATAAAATTATATGCAATGATGTGTAAGCGTGCACAAGCTATTATGAAGGAGAAGTTGTGGATTATTTTGTAGACGGGCAGTAGGCAGGGGGGCAGATGTTCCTTAGAATAATTACTCCTAAACCAGCAGAAATTATTCTGTATAGAAGGGAGGGGCTTACCCCCTCATCAACCCCCTGTTTTGATCTTAGAAAGATTGGACGATGCTCATTTGATCGGAAATTAAGATTTCTAGTGCCTTTTTGAAAGCCAAAAATGATGAAGAGCCACTAACTTCTGTCCTAGAACCGTTTCTGATATCTGGTCCTTTTGTAGCTCCTAAGGACACCTGATCAACATTTCGAGGTACCCACTTTGTTCAGAATGTTTGAGAATACCAATAAATTTGCATCCAAGGATGACATAACTCTCAGAGCTCCTGGGATAAGGGCCGACAATTCTTTACAGATATATTTTATAGTGGAAAAAAAAGGGGGGCAAGCTTGATCTTAGGAGTCCAGCGGGGTAAAACTTTAAGGGATTATTTTTTTGGTCGGAAAGATCAACATTTTGCTGTGGGAAGGGGGAGGTGTCAGGGCCTCCTAAATGAGCAACAAAACTTTTTCCTTGATCTATTTGAAACTTAGAGCCGGTTCAAGTCCCTCTTCTAACAAAGAACGCTCAAGAAGGCACCAAATTTTTTGATTGGCCTGAAACTTATATGAAAATTTGGGCTAAAATCCAGAAGGGAAAAAATATTACCTCCACTCAAAATGCCGACCAAAAAAGGCCAGAAAATCCCCAAACATTTTTTATGTCTATTTTAAATGGGTGCTATTTTAGAAACTTGGAAAGGGGATCATTCGATTGAAAGTTCGGTATGTCCTTGTTAAAGGTCGAAAGCTACTGGATCCCTCCAGTAGCTTCCCTCTCGATTCCTTTTCTGCTAAATGTCTCCCTCCCTCGATTCCTTTTCTGCTAAATCAGCCTCCCTCTCGATTCCTTTTCTGCTAAATGGACTTCTTCTAACCCTTATGATATCGAAGTTTGTCTTCGGGGTTGATATTACCCACATAGCCCCACTGTTAGAATTAACTTACCGCCCTATAACACGAGGCGTGTTTTTTAATTAAGGTCCGTTTGAACATAAGTACACAACGAAAGATTATTTCAAAAAAGTAAATTTTTTTTCAGAAAGCGCATACTTTACTCTATTTTTAGACATAGTTACCAAGTTTTTTCAAACACTTATCATACCTCTCAACTAATTTTAAATAAAGTCTTTATAAGAACTTGATGCCGGCTCCGATGACCAAGAGTTCACTGCTGTTCAAAAAACGTTATGTGTATATGAGTTGTCAAAAGGGCTTAACTCAGGAATGACAGAGTACATTAATTTAGAACTTTATTAGTTCTAAATTAATATTTTATTAATTTAGAACCTGTTATATTCATTTAGAACAGGAAATGATCAATTGAACAATAAGGCAATATTTGCCCGCTACTAGTACTAATACTACTACCACATCTACTACTGCTACCACTACTACTGCCAAAACCATAGTACTACATTTAAAATATTGAGGGGAAATCTAAACTAAATCAAAAGACATTATGTGCCTGCAAATTGTCAAAAGAGCGTATCTCAAGAATGGATTTGAGCATTAAATTGGAACTTTCAGAGAATGCTTAAATGGGAAAATCAATAGAACAGAAGGTAATATATGCTTGTTACTACTAATACTACTACCGCTGCTACATTTACTACTACTGCTACTGCTACTTCATCTACTACCTCTATTATAACTACTTCTAAGGCTATGAGCATAAATATAAAAATCACAAAAAAATATATGAATATACAGGCTTGTTTTTGTCTTTACCCGGTACATGCCTATCTGTTCTCGCAACATAATGCCCGTGCCACATTCTAGTCACACTTGTCGATAAAATCAAAATTACGCACGACCACATCGCCAATTACGTTCGCCGTTCGTAATTTCTCGAGTTGAACATTGTTCAACTTTCGAACATAAATTTCTTGACTGACCAATCAAAGTCAAGGTTTAAGGTATAATTTTTAAAACTAGAAAAGATGAAAACTTAGAACAGCGGTTTTTCTGTCTGAGAGAGGAATCTGACAAAAGTTAAGAAGACTAAGTATTAGTAGAGAACAGTTAGACACAAATTACTGTTGGTGCAAACTCTTTAAACTATTTTCTTGATATTTTAACTTTTGGCTTTTTAAATACAAGTGTGACGCTAAAATCAAGAAAATTGCCTTGCCATTCATTATATTTAGTTTCTTATCGATAGATGTGACTATGATGTCGAACGGGCACAATTCTCCAGAACTTACCACATTCTACACAAGTACCATCAATTTTAATACATTGAATCCTGATGGCTAGATGGAGTGAAAGTTGATGAAGTGATGTGCAGCTATACCTTTAATTGTGTAAGTGTGAATTTTCCTACGGAAAACAGTTATCTTGCAAGTTTTGCTACCAAGTTACGACTAAATTTGTCGTTTTGTTTCCTTTATAAATATGCCTACGTCCGAGTAATTCTTTTCAAAATTGGCAATTTGTCATTATTGGTTTGATTAAACACAATAAAATTGTATCTTTTGAGAGAATTCTTATAGACCTAACTTATTTTTTACTTTTTTTTTATTTTGTTTACTGTGAATCCAAAACTATTTTGACGAAGACACGTGTTACCCTATATTTTTGAAAAAAAAGAAGAAAATTTTTTGACACAACTTCTGACCGAATTACTAACGTGATCTGCACATGTTGTCAAGCATCGCGCTTAGACCACATATCATATTTTTTATCTGTTTTTCGAGCAGACACAATAACTTTTGGTTTCCAATCAAATTGGCTCCTTCAAAAATTTCAATAAAATTGATAGCGATTATAGAGCGATGCTGCCTATGATACTGCTTATATGTACTTTTGAAATCGTGTATGCATAGTTTTTTCGTTTAATTGAAACTCCCCCTAAGCGTTCCCTAAAAGTTTCACCTTAATAGCCTTAGTGTCATAAGTTACAGTAACTGTAGTGGTAATATTAATAGTATTAAAGTATTGATAGTAATGACGCTAGCACTAGTAACTGCAGTAGTATTAACGTGTTGCCTTTTGCTCATTTAAATATCATTCTTATCAAGTCCTGGAAGTTTAAACTTAATACAATTACCCGTTGCTTTGATACTGCTGATATATCCTTTTAATAGCCTGTATATTCATATACTTTTTTGTGATTTTCATCTTTATGCTCATAGCCTTAGAAGTAGTTATAATAGAGTTAGTATATGAAGTAGCAGTAGCAGTAAATGTAGCAGCAGTAGTAGTATTAGTAGTAACAAGCATATATTACCTTTAGCTCTAATGATTTTCCCCTTTAAACATTCTCTGAAAGTTTCAACTTAATACCCAGATCCATTTTTGAGATGCGCTCTTTTGACAATTTGCAGGCACATAATGTCTTTTGATTTAGTTCAAATTTCCTCTCTATATTGTAAATGTAGTACTATGGTTGGGGTAGTAGTAGTGGTAGCAGTAGTAGATGTGGTAGTAATAGCGGGCAAATATTGCCTTCTTGTTACAATAGATCATTTCCTAAATTAATATACTCAGTCATTCCTGAGTTAAGCCCTTTTGACAACTCATATACACATAACATTTTTTTATTCAGTTCAAAACTCCCCTCAACCTTCTCTGAAAGACTCACCTGAATGCCCTTTGTCTTTTTGAAAAGTAAAGGTCAAACATGCATACCTTTCTCAATAACATCTACTATATGTAACCAGTGAAGGAATTTCCCAACTTAAAGCCCTTGCCCTGGGGACTGTGAGGGTGTTGAAATCCAAAGGCATAATTACTGGATCTTTTAACAATGTTGAAGAACATATATGGAGGGGGGCACCGGTTGCCCTCAATTCACTTTTGTGACTCTTAAAAAGAGCACTACAACTTTCAGTTTCCAATAAAATAAGCCTTATCCAAAGTTCATACGACCACTCATTCCATAAAAACCTTGTACACCCCACGGGCATAACTTCAAACACTTGACCCAGGGCTCTGGTAGGTTATGTCAACCCTGGGGCCTTTGTTATAGGCTATGTTCTTTAGATTATTTTTAAACAAAACGGCTATCCCAAAATTTTGATCAGATACATTTGGAGAAAAGAGGGCGTTAGGAGAGGACTAGTTGCCCTCTACCACTTTTGACTCTTAAAAGGGAAACCGAACTTTCAATTTCCAATTAACTTAGCCACCTCTAAATTTTATACCGCCACACCTTCCATAAAAACCTTATATGCCTTCAGGCATAAACTTTTTGCCTTTGCCCCCAGGCTCTGAAGGATCGATTTAACCCCGAAGGGTTTAAATTTCCATTTTAATGAGCCATATCTGATTTTTATATTCATATATGGCTATCTCAAAATTTTGGTCGGAAGCATCTGTGAAAAAGAGGCGTGAGGGGGGGGGGGGATTTGCGGGCTGTAGTCCTATCACTCTTGACTTTTTTGAAGTTTATATGACCCCCTTTTCCAAAAAGAAACATAAATGTTAACAATAGGCAAATAGTATAACTTATAACCCTGGGCCTGAGGGCCGTGGGGGTTGTCATCCCCAAAGACATAATTACTGGACCTTTCAAATATGCTTAACAAAATGCCTATCTTGGAATTTTGATCGGAGTTGCTTAGAGAAATGATGAGCGTGGAGAAGGGGGGGAGAGCTGGTCGCCCAATTTTTAATTGAATGAGCCACATCCGAAGTTTATACGACCACCCATTCCATAAAAATCTTAAATGTTAACAATGAGCAACTAATATAACTTATAACCCTTACCCTGAGGGCTGTGGGGGGGGGTCATCCCCAAAGACATAATTACTGGACCTTTCAAATATGCTTAACAAAATGGCTAAACCAACATTTTGATTGGATTTGTTTAGGAAACTGATGGGCGTGGAGGGGGGGGGGGGTTATATACCTTTTGACTATTAAAGAGGACACTAGAACTTACGATTTCCAATCCATTGAGCCCCCTCTCAAGTTTATACGACCACCCTTTCCATAAAAAATTATATGCACCGGGGCATGACATACAGCCATTGCCCTGACAGTTGTGGGGGAGGGGGTTGTAATCTTCCCAAAGACACAATTACTGGACCTTCCAACTACGCTCAACAAAGTTAGTATCTCAAAATTTTGATTGGATATATTTGTGAAAATGATGGGCATGGGGGGGGATGGTTGCCCTTCAATCACTTTCGAATATTAAACAGGATACTAGAACTTCTGATCTCCAATCCAATGAGTGCCCTTCGAAGTTTATACGCCCCCCATCTCCATAAAAAAAAACTTATATGCCCCAGGGCATAACTTATAACCCTTACCCTAAGAGCTGTGGGGGGGGGAGGAGGTTGTAATCTTCAAAGACGTAATTACTAGACCTATCAACTACGCTGAACAAATTGGCTATCTCAAAATTTCTATCAGATGCATTTCGGGAAAATATGACGTCAGAGGGAGGATGGGGGATGGTAGATACCTTTGACTCTTAAAAAGAAAAAAGAGCTTACGACTACCGATCTAAAAAGCCAACTCCGAAGTTTTTACAACCACCCTTTCCAAAAAAACTTATATGCCCCAGGGCATAACTTATGCCCCTTGCCCTGGGGAATATGGGGGGAGGCTTGTCATCCTCAAAGACATAATTTCCGAACCTTTCAACTACGCTGAACAAAATAGAAATCTCAAATTTGGATTGGATGTGTTTGGGAAAATGATGGGCGTAGGGGGGGGGCTGATTACCCTTCAATAGTTTTCGACTATTAAAAAGGGCAGTAGTCCTCTCAATTTCCAATCAAATGAGCTATTTTTGGAGCTTTTACCACAACTTTTTCTATGTAAAGTGCCCTGGTCTAAAACCAAACCCCCTCCAAAAAAAAACATTGTGCCCACATCGCTTTTTACTTAGGGAATTTATGAGCCATATCCAAAGTTTATACGAGCACCTTTCAATAAGAAGCTTAAATGTTAGCAATGGAAAACTAATACAACTTATTGCCCTCGCCCTGAGAGCCGTGTGTGTGTGTGGGGGGGGGGAGTTCATCTCCAAAGACATAATTACTGGACCTTTCAAATATGGCTCTCAAAATTTTGATTGGATGTTTGGGGAAATGATGGGCGAGGGGGGGGAGGGCTCGTTGACCTTCAATCACTTTCAACTATTAAAAAGGGTATTAGACCTTTATATTTTCCAATCCAATAAGCGCCTCGTAAGTTTATGCGACCACCCTTTCCATAAAAACCATATATGTTCCATGGGCATAACCTTTGTATAACCCTTGTCGTGAGGGCTCTGGGGGGGGGGGGGGTATAATCTTCAACGACATAATTACTGGATCTTTCAACTACGCTGAACAAATTGGCTATCTAAAAATTTTTATTGGGTTTATTTGGAAAAATGATGGGCGCGGGGGGCAGCTACCCTTCAATCACTTTCGACTATCAAAAATGCCACTAGACCTTTCAATCTCCAATCCAACGAGCCCCCTCTGATGTTTATGCAACCACCCTTTCCTTAAAAAACCTTAGATGCCCCCGGAGCATAACTTACAACCCTTACCCTGAGGGCTCTGGGGGGGGGGGGTTAATCTTCAAAGACATAATTACTGAACCGTTCAACTACCCTGAACAAATGAGATAACTCAAAATTTTGATTGGATATATTTTGGTAAATGATGGACGTGGGGGGGGGGGGGGCTCCGCTTCCAAATCCCTCCGACCGTGGGGGGGGGGGTTGTAACTGCCCTCTGATTCCTTTGACTCGTAAAAAGGGCACTAGAAGTTCTGATTACGAATCAAACGAACCCCCTTCGAGGTTTGTAAACCCACCGCTTTCTATAAAAACCTCATATACCCCCGGGTCATAACTTACAACCATTGCCCTGAGGGCTGTGAAGAGGGGGGGGGGGTCATCTTCAAAAACATAATTCCCGAACCTTTCACCTGCGCTGAACAAAATTGTATCTCAAAATTTTAATTTGATGTGTTAGGGGAAATGATGGACGTGGGGGGGGGGGGTTGTTTACCCTCCAATAGCTTTCGACTTTAAAAGGCCACTAGCCCTTTCAATTTCCCTTCGAATGAACCCTCTTCAAAGTTCCTAGGACAACTCTTTCTATACGAAGCAACCTGGTCTATAAAAAAGTGCCCACATCGCTCTGTACACAAGCTGTGTCCACATCGCTTCTAACTTATCTCTTATCCACGCTTTTTTTTTCTCCCACTACTGCCAAAAATCGCATAACGCCACATGGAGTCTTTTCTTCATTAAAAATGGAATTCTTGATTTCTTCTACTTTTCTGAAAGTATATATGGTTGCTTGAATCTTCGATTAAACAATTCAAACAATCAAGATTTCACAACAATTCAAGTCTGATTTTACTGTAATTGGTAGATGTACGAGCTATTCCTGAAACTGTAAGCTAGTAAAGCTGCAAGCTAATAAAGAAAAAAAACACGGCCAATAGTGTCCAAAAATTTAAAAATGCCTTTTGATAAAAACAACTGTCAGTTGAAGAATGAATGCCATCAGAAGCAGATTCAGGAATGGTAACTTTGATTTCGATTAAAATTAATGGTTAAAGTTTGTTGCGAAAACCAATTTACGGAATTTCGAAAGATAGCCTGAAAACCCTCATAAATGATTTCGGAATTGTATCGGAAATTGCTTCATTGGAGTTGGCCGTTTTCAAAAACCACACAGGAAAGTCACTCTACCTTGAACAACAAACAAAATCACTCTTTCCTCCACTGCATCCTCTTTTTAGTAGTTTTTTTTCTTTGTTGTCACCGTTAACAAGGAACTGAAAAAACATACAGAACTGTTTCAGGGCTCAATTGAAAGAAAGTTGCAATATCTAGTGTCTTTTGTAATTAACAAAAGATATCATTGTGATAACATAGAACATATTCGAGACACATACAAAATTAAGCCTTCCCCTTTTTCCCAGTGATGAATCCTTCTTGACGACAAGAAGCATTTTGTATACTACAAAATCCTCGCCCCGAAGCTGTGGGGGGCTTGGCATCCCTGGAGGTACAGTTTATTAGACCTTTTGACCTTAAAATGTCGAACAGTATTTTGGGGAGAAGGTAATTTAAAAGAAAATGGAGACTTGTTGCCTTCTGATAACTCTTCGTCATGCCCTGAAAATTTCAGCTTAATACACTCAGTCGCTCCTTAGATATTGCTGATATGCGCTAATGCCAACCAGCATGCACATAGCATGTTTAAATTGTGGTCTATATCCCTCTCAACATTTCTTTAAAGTTTCGCTTCAATACCAAAACACTTTTTGGAGACGGGATCAAACATGCCTACTTTTGCCAATAAAGGACCTTATGCAAACAACGTAAACAATGGACAACTTGTATAACTTTGAGCCAATTTATACTAAGGGAAATTTTAAGGAAAAAAAACCCTATAAAATCAAAATAGCTTGATCAACCACAATTAATATTTTTAGTTTATATTTAGCAAGGATCCTTTTAAAAAACCGGCAAAATATTACTCTTTGAGATAGTAATTATAATACTATACATATTTGAAATTAAAAGAAAAATTGTACACTTGAAGTCTGCTATCTTTGTTCCCTGGCACCGTGCGGAATCGAAAGTCGGAACCCAAAATTAGTAGGAGCGAGCACATCGACTACACCATACCAGGGTAAATTATTTTAAAAGTTTAAGTTGGTTCGAAAAAACTTAATTTGTTCATTAAGTACTTCATGTTGTACTGTTGGTTGAAAGCTTCACTTATGGGCATAAATAGTAAACAGTCCGACAATGTTGTCAAAATAATTTAGATGGAAATCCTTTGGTAAATCTAAAGGAGTTTAGGTACTTTTGTCTTATAGCCACCCCACTCAAGAAGTGAAGTTATTCATAATAAAATATACCAAAATATGATGAAAATATAAGACTCTCGTAACAACATTATGGAAACTAAAACAGAGATTTATGGAAACCATGCCCTCCAGAACGCATTATATTAAAGGGTTTCTACCCTAACCAATATGCCAACTAAAATATTTAACTAAATATTCCTAAATTGTAGTTTATCTCCCTCGCACTAAGCTGATTACCACCAAGTAATATTGAAATCAAAAAAATCGTGGTAAAGAACGTGATAGTGACCCAGCTCAATAGTAACCGAAACTAACAAAACGGAATTTTATACCAATAGATATATCAAAATAATTGGCTTATTATGCTAACTTTAAATATACAAGTTTCCTTAAGTATAGTCTTACCCATCAAGGGCTACGAGCCTAAAAAATTTGCCTGATTTTCGAAAAAGGGGATAAGACCCTTTAAAAAAAAAACAGAATCTTAGTGAAAATCACACCATCCGATATAGCGTATCAGAGAACCTTATTGTAGAGGTTTCATGCTCCTATCTGCAAAAATGTGGAATTTTGTATTTTTTGCCAAAAGAAAGATCATGGCTGCGTTTATTTGTTTGTTGTTTATTTTTCCAAGGGTGATTGTATCGACCCAGTGGTCCTAGAACATCGGGAGAGGGCTCATTCGAACTGAAATTGAAAGTTCTAGTGCCCTTTTTTAGTGACCAAAAACATTGAAAAATAATTAAATTCCCCCCCCCTTGTATCCCTAGCCATGGAGCCTTTCGAGGGGAATAAGGGTATTATATTTCCATTTTATATTTATTTGTAAATAAAAACTCTGAACTCCGACAAACCTTTTTTCCCAAAATCGTCGGATCAAATTTTGAGATAGCCATTTTGTTCAGCATGGTTGAAAGGTCAAATTACTTTGTCTTTGGAGATATCATGACGTCCCGCCGTCTCTGGGGAAAGGTCTTTAAGTTATAAAATTTGCCCATTGTTTTACGTATAGTATTTGTTATTGCTTGGGCTGAATTTACGGAATTTCGAAAGATAGCCTGAAAACCCTCATAAATGATTTCGGAATTGAAACGGAAATTGCTTCATTGGAGTTGCCGTTTTCAAAACACACACAGTAAAGCTACTATACCTTGAAAAAAAAAATTCACTCTTTCCTCCTCTGTATCCTCTATTTAGTAGGTTTTTTTTCTTTTTTGTCACCGTTAACAAGGAACTGAAAAAACACACATAACTGTTTCAGGGCTCAACTGAAAGAAAGTTGCCATATTTAGTGTCTTTTGTAATTAACAAAAGATATCATTGTGATATGCAAAATTAAGACTTCAGAAATATACAAAATTAAGCCTTCCCCTTTTTCACCAAGTACATACTGAAATCAAACAGTTCGTGGTAACGAACGTAATATAGACCCAGCTCAATAGTAACCGAAACGTAACAAACGGAATTTTGATACCAATAGATATATCAAAAGAATTAGCTTATTATGCTAATTTTAAAAATATAAGTTTCCGTAAGTCTGGTCTTACCCATCAAAGGCTATGAGCCTACAAAAAATTTGCCAGATTTTCGAAAAAGAGGGCAAGACCCCCTTAAAAACATAATCTTAAGGAAAATCACACCATCTGATTCAGCGTATCAGAAAATCTTTTTGTAGAAGTTTCATGCTCCATCTGCAAAATTGTGAAATTTTTTATTGTTTGCCAGAAGAAAGATCATGGATGCGTTTATTTGTATGTTTTTTTTTTACCAGGGTGATCATATCGACACAGTGGTCCTAGAATATCGGGAGAGGGCTCATTCCAACTGAAATTAGAAGTTCCAGTGCCCTTTTTTAGTGACCAAAAACACTGAAGGGTAACTAGATCCCCTCCGACGCTCCTTTTTTTCTCAAAACCGTCGGATCAAAATTTTAGAAAGTCATTTTGTTCAGCATGGTTGAAAGGCCAAATTAATTTGTCTTTGGAGATATCATAACCCCCCCCCCCCCGCTAGGCCCTGGGGAAAGGTCTTTAAATTATAAAATTTGCCCATTCTTTACGTATAGTATTTGTTATTGAGAAGTCTTCATACATTTTTCGGGTGTAGGGGGGGGGGGATGAATTTTCAGCTTAGGTGATTTTCCACGGGGAGAACTATCCATGGGAAGGGAAGTTCCAAGGGGGTGAATATTTCAGGGGAAATTTTACACTGGGAAAATTTGCCAGAATTCCTATACGAAATTCTTCTTATGGCTTGTTTTCTCTTTGCCGACTCAATCTTACACGTGGAGATGTTAAGGGTAATTGCCTGGGATAAATTTTCATCAGATTGAATTGCATGGGGAGGGGGGTTCAATTGCACGAGGTTCAGTTGCACGGCGGTTCAGTCACACACACACACACACATGCTTTAGAGTCAGAATTTCATCTCGAAACCAAATACAACGTTCATTGGCGTCAGTAATGAACTTTACATTCACCCTGAATATATGCATATTTGCATTGAATTTTCAATTGTTTGGACAAAGTATTAATTCAATTTGGAGAATAGAGACTTAAGAAGAACTCAATGCCCATGACGCTGAGCACAGAAGACGGCTTAGTGGAGGTTTTTTTTAGCGATATATTAACTTTGTATTTATTACTACCAGGATGAAAATATCCTTAGTTATTTTGTCTTTCTGTTTTTTCATTTTTTTTTTCGATTTCTTCTTACGTCCACTGTAGCCAGTGTGGTTTTAGAAGCTATTGAAAGACAAGTGTAGAGGAAATTAGGTTAGTGGGCCTGTGCTTCAAAGTTTAAACACGAGCCATTCATATGAGCATTTTAGGATATTTTGAGGATAGTTGACAAATTATTTAGAGTTCTTCTGGAATTAGGGTCTGGAATCCCTACCTTAGGAAAGGCCACATCCAGGATTTTTTTTCTAACCTTACAAACGCAAAAATTTCGTTATATACATTTTTGCTAATTTGTTGAGTCGGGATTTTTTTTTTTTGGGGGGGGGGAACCCTCTAATTCCTCCCCTTGGATACGTTCTTGCCCCTAAAAACACGTCAATGCGTTGACTTCAACGCATTCACACTAAACTTTCATCACTGAAAGTTTATAACTAACTATCAATTTTCTCAGTTTATATTAAGGAAGATATGAAGTTCCCTAATAAATACTAGGAACACAAATACCAGTAGGCCTAAACTGAATAAATTTGTATAAATTACTATCTCATCGTACTGTATTACCAATCCTGCCGTCAATTTAGTTGCATTCAGAATTCAGAGGATCTGAATTCTGTCAATAAATATCAATTAAAATGTTGAGTAGTTTCTATCTTGTTTCCTGTTACCCTTCGATCACTGTAGACTCGTAACAAGGGCACTAAAACTTTCAATTTCTAACCAAAAATACATGACCACCCCTTTCATAAAAGCCTAATATGTTAACAATAAACAACTTGTATAACTTGCAGTCCTTGCCCCAGGGGCGGGGGAGGGGTTCAGCCCTGGAAGCAAAGTTATTTGGCCTTTGGATTATTTCCCAAAATTTTGTTGTAGAGGGGGCTATAATGCTTTACGAACTTTGGAGGATATTTCTATTTTGAATCGATTGAACCCCCCCCCCAAGTTTATACAACCACCCCTTCCATAAGAACCTTGTATGCCCCCTGGGCATAACTTAAAATACTTATCCCTGGGCTCTGAGGGTTGTGTCAACCCAGGAGACATTTTTATATGATCTTTGGACTATTTTGAAAAAAATGGCAATCTCAATATTTTGATTGAATACATTTGGGGGAAAGAAGGCATGGGGAGGGGTTGATTGCTTTCTGATTACTTTTGACTCTTTAAAAGGAAACTAGAACTTTCAATTTTTAATCAAATGAGCCTTCTACAAAGTTATAACAACAACCCCTTCCATAAAAACCTTATGTGTCCCGGGGCATAACTTATAATCCTTGCCCCTGGGCTTTTGAGGGTTGTGTCGACCGTGGAGGCATTGTTATATGATCTTTGAACTATTTTCAACAAAATAGCTATCCCAAAATTTTGATCGGATGTATTTGGGGAAAAGAGGGTGTTAGAGGTTAGGCTCTTTACCGCCTATTACGTTTTATTCTTAAAAAGGAAACTAAAACTTCCGATCTCCAATCGATTGAGCCTTATCTGAAGTTTATACGACCACCCGCTCCATATGAAATGTCCCTGGAAAAAAAAAGGAATAATAATAAAACACAGCTTTATGGCCTTTACTCCCTGATTTAAATTTATTGTTCTCTAAATTGAATAGCCTATTTTAAGAAATTCTGTTATAATGTCTGTTCCAAAATTGCAGCTTGGATACATACCAACAAAAATATTTATTAGCTGAGCAATAACAGACCAGCTAGGAAGTGCCTACGATTACTTAAAATCTTCTTTTTTTGTGATACTCCGAACCCTCCCGGTTTCACAGAAGGAGGTTTTAATATCGGATGAGCATGTTTAGGGAGGGATCCATTTGCACCCCCTACCATGTATATGACTCCTCTGTATCCATCGTTCCCTACAATGAGGTCGTTCCTGTTGCTCCTCCCTGTTAATTCATCAAAGAAACATTCATTTTTAGGTATTTCCTCGGACTTGTTATTCTCACAGTTGATTCTTTACTAACCACGGATTTCGTTTACGATTCGACGTCATTATCACTGTTGCTTTTTAATAATGGACAAAAACCGCAGTTTTTGTCCAATATTTCCGTTAGGAAACCGTTGTAATGTTTGTTGTTGCATGTCTTCTAGCCACAGATCTCGTTGTTTAATTAAATGTATCTTTGAAAAGACACACAGTTTGATGCAGGCTTGTAGAAAAATCTCTACTTATAAAAAAGGCTCCTAAGCATGAGTTTTTATTCAATCTAAAAATAGTAAATAACCCAATTCTTCCGAGCCTTGCCTAAAATAGCCATTTAGATACAGTGTTTTTTGGGGGAGTTTATTGGAAATTGTTTTATTGGGTATTTTCATTGAAAAAATTGAGCAAAATGACAAATTTCCCCCCCCCCCCTATTTTGAAAAATGGTTTTACTCCTAAATTTTAGTGAATTGACGTCATTGTCTGACTTTAAGTTGACAGCGGTCGGGAGCTCAAGGCTCGCGAGCTGCATTCGGCTGTTGAAAAAATCTCGTTATTTTGATTATGCATGTTCCAAAATCAAAATGAGAAGCAAAAAAAAAAAAAATCCGAAAAAGGGCGAAAACACCCCCACAAAGTCAAGCGATCCTAATGAAAATATAAGCATCCGATTCAGTATATTAGAGAACCCTACTTTTGAGGTTTCAAGCTCCTGTCAACAAAAATGTGGAATTTTGTATTTTTTGGATAACAAAGATCACGGATTCGTACTTTTTTTTGTTTGTTTGTTTCTCTCAGGGGTGATCGTGTGGAACCAATTGTCCTAGAAAATTGGGAAGATAGCTCATTCAAACGGAAATCATAAGTTTTAGTGTTTTTTTTTTTTTAAGTCACCAAAATTGGAGAGCAATTAGCCCCCCCCCCCTCCCACGCTCATTTTTTATCCAAAGACGTCTGATCAGAATTTTAAGATAGCCATTTGATTCAACATGTTTGAAGGGTCAAATAATTATACTTTTGGTAATGACATAGCCCTGGAGAAATTATTTAAGTTACGTGATTTCCCCGTATTGCTCACATACAGTATTTATGATTATGAAATATACAGAATATTTTCGGGGTACTTTTCTGCGGGGAAGGGGGATTTTCCGTGGGAAGGAAATTTTCCAGGAGTTTTTCAGGAGAAATGTTACATGGACATACACAAAAAAAGCTTTCTGATGAAAATGAAGAACGATTTGAATTTTGATACGAAGCTAAATTATTTCTTCTCAGTCTATGCGACATGTAGATCTCGTTCAAATTAAATAAAAAAAAATCGCCTGAAAGTAAGGAGCTATATTCAAACGAACAGAAATAATTTTTTATTCGAGGGGGCAGTCCCTTCCTCAGTCCTCGCTCTTTACCCAAAAGTCTGACTTTTTGTCCTGATTCCTTAGGAAAGACTACTCAAACACAACGACAGTTTATTTTGAACGAGAAGCCTTTTTAAAGAACTTTTAAGACTTAGCCTAAAGAGCAAAGTTTGAGGTAGGAGCACCCCCTCAAATATAGAATAATTACTGTTCGTTTAAAGTTTTAATGCTGCTCCTTACTTTCAGTTGAAAAACCCTTGTTTTTTCTTATTTAATTATCCTTAAAAGCAGCTTTGAACAGTGGAAATTTTTCTTATTTAATTATCCTTAAAAACAGCTTTAAACAGTGGAACAGTGGAAGTTTTGGAACTTTTGGGTGAAGCATGTTATTTGCTATGTAGCACCAAAACTAGTGAAGTTAATGGACGCCCTTATGGGATGAGGGAAATCAAACTAATTCCAAGAACCTCTGATGGTTACCCATTCTCAAATTTCTAACAACGATTTCTAACAAGTTTCAACCTTTTGGTTTTCTTTTTTAAGGTTTTTGAATTGTTGTAATCCATTCTTAAAATATATAGGAATATTTTTGCATTTGCCAGTTTATTTCTCTTTGTTCATCTAAATGTCTTTTCATACTGCAATCTATCCAAAGATATTTCATCATTACCGCACGTCCAATTTCTAACAACGATTTCTACTAAACTTTTGCTCTTTCCGCAATTCAATGTCTTTCCATACTGCAGTCTATCCAAAGATATTTGATTATTAAAGCAAGTCCGATTTCTTACAACTATTTCTACTAAGATTCAAACTTTTAGTTTTATTTTCTAAGAATTTGGAGTTTAAGATATATACAAATATTTTTGCAATTACCAGTTTTTAGTTCTTTAGGCAATTTAATGTCTTTTTTTTTATACTGAATCTATTCATAATTATTTATCACAGCAAGTCCGATTTCTAACAACGATTTCTACTAAGCTTTAAACTTTTGGTTTTCCATTTTAGGGTGTTGAAATTGTTTTAATCCCTTGTAAAAATATAAAAAAGTATTTTTGCAATTACCAATTTTTTGCTCTTTAAGCGATTTCATACACTTCTCCATACATGAAAATCTTCAGTTTTTCCTCACAAGTGTGACGCCGCCCGGCACGCGGCAGGCTTCTGTATATAGATTCTCACTGTCACTTGTCTTCTAAACGTAGACAATTTGAGCCTTTTCTTGATGTCATGACGTACAAATGGACCTTAAATTAGAAGTGGTGCCTTTGTATTTTTTTTTTTTTTTACTGGACCTTTAACTTTTGCCTCGGCTTGTCTTTTGTCATTATGAAAGACATGTCGCCGAACCTTTGTTTCTTTAATTGTTAAGGTGGTGGGACGAAACTTTTTCTTCAAACGATTTATCTAGTCCAGGCTTTTGATTTTCAAAGGTATGAAAGGCATTGACGACCTTTGTTTCTTTTAATTGTTCAGGTGGTGGGACAAAACTCCTTATTTTGCCTTGGCTTGTCTTTTGTCATTATGAAAGACATATCGCCGAGCCTTTGTTTCTTTTAATTCTTCATGTGGTGGGACAAACACTTTTTTTTTTCTTCTAACGATTTATCAATTCAATTCAATTCAATTTATTAAATACTATTAAATCTAGTCCATATTTTTATTTTCAAAGGTATGGTAGGTATTGACAACCTTATCCATGTCAAAATCCAAATCAATCATCATCGCTATACCAGTTTTTTTTCTTTAGGCAATTTAATGTCTTTTTATACTCAATATATTAAAAAATATTTGATTATTACATAAAGTTCGAATTCTAACAACGATTTCTATTATGCTTCAAACCTTCGGTTTTGTTTTTTAAGGTTTTAGAATAGTTGTTAATTCCTTGTAAAAATATATACAAATATTTTTGCAATTACCATTTTTAATTTTTTAATTACAAAGGGTTTTTTAACCACATCAACTTCACTTAAAATGAGCCATTAAACAGCTGTCTACGAAGTTCCAATGCCAAGCTATCTGAGGAGAAAGAGAGAGAGAGAAAAATGTCGTATACGCAGAATATCGTAGTTGCAGCCACTTTTTTATTTTCAGGCAAATGTATTCTTTCTTTTGTTCAAGCCAAGAGACGGTAAGTTTCCTAGGTTGCTAGCTACTACTGCAACCAAAATATGAATGACATCATATGAAATTATGAAGTATTTTTATTACATGACGTCATAACATGTCATGAAATGTATTAGGTGCATAACGTCATTGTAATTTTTACTACATGACGTCATTTTCAAAAACCAAAAATTAACGCTCTTAACGAATTTTCCTAGACTTCTGACCTATCTAGATCGTTTTTTTTTATGCGAGAATATACCAAGATACCAATTTTACTGAAAAAATATGAAGCCGTTTTTTTAATTTCCGTAGGGGAAAGGAATTCTGGTATTTGTGTATTATGCGCCACTCACTCAAGTTTACGCTGTGTAAAATTCGAGAACATACTTTTTGTCGTTAGTTAGTTTCTTCGTCACTTTAGAAATAAATTTGGGCTATGGATTTGTACATGAGGGAGAAGGGGGTAAAGTATAGCAGGTCTGCATCCAAAATATGTTTGGTACAATTATTCTGCATATTAGATAGATAGATAAACAAGTGTATTTTAAAGGCAAATATATGGCCATGAACACAGTATAATGCAAAAATGGGGGGGGGTGAACCCCCCCCTCCCCAAAAAAAAACCTTCCCCTCCCCCACGGAAAGTAGCCCCGCGGAAAATACCCCCTCCTTGGAAAATACCCTTCCCCTCTGTGGAAAATAAGGTTTCTAAATTTGAATCTTTTATTTGAGTTTTTTTTTTAGTTTCGTTGAAAAGTACTAAGGAACGGGAGAAAGAAGAATTTACACACCGGAAGTATCTTAAAAACTTAGAAAAAAAACACAAAACTATATGAAGTTCTGCAATTTTTGGCAGTATTGGGTGCCAATGAAAAAAAAATGAAGAAGAAACAAGATATAGGCAATTAACATATGGTAAAATTAAGCTAAAACATATGGCACCAAAAAGTTTAAAAGGCTTTGGCTATCCTTTGAAAGGATAGTTGGCTTTGGGAACCAACAAATTCTAAATTATTTAAGCTTTTACGGACCAAAGCGTTGTCGAATTCTACGAGTTTGTTTTTCTTATGTAAAAGTGTAAAACTACCACAAATCAGCATTAACAAATAAATGAAACCAAAAACTAAGAGAAATTACAATAGATAGCCTAGTCAAACTCAAAACGAGGAAAAATTAAAAGGAATATGGCTGACAACGCCCATGTCTTCTTCAGATCAGAAAATAATTTGCACTTTACTTAAAAAAAACAAAAAAACATGTATTTTCAGTTTGATATACATTTTCTGATATATATTTCTTATAGTCTCAATACGTCTTCATTTGTTAAAGTAAAAAAAAAAGTGAAAACGTTTAAAATGTATTTCGTTTTCAGTAAAGTGCAAATTATGTTCTGGTCTTGAGGAGGTCTGGGGATTTTAGCCATACTCATGTTAATTGTTGCTATTTTGAGTTTGAATAGGTTATTTATTGTAATTTCTATTCGTTTTGGGTTCAATTCATTTATTTATGGTGGTTTGTGGTAGTTTTATGCTTGGAAAATTATTTGAATTTATTTCTACTCATTTTTGGCTTAACGAGGCTGTTTACTATTCTTTGACAAACTTGTTTTGTGGAAAAAGTTTTTATATTAATTGCCGTTCATTTTTTATTTATATAGTCTTTTTCATTTAAAAAATATTTTATATCTTTTTTTTGGGACATTTAAAAACGGTTTTTTTTTTGGGTGGGGGGGGGGGAGAGGTTTACAAAAAAACTTTTAAAAACGCATCAAAAACTTGTTTATATTCATTTTTGAAGTTTCTACGAGTCGGACAAACATTTCAGAGGGGGCAGGTTAAACCCTCTACATTTTTTTTTAAATAAAAGTTTTCCCGTCCGCAAGGCCATATCCAGGGACGGGGGCTTGGGGTTTGAACCCCCCCCCCTGAAATGTTTTCTGACTCGCAAAAGCATAGCAAAAATGAATATAAACAAATTTGTTATGCGTTTTTAAGTCTTTTTTTTGTACCCCCCCTGAAATAAATCCTTGTGTGGTAGTCATTTTTGTTTCTATTATAGTCCATAATTTTTACTTTGAAGATGATTTGACTTTATTTCTGCTCATTTTTGGCTTAATGAGGCTGTTTACTTTTCTTAAACAACTTATGTTTCCTATTAACAAATACTATCTGTAAGTAACCTAACCTTAAAACGAACTAAAATTAAATCCGATACTTGTGAAAAAACCGATACTTGTGTGTTATACGCCACTGACTCAAGATTACAATGTGTAAAACTCAAGAACAAACTGGTTTCTTCGTTACTTTAGACACAAATTTGGGGCGAGGGTGGGGGGGGGGGGGATTTCCGCGGGGTATTTTCCAGGTGGGGGGAGTCCAGCCACCTACGGAGATATCATGGTTTCAGCCACTTTTTTTTATTTTCACGCCAATATATTTTTCTCTTTGTTCAAGCCAAGAGACGGTAAGTTTTCTATATAGGGGTAAGTTTTCTAGGGTGCTAGCTACTGCTGCAACCCAGATATGAATGACATATGATGTCATGAAGTATTTGATTTTATGGCGTCATTTGCAATACATGAGGTCATTTTCAAAAACCAAAATTAATGCTCTTAGCGAATTTTCCCAGACTTTTAACCTATTTAGATTGTTTTCTTATTCAAGAATATCCCAAGATACTGATTTTCCCGAAAAAATATGGAGTTGTTTTTGAGAACTGAAATTTACAATTATTAATCAAATATAAAGATAGTATATACGTATATATATATATATATATATATATATATATATATATATATATATATATATATATATATATATATATATATATATATATATATATATATATATATATATATATATATATATATATATATATATATATATATATATATATATATGTGTGTGTGTGTGTTTTCAATTAATCAATCAGATAAAAACAATTCACAAATCAGATTTTACTTTCAATGTCCTTGGTACTTTAAGACAGCATATTAGTACTTTATCATAATTAAACAGCCTGAAAAAATGTACTATAGAAATCAGGAATATTACTTACAGCAAATCGCAGCAGAAGACATGATTTTCCTACACCAGAGTCACCAATCAATAGTAGCTTGAAAAGATAGTCACTAAAAAAAGATAAGAAATTCAAGATATTTTTACAGGAAAAGGAAAGTTGTGCTCTAAAATATACTTTTTTGGGTGCACCTGATACCTACTGAAAAAATTACAATGATCTCCTCCATGATTCTTAACAGTGTGTGCAAACAATGTGCTGATAAAAATTAATCCAGTCCTTCAAATTGTATCTTGTTTAAACCTACCCCCTGTTTTTACATTAATTAAATTTTAACTTTGGTTATGCAGGATATTTTTATATGAAAAGATTGCTTATTTTTGTCAGGCTTTCCTATTTACCAACTGTTTTAGAAGTCAGGTATGTTTTATTTTAGATGGTCAAAAATTCAGTAATGTCAGGGCTGGTTCTTGATTTAACAAATTTGAAAGATGAAGAAGATTTGGATCATTTTCTATGGGAGTGCCCATTACTTTTAGATTACAAGAGGGGTGGGGGGGGGGATATTTGCATTCAATTGACTTGCAGCTTCCTGACATCTTCAATACAGTAAACCAAAAAAATAACAACCCAAGTTGATGTGTATATACTTGCATATACAAAATGCTTAGAAAGAAGGAAAAGCTTATGCAATTAAGTTATTTTGTATCTAAATTAGGCTTTTTTTAATTTTGTAATTTATTTTGTTGGTGATTTCCTTATTTTGTACTTTATTTCCTTATTTCTATGGCTTTGAGTACTTTTATTTATTGACTTGGGTTTAAAAGTCGTGCTGGTAAATTTTTCGTCAAAAGGGTTAGAAAATCTAACTCCAATTGATTAAATTCATGGGATATTTCCATGATGGCACTAGATAATAATCGTAGAGCCATCTGAAGAATTATATCTTCTATGATTTCACTGTGATTTCCTATTATTCGTTTTAGGGTTATTAATACTGCATTGGTGATCTCCTGTTTAAAAATTGAAAGCATAATGATTGTCTGATTAACATTTTCTTCAATCTTTGATATCCTTGTTTCATGATGTTTCAAGATTGTTAGTTGTTTGTCTACCAAGCGAAGAAGATTTTGTTTTGTTACTTCGACTTTTCCTATTCGTTTTTCTGCTTCCTTCCACATTGCCTCAGATACCGTACCGAATATATATTCTGAGATTTCCCCTACAATACCGATTAAGCTTCTTTTCTTTCTGGCCAATGTATTGTTTGGCTCACTTTTATTTTGTTTTTGCAATATAATTAACATTCTCCTTGTATCTTCTGAAACCCCATTGATCTGGTTGTTCAGTACATTGAACAACGAAGTCACCTGAGTTTGAAATAATAATATTTTTGTTTCTTTTTCTATTACCTGAGGGAGTGTGAAAGGAGGTGGGTTAAAAGTTTATTGTCCAAATTCTCATCTATAATAAATATTCAATATATAGATCACACATATGCACTAATAAAAAAAATTTAAAGGGTTGTGATTTAACATGCAATTCTTGTGTATTCTTGGATCATTTGTAATTGTCTTGGTGCTACTGTCAATTCTTGTAATTCAGTTACTTCCTGTCTTACACCATGTATTTTAATCTTTTGATAAATAATCCAAGCTGTTATAAGGGTAAATAAGCTTACACATACTGTGCTTATTATACACCATACTAAAAATAATTCATTGAATTGAATGCTTCTGTCCCGTACTATTCTCAGTGTAACTTCTGCTTGACTAAGGGCTATTTGTTTTTCTTGTTCTAGATCTTTCAGTATTTGTGCCCAACTAATAGGTTCTTTGAAATTCTTTTTCCACTTTTCCAGTAGATGCTTACTCTTTTGTTTTGAAAAAATTTCTATGTTGCCTGGCAAAATTGGTTTAATTTTTAATGGCATTAATTCAGTGATTTTCTCTTCTGATCTTTGATATTTTCTCTTTTAAGAATGAAATTAGTATCTTTGTGCCATAGGTTAAATTCTGACAAAATTGTTATAATTAATGGAAAATTTGGTAATTCTCTGTCTTGAACAAAAGTTCCTTCCAGAGTAAAATTATTTGAAACCAATACTTAGGATAAACTTATTTTTATAATTCCTTCAGTTGTTTCTGAAGGTTTGGAAACTTCCCAATGGCATGTTTTCTGAATGCCTTGTCTATTTTCTGGAATTAATTTTTCCCAGCAGTTTAAACTATTTCCATATTTTGTCCTTTTTAGTCCTTCTTTGGCCAGTTCTAACTTAAAAGTACCATTTTCTAAAATGTCCATGACCCAAGTTTTTTCTGATTAATTGTTCTTTCTCCTTTGTTTTTTACTAATACATACGCTGAATTTGATGTCATGGTGATTATGACCCCTTGTGGGCCCCTGTTGCAATGGGAAAAGCTTGGTACATTGTAAATAAGCTCTTTTTCTGAACCAGGGGTATTTTTACATTTATTTGGAGATTTCCCGCTAATAGAAAATAAGATGCTTTTAATAGCTTAGCATACCAGCTTAAGGGGTCGATCGGGTCTAACCCCAAAGGTAATTCATAATACCCTTCCTTTAATACAAAGTACTGTATGTTTTGTAAGATTTCTTTCAACTTATTTGGAGGCAACAGAAGTTTTGGAGCCTGTCCTAACTCCAATAAACTTAATGCTCCTTTTACCTTTATTCTATAGTCAATTAAAATTTGTAGATGTGTAATTAGTTCTATTATACTTGCCAATAAATAAATTTCTCCTAGGGTCCAATCTAAACTGGAGATTTTTTTCATTCTGTGCTACCCATAACAATTTTTTTTCCTTTCTATGTGAAAATACATTTTGCTTGATAGTTTTTTCTTTTCTTCTTCTGGAATATTGGCTTGTATTATTTCCAAATAACATTTTTGGATATCCTCAAAAGCTACATTCATCTTATTTTGTTCTTCTATTAGTGATTTAACATAAATGTTAGTAGCCTATAGTGTTTTGTCACATGCATAATAGATTCTACCTGTCTGTTTATTGCATACAATTTTGCGAGCACCAATTGCTCAAAGCTATGGGATATATTTGCAATCCTTTCATATTTGTTTTTTTTGCAAAATTATTTTGTCTTCTCAGATACAGGTTTTCTACAAGAAAGCTTTGATTATCTTCTATTAAGTGTCTTTTTTTAATCTTATGGTATCTAGCATTTTTTGCAAGTGCTCTAAGTCTATTTCAAATAAGAATTGCCAGTAATTTTCTACAATTCTCACCTGGCATATTTGTGTTGTAATTCCTCCATCAACCACTTGTACCTTCACGCCCTCTAACTTTGTTTTTGTCATCTTAATACTCTTTCCCAAAAATAATAGCAATAATAATATAATAATATATATAATAATAATAGCAAACTCATGATGTAGCAATTCTTTGTCTAGATTTTTCTTGAATGCACCTGTTGAATCAGCAGCCACTGTATCTTCAGAAAGTAGATTCCACAAGTTTGTTACTTGTTGGCTAAAAAAATGGCTTCTTTCTTGGACTAAGGAGCATTTCTTGAAGATCTTTTTGGAATGACCTCTAGTCACAGTACGTTCGGGGGGGGGGGAGTAAGGAAACGAGGAAGAACATTTTTTGAAATAATTTTGTGTGTCATTATCATGTCATCATGTTTCCTCCCATATGCAAGAGTGGGAAGCTTCAAGTGATGTAAACACTCTTTGTATGGCATTTGTTTGTGGCCTAGAATTTCTTTGTCCTTCTTGAAATAGGGCAATGCCGGGGACATTCCAACCTCTAGGCACATGCAAACTAGTACCTTGTAGAGCTTCAAAAACATACTTGGGTGTCTACTACAGACAGGTCTTTTGATCATTCAGATCTCTTTCTTCAGAGACTGCAAAAAGGGGGTTACCTTGGAGATTGTATTGCTGATGTGTATTATGATTGCCAAAGTGGCAATCATAATACACATCAGCTGACTTTTCAACTGACTTCTTCTCAATCAAATCTTTTTCCAGTTGTTAAATGGTCTTCTTCTTTTGTTTCAGCAAAACATGGACTTTTCAGTCAAGACTATTCAGCACTTCTCCTTTTTACTCACTCTGTGAGTTGAAATGAGCTAGTGCAAGTTGCTCCTTATTTATCTTGAATCTAATCAGACATCTTGCAGTAAATCTTTTGATTCCAAGAGTTGAAATATCAGAGGATATACACTGAGTTCTGTGCTCTATGTGCATGTATGGTCAGCTAGACTTTTAGCTAATGGTGAGATTTTGTGGTGTTTAAGGCACTTTAATAGTCTTCTTCTCAGACAACATCCTCTTTTTTTCCTCTTCTTCTTCTTTGCTCTAATTCCAGGTAGTTTATAGCCCTGGCATGCATTTTGCCCCAAATTCAACAGCTCTCTGGTAATAAGAACTAACTTGGGCATGTGCTCAAACTTCTTTAGTGCACCAGAGACTATCAGTCTAGCATTGAGCATTTTCACTTTCATTGATGATTTTTTCTTGGTCATAATCTGTCCTGACCAGGAAAAATCACATTCAATGTCAGCATTCCCACACAACATGCAGAGAGCTGCTTTTACTATGAGGCATATTTTTGAAGTAAGTACCATTTTGGAATTAAAAAAAAAATATGCAAAGATATCACAATAATTTTATTTTTACATGAAAGCCTGTACCTTAATCTACTTTTCTACATGATTTATGTGAATATTGAGGCACTTGTCATAACGTGGCACCAGTTCTTGAATACCCTCCCTGCCAACTCACTTGTTAACCACTGTATCACAACTGCTTTGATTTTGTTATTGTCTTGAAGATGCTGACCACCCAGGTGTTTCTTCAAGTGCAGGAACAAATGGTAGTTGCTGGGCATCAGATCAGGCCTGTATAGAGGATGATGATCTAGAGTTTCTCATTTAAAAGATTTGTTGAGATCTTTGGTCCAATTAGCCAGATGTGGACAGGCATTGTCATGCAGCAAAACAATACCCTTCCTCAACTTGCAATGTCTTTTGTTCTGGATTGCACAATGCAGATTGTTCAATGTCTCACAATAAGATGCTGCATTGATTGTCTAATTACAAGGCAGAAACTCCACTAGCAATACTCTTTTTTTGTCCCAAAAAACTGTACATATGATTTTCAGGGCAGAAATTGTTTGCTTAAACTTCACTTTTTTGGGAGATGATGAATGTTGCCATTCCATGGACTGTTTTGATTCTGGTGTGACATAGGCCACTCATGTTTCGTCACCAGTAACTAATTGGTCTAAAAAATCTTCACCTTCATTGTGGTACCACTGAAGGAAAGTCAATGCACTGCCTAAACATTGGGTTTTGTGCAAATTTGTCAACATTTTTGGAACCCAATATGAACACAATTTCCAGTAATTCAAGTTCTCAGTCACAACGCAATACAAAACACTACAAGAATATTGACAAAACTAGTTGCACATTGAATAAATTGTAAAGTGTCTGTTTTCTCTCATCTTTCCTTCCACTTTCTGCACCAAATCTTTATTAAAGACCAAAGGACACCCACTATGTTCTTCATCATGCACATTTGTGTGGCCATCTTTAAATGCTCTCACCCATTTCCTTACCATTCCATCACTCATAATGTTTTGTCTGTAAACTTTACAGATCTCACAATGAATATCAATTGGTTTTACAACTTTACCACAAAAAAATTGTATAACAGCCCATACTTCACAGTTGACAGGACTCACAATTGTTGAGGCATCTTAAACAATCAGTAAAGAACGTATACAATGAAGAATCAGACTCTAATGGCGTCAGTGCGTGGACAAGAAATGTAGGTAACCAGCACACATGCACAGAACACCAACTGCAGCAGTGTGGTGGTAGAATTGCTAAATAGAACTTACTTAAAAAATATGCCTTGTATCTTTGAAACAGAGGAATATTTTGTCTGTCCTTGATGGTTTTCAGACTAAAAACAAGTACCATAAAATGTCAATCATCAATGAAGACATGTACTTAGGCAAACTCAGTTCCAGCTGGAGCATGTTCTATTCATCACTGGCAGCTTCAGTATTCACAAGGAAGGGCATACTTCCAACAATTTTCACAAAGTTGCTTGTTCTTCTCAGAATTTGAATCATCCAGCTGCAGGCACTGAAAATGCTGAAGGACACTTTGACCTAGTAATTTCTCTTCAATATGGTGGCAAGTGGCCAAGTAAGCAGTTCTGGCACTACTGGAGTTCAGAGCATCAACTTTTGTCCTTGACAGGCCATGCCATTACTGCATGCTAATTTATTGGATGGAAGAAAATCCCTGCTTGAATGGGAGAGCTCCAAAAAAGTTTCTTTTTTTCCTTCTGAATATCAGTCAACGCACTTTGCTTGACAAAACAGCTGGCAGTCTTCATTACTAGTCAATGCATTTCATCATACAGAATATGGTTCATACAGGTTCTTCATTTTAAAACAACTCTGTAAACTGAGCAAATAGTTTTCCAAAGATATGACAAAGAGGACTAATTCTTTGGTTGTGGTACACACATGACTGCTAGATATCACTTGGTATCTGATAGACTTAATCAATTCTGGTCTTTTCTTATAGATCAATTTCAGGAAATACTCATTGAAAGCATCTCATTGCTCAGCTGAAACAGCAAGGGTTAGCCAATGACATGCCACATGTTTCAGAAAACAATGTAGAGGAAGCTTGGGATTCTCCTGGATAGTACCAAAAAAGTCTTCTAAATGGGCAGGCCATCTACTAAAGAAGTAGAAAATTCAAATTATGAAATCAAAACTTTGGATCTGCAAGGTCCAACCCTTTCAAAAAAGTGTTATGAACTATATATATTTTGTAAGTCCTAATGTCAGCTAGGCCTTGGTTTCTGTGCACAGTTCTAACTTTGGAATCAAATAACCTCTAAACTTTCTTGTTGATAAGAGGTCCATTGTGGACAAAGATTGGTCATCCAAGCCATTTCTTCAAGAATGAGATGCAGCCAACATATTGGCTCAACACCTTGACTAACCAGCACCTACAGGATAATTCCTTATTTCCTGAACAATGTGATATAAGGGAATTGCTTCCCAGCATCAAGACTTGATGGAGATCAAGGTTATCATCCTTTAGAGCTTGTAATAAATGCTTGTGTAAATCTTCTACTTTTGTGTGTCCCATGAAAAAGGACTGTAGGTGGCATACAGAGACTCTTTCTTTGGTCTCTGGCCAGAACCTAATCATGATATTCAAACTCCTTTGCACCTTTGTAGTCTCATTGTAAAGCAATGTCAAGTAACTATGAAGGTAGCAAAGACTCAAGCCAGAAAAAGTCTAAAAGATAGCTAAGTACAAAAAGATATAAGAGCAATATAGGAACTGAGTTAGATATAACAATGTCTGTTTGAACAGAAGAAAATGTATGTTCACAAAATGTGCAGTGTTACAGTTTGAATGGTTTTAAATAAAACCCTTGCACATTTGCTTTGCTTGCCCTTTATAAGAAAAAGGATAGTAATTACAAGTGCTTTCCAACTGATGACCAGAAAAATACAAAATTTATGAACTTTTTTTTTAAATTAAGTACCATTTACAAACCTAGGTTAAAAATACAAATTTTTTCATAATTGTGAACTCAGAGGGAGACCTGCTATTATGCTCTCCAGAAATTGGGGTAAATTTGCAAGTGGTGCTATAATTTAGCTAGGATGAAAGTGAAAACATCATTTGATGCCTTTTTTTATGCACTTTCATAATCAATAATTGCTTCTGTTGCAAATTGCATCTTGAACCCTTAAAGGGGTCCCAAAGGTATTTAATTTTTGTATCCATACAAAGAAGTTATCAACACTAGTTAAATTAATGAAAAGTTGTTAAAAAAAATATCACTAGTTTATAAATAAGTTGTTCAATATTTCCAAAAGTACTTATTTATAACAATTCAAACCTCATTTATTGGGAAACTCAAATATAAACTGTTTTCCTGACATGTCAAGTTTTTCGAATGTCATTGACAAAAATAGCACTGAATTTTGCAATTGAAAACTGTACTGTTGACAATTCAGGGTATATATTTGCACATTAGGGGGTTAGGGTGGGTAAATATCATGGTAACTTTGCAGTGGGCCATATAATTTAGCTAGGATGAAGTGAAATATTTTATATTTTAGCTAGGATGAAAGCATCATTTGATACTTTTTTTATGCTCTTTCATAATTCATATAAAATACCTTTGAGGCCCCTTTAAGATCTCAAGATGCAATGCAAATTGCAAAGCTCAAGATGCAATGATGTTTTCACTTTCATCCTAGCTAAATTATAGTGCCACCTGCAAATTTTCCAAAATTGGATTGTATAACAACTGAATTTGACTAAATTTTTTAAATAAGAATGAGATCAGCTTGAATCATTTAGCCCTAAGCAATACTGAATATTTTAAACACAATGGCAGTCTATAGTGGAGTCTTATCTTGGGTATACATTTGAAGCCTGAGCCTAATCTTGAAAAGTCCCATCTAGTTTTGGACACAGGATCTTAAACTAAGAACATAGGAGCCAATCTAAATCAAATTAACAAAATATTTGATAGATTTAATCTAATACAAGTTCAGAAGAGTGAAATAATTGTACATGTTTTATTTAAATTTCAATGTTGAAAAAAAGTTTCCCAATCTAGGCTACTTAGGCCATACTTCTTACCTTGTTGCTAAAACTCTTTTCTTTAACTAACCCTTATTTCCTCAAAGCAACTCAGATATAGGTCTAGAAATGGGACTAATGAGAAGGAAAGATGTTATGGAAACAATTCTTAACTCAGTCTGATATGAAGAATAATTGTAGCTAATACATTTTGTATACAGCTCTGCTATACTTTTATTTGCATAGTAAGGGAAGGGGGTTAAGTATTGCAAAGCTGCATATAAGGTGTGTTAGTTGCAATTATTCTGCAAACTGTAAATTAAGAATTGTTTTCTAAACATGTTTCTTTCTCAATAGCCTCAAATCTAGACCTTCCCCATAACTCATTACAAAGTTATAGACCTAGCTCATACTGTATTTCTTTTTGGGGGGATGCAAAGTAATTGACATTAGCCTATTGTGCAAGACTTAGAATCAGAATGTCAAGGTTTTAATTCTTAAATGGGCATTTTTTCTTCAATCATAATTTTGTTACTTATATAATTATTTTTCAGATAATTCACTATTTTTGTAAAAGTCTGCAAATAAAATGTGTCAGCTGCAATTATTCTGCATGGTTCTAGGCAAATACTCCATGCAGAAAAGATCCCCCCCCCCAAAAAAAAACATGGAAAATAAGGCTTTCCAAATTTGAGAATTTTATATGAGTTTTATTTTTTAATTTCTGTAGGGGGATGGAATTTTGGTTACTTGTGTATTTTGCGCCACTCACTCAAGTTTATGCTGTGTAAAATTCGAGAACACACTAGTCTTTTTGTTAGTTTCTTTGTTACTTTACAAAAATAAATTTACAATATAAATTTGCCCATTAGGGGGGGGGGGGTAAGTATAATGGGTCTGCATGCAAAATGTGTTTGGTACAAATATTCTGCATATTAGATAGATAGACAAATAAGTGTATTTTAAAGCCAAATATACGGCCATGAACACAGTAAAATAACATAAATGAATGTAGTGAATGAGGGGGGGGGGAGGTGTTCAACCCCCTGAAAAATACCCCCCTCCTTTGGAAAGTAACCCCTGCAGAAAATACCCCCTCCTTGGAAAATACCCTCCCCCCCCTCTGGAAAATAAGGTTTCTAAATTTGAAACTTTTATTTGAGATTTTTTTTATAGTTTTGTTGAAAAGTGCTAAGGAACGGGAAAAAGAGGAATTTAAACACCAGAAGTGTCTTAAAAACTTAGAAAAAAAAAAACAAAAATCCATCTGTGTTGAGAAGGCTTCACTATGATTTTGAACATATTTTGACAGTAGCAGAAGTCAAATTAAAAAAAAATTGAAGAAGAAACGCAATTTAGAAAAGAAATCACCAAAATTAAGATAAGCAACATAACACCCAAAAGTGTAAGAAGATTTGGCTGTACATCGAAAGAAAAGCTAGCTTTGGGGACCAACACATTTTAAATTGTTTAAGTTTTTACGGACAAAAGCATCGTCAAATTCTACTTTTCTTATCTTCCAAGTGTAAAACTACCACAAATCACCATTAACAAATAAATGAAACCCAAAACTAACAGAAATTATAATAGATAGCCTAGTCAAACTCAAAACAAGCAAAAAGTAAAAGGAGTATGGCTGACTACATCTGTGTCTTCTTCAGACTGGAAAATAATTTGCACTTTACTTAATACTTCTTTATTTGTTGAAGTCAAAAAAGTGAAAACATTTAAAATGTGTCTTGTATTCAGTAAAGCGCAAATTACTTTTTGGTCTTGAGGAGGTGCGGGGGTTGTCAGCCCTACTCATACTAATTATTGCTATTTTGAGTTTGAATAGGTTATTTATTGTAATTTCTATTTGATTTGGGTTCAATTCATTTATTTATGGGGGTTTGTGTTAGTTTTACGCTTGGAAAATTATTTGAATTTATTTCTGCTCATTTTTGGCTTAACCCATGGGCACCAGTCCGGGGGGCAGGAGGGGGGGTCATGGCCCCCTCCTGGAAATCTGGGACTATATAGTAATTATAAGGACATCAAAGAAAAAAAAAAGCAGAATAGGGAACAACCATGGAAAAATGATTGTTGCCACATTGTTAGCTACCTGCCAATAGATTTTGACCCATAATAATGAAAAATATAAGTTCTAATTTGTGACAAAATATTAAAACAGAGCAAAAAGAAGGTGGCTAATTAGATGCAAAACCATCAACAAAACTTGTCTGGAAAATGCTCTAACATTTAAATTGCCAATGAGGCATTATTCTTAAATGATACACTAATTATATTTTGGGTTTTGGATTTTGGACTAATTTATAACTTTGGGTTTTCTTTTAAAGAGCTGGTAATGTGTAATTGTTCATTATAGATTACAACAGGGCTATCTTTTTGATGGCTGAGGGATCAGCAGTGGCAGGTCTGTTGGGAGGGTTTTGTCTCCCTTACTGTTTTAGATTTTGTTAGTTTTTGGGTAGTTTCAATTTATATTTAAATGAATATTATGATTAAAAAACAGTTGCAAATATTTCTAATAATAAAAAGATTTTTGAAATTCTAGCATGCAAACCTGCCAAAAAAAAAGAAGAAAGAAAATGTAGCAAGCTAGCCCCTAAGCCTGGGCTGTATCCAGAATCTTGTTCTGGAAGGCAGGGATTACACAAAACAACTTAAAAAACGCATCAAAAGTTTGTTTCCATGTATTTTGTTACATAATTTACAGAGCATAAATACTAGCTACTGCTTTGAAGAAGGAAAATAAATCCTTCAGTCTGTGTCCAAGGACCAAGACACACAAAAAAGGATACAAGTCACACCCAAAAATAGTTGAGCTCTAATAAGACTTTTAAAGATATTGCAAAATTGGGAAAATCTATTCTTAGTGTCAAAAGCATTCCAAAACTCACATCCATGGTAAACTAGTAAAAAATGGGACATATCATTAGTTATAGTACTGGGATAAAAGTATCTGTTTAATCTGTGTCATATCATTGTTACTAGGAAACAAACTTAAAAAAAAACAACAAATCTATGCTATTAAACATAAAAGTGTCCAAGTGTGCTATTACACATAACCAATAAGCAAACTTTTTTTTTCTTTTTGCTTTGTCTGGATTGGCAGTGAGAAATGGAAATGAAAGGTGTCAAGCAATATGTAGCTATAATAAGGAAAATATGGATTTACCAGGTTGAAATAAACTAATCAAATAATGTTAATGGGAATGTATACTTTAAGTTTCAAATGAGACAATGTGCTTCATAAACAAATAATTCACAAATCATGACTGGTTCTCTTACATGAGATAATGTTTTTGTTGACAAGAAAAGAAGACAGCTGGTTGTCAGCAATTCATACATTTAATCCCCAAACTGTTGAATCTTTAATTAAAAACATTGTTGGTTTATGCACAAAGAACAGAAACCATATCTTCTATCTACATTAAAATAGCTACTTCAACTGCAGTATTTCTGGTAGAATATATATATATATATATATATATGCATTTTGTTAAGTTCTATTTTTATTAATAAACTTAAACTTTATGCCCAGTAAGTTGCAAACCAATCTGATATAAAACAAATTTGCCCAAATTTCCCAGTGTATATGCCCAGTAAATGGCAAGCCAATCAGATATAAAACAAATTTGCCAAAATTGTCCAATGTATAAGCCCAGTAAGTTGCAAGTCAATCTGATATAAAACAGATTTGCCCAAATTTTCCAATTTAAATGCCCAGTAAGTTCCAAGCAAATTGGATATAAAACAAATATGGATCCATTTTAGTTGTCAGGAATCAATACTAAAAAAAAATTTCGATAGTTTTGTTGTCATTGAGTTCTTTTCTCTATTTTTGGTATTTTGTCCATTTACATGGACATAATATACGTATATATATATATATATATATATATATATATATATATATATATATATATATATATATTTGGCTTTAGGTCTTTTACAAACTACAAAACATGTGGAATTCAATATCATTTGGCCCAGAAATTTTGTATCTGGAATTTCTCCAGTGATATAGTAATTAGAACATTTTGAAAAAATTGAACACAATAAATTGGTCACAAGTAGCCCACTTTGGTTGTACAACATAAAAATGTTAACTTATGACTATGAATTAATATAGGGATGTTATATCAAACTAACCCTGTGGTAGCACATTCAATTGATACTCTGTTTGGAAATACAGGGTCCAGAATTTGATTCTTGTTGCTGTAAGGTTGGGTTACAGGGTTGCTACTTGTCCCTGCAAAAAAGACCCAGCCACTGAAAAGTCAATTTGATACCCTATATGCCATCAGTAACTCTGGAGGATCTTTTCTTTGTATTAAAATAACAAGCCTATGTGAAATGTTTTAATATCTGAGATTATGTAATGATTTATTTTTCTGCCTGAATAGACATATATGGAATCAACAATGGGTATGTAAATTTGTGGGTTTGTAAGAAAGAGAGGAGACAGGCAGAGTGAAGCATTATAAAGTGACTCAAACAATAGCAAAAAAAAAACAGATTACAATTGAAATGAAATAGCCATGGTGAAAATTGGGTTAATTTCTACCAAATCATATTATTGACTTACACATAAAGTGAATATACCACTTGATGCCTTTTTTATGCTGATTACAAATATAATAATCATTTCTATTGGAAATGAATTTCAGCCCCCCTCCCCTATATATGAAAATTCAGGGTATATATTTCTACATTAGGGGGGTGGGGGCAAATTTTGTTTCTGATGTAAATGGGAGGTAAGTTTAAACTTTACCCCACCCCCCCCCACCCCTAATGTAGAAATATATACCCTGAATTGGCATATATAGGGAGGGCTGAAATTCATTTCTGATAGAAATGATTATTATATTTGTAATCAGCATAAAAAAAAGGCATTGACTGTTGTATTCACTTTATTCCTAACTCAATAATATGATTTGGTAGAAATTTACTGAAAATTATTTGTTGTATTGTTTTTTCCATTGTTCTATAATCAGCAAAAATGGTCAAAATGTTTTGTTCATAACCAATTGACACAGAATTAGAATATGACAAAAAATAGTTGTAATACTAAAACATAATTCTGACATTCTTCAACAGTGTGGTTTGAGTAAGTTTGTATGTGTGTGTAATATTATTGCTGACATTTTTTAAAATCAGTGTTGTTATAAATATTATAATGATTTCAACTATATTTTGTAAAATGGCACATAATACACAAGTACCAAAATTCCATCCCCCTACAGAAATAAAAAAAAACTAAAATTCTCAAATTTGGAAAGCCTTATTTTCCATAGGGGATATTTTTTTTTTTGGGGGGGGGGGGGGGTAAATGCTGGCCACCATTCTGCATATAGGTTAGTGAAATATTTAGGCCTACTAAACATGTTTCTTTCTCAATAGCCTCAAATCTTGACCTTCCCCACAACTTAGGCTATTACAAAGTTATAGACCTAGCTCATATTGTATTTCTTTTTGGGGATATGCAAAGTACTTAACATTAGCCTATTGTGCAAGACTTAGAATCAGAATGTCAAGGTTTTAATTCTTGAATAGGCTTTTTTTTTCAATCATAGTTTTGTTACTTATATAGGCCTATAATTACTTTTCAGATAATTCACTATTTTTGTAAAAGTCTGCAAATAAAGCGTGTCAACTGCAATTATTCTGCATATAGGCTAGTGAAATGTTTAGGCCTACTAAACATTTTTCTTTCTCAATAGCCCCGAATCTAGTCCTTCCTCACAATTCATTACAAAGTTATAGGCCTAGTTTATGCCTTTTTCAGTGGATGTACAGTAACCAACATACTATTCTGGATTCATTCTAGGATTTCTATTATCTTTGAAATTTCTAGGCTAAGTATGTGACAACTCAACAAAATTCTAATTTCTTCTTTTCTTTGACAAAATGTGTGGGTACCAGTAAAAAAGAAATTAATCCCTCTTAAAAAGTCAAATGAGTGAAAACATTTAATTTCAGAACACAGTTATAAATCATAAATTTTAAAACGGTATAGCTGAGCATAATATTCCGTCTTATTATTCTATCCTATCCAAAAGATTAGAGCCCATGTATTTATCTTTAATTTTTTCGGAACTCGGAACAGTAGCAAAATATTTAAATTTTCAAAACTGTATCCGTCTTTCTTTGAAGCTTTTTGTGTACCTGACTCTATTTTCTGAGTACGTTTTATTTGCTTAGTTGTTTTTAGAACTAATCAAACTTAGAAAGGGCTTATTATAGGATAGAAATCAACAGGTAAAAATTGATACACCTTTGGACTAAGTAGGCCTAGGCTATAATAATTAGGCTAGTGCAGTCACAGTTGAATGCCAGCATTCTTTAATTGGCCTAGGCAAGATTTTACTCTCAATAAACTGAATTTTTGTCTCATAAAAGATTGGATCTATTTAGCTCTATTAAAAATAGCCTACTTCAAGAAAAATAGCCTAAGCACAAGAAATCAAAAACCCACAGAATCATTCAACTTTTGTAGCTTATGCTTAAGAGGTAGCCTATATCTAGCCTGACTGAGGGGAGGGGCTTCAATGTAATTGCTCATATCCAGCATTGGACCTTATTTTGCTCAAAATTCAAATTAAAGTTATGATAGTAGGCTAATTAGACTATTTCTTTTAGAAATGTCAATGAATAGAATTTTTATTGCTTGTTTCTTTTTTCCTGTCTAATTTGTGTCCTATAATATACCCTTAGACTAGCCAGTAAATATTTACCAAATCATATTATTGAACTAGCCTAAAGTGAATATACCACTTGATGCCTTTTTTTATGCTCTTTATAAATATAATAATCAATTTTTTCAGAAACAAATTTTAGCCTCCACTCCTATAAATACCCATTCAGGGTATATATTTGCACATTAGGGGGGGGGGGGGGAAAGTTTAAACTTACCTCTCATTTACATCAGAAACTAAATTACCCCCACCCCCCTGATGTGCAAATATGCACCCTGAATTGGTATATATAGGGGTGGGGCTAAAATTCATTTCCAACAAAAATGATTATTATATTCATAAAGAGCATAAAAAAGGCATCAAGTGGTGGGCTATATTCACTTTAGTTGTTACTCAATAATATGATTTGGTAAATATTTACCAACTAGTCTACTTTAATGGCTTAGCCTAGTTTTCTGTCATAAGCTCTTGTAAAATTGCTTAATTGCAACTCTCCAGAAAGACATATGCTAGAGCCAAAAGAAAACTTGGTAAATTTGCTGTGGGTAATATAATTCAGCTGAGATGAAAGCAAAAACATAATTTGATGCCTTTTTTATGCTCTTTTATAATTCAAAAATTGCTTTTGGGGCTAGATGCATCTTGAGCCCTTAAAGGGGCTCCAAAGGTCTTTTATATGAATAATGAAAGAGCATAAAAAAGCATCAAATGATGTTTTAACTTTCAACCTAGCTAAATTATATAGCCCACTACAAATTTAACATGAAATTTACCCACCTTCACCCCCTAATATGCAAATATATACCCTGAATTGTTGACAGCAAAGTTTTGAATTGCAAAATTCAGTGCTATTTTTGTTGATGACATTTGAAAAACTTGAAATGGTAGGAAAACTGTTTATACTTGAGTTGCCTAATAAATGAGGTTTGAATTGTTATAAATAAGTACTTTTGCAAATATTGAACAACTTATTTATAAACTAGTGATATGTTTTCAACCACTTTTTAATAATTTAACTAGTGTTGATAACTTCTTTGTGTGGTTACAAAAATTAAATACCTTTGGGGCTAAATCACTGCAAATTTACCAAACTCTTGGGGTCAGAGTAATTGTCCTGAGCTTTGTTAGGGTAATGACTTTTATGTTGGACAAGCCCACTCAAAAGAATAACTATAAAATTCTGGAAACAACCTTAAAAAATCCTAGAATACTCACTTATTTTGTCCTAAAAGCACTCTGTTTTGACTTACCCACACACCCCTCTTCCCCCTAATGTGTAAATATGTAGCCTAATTTATATATTCCCCTTGTATTTTTCTATTTCTTGACTATGTCACTCTTTTGTTCAAATTAATTACAAAGAAGCAACATTGACAAAATCAAGAAATGGAAAAATGCATGGGAAATAAATAATTTGGGCTATATACTTGCACATTAGGGTAGTGGGATGGTCACAAACATGACTTTATTTTATGAAAAAGCTAAAAATTAGCAATCTAAAAGTGTCTCTCTTTTTGTACTAGCATGTCTCATTTTGGAGAGCTACTATTCTGCAAATTTGCCAAAGTTCCCAAAGCAACATCCTATTTTCCAAATAACTCAAAATTTACCAAAACATCCCATTTCTGCTCCAAGCTGCAATTTAAGATATGTTTATTTTTATCCATCTAATATTGGTATTACAATGTGGATTTACTGGGGATTTCAATTTGGTATAGATAACTACAAAGAACTTCATTTTGGAAACAGTAACAGGGAGTGCAAATGCACACTTTATGAACAAAGGGACTGATTATGAACTATCAAGCATAATAGTTAAAGCATATACTGAACTAAAGTCATAAATCAAAGAAAAAGCTAATCTAATATTAACAACACAAAACATGATTCTGCTTGACTTTTCTAAAGCTGTTGACAAAGTGTGTCACAATTGACTTACAATTAAATTACATGCAGTAAACCTTGAAATCTCTGCTCTAGATCCTTGATTTTCTTTACTTATGTAATCAACATGTTCAGTTAGTTGACTGAACTCTGGTAATTGTATTTGTTCTTCCTCAATGTGTGTACTGAGTGCAGTTTCTCAGGGAAGTGTTTTGGGTCCTACACTATTTAATATCTTCATCAATGATGCTCCTTCCATTATCAGCAGTAAATCAACTCTTTATCCAGATAAGAACTGAGAACAATTCAGCATTCCTTGAGAAGCCTTGGGTGTATCTCATCTGATCCTTTTGATTTATTAACATCAAGTTTTTCCAGGCTATTTAAGGCCATATCTTTAGTAATTGATAATTTTGGTATTGGATACCATATTAAGTTTGATGGTGCTGCAGGGATAGTTGAACAAGATCAGATGGTGAATGCAGAGGCAAACTGGGTATTCAATACATTAGCCTTATCTATTGGTAATGAGTGGGTTGTGTCATTATATTTGAGGTCAGGAATGGTGCAACAGTGAGGATTTTTGGCAGAAACATGTCTCCAGCAAGTTTGGGATTTGCCTTGATATCTGTGGCAAGCTTCTCCTTATGTCAAGACTTCAATTTCTTAACTACATTGGAGGCAAGATTCCAAGCTTTTGCATACCTTATACAATTTTCCTGAGTTTTTTCCTTGCTGTACCTTTTCTAGGCTCAGGCTTTCCTGTTCATTGTTATTTTTGTATCCTTTGTGAGGGATAGAAGTGTTTTTGGCTGTTTTGATATATGACACTGGAGTGCTTTTTTTCAGTTGATAGGAGGGCTTCTTTAACATTTGTCCATGATATATTAATATCAGAAATAATTATTTTTGACCATTTTATTGAGGCTAGTTCCTTCTGTATTGCTTGATAGTCAATAAAAGTTTGAGGACAAACATTAGGTTGCAGATGTATGTTCAAGGATAACACAGAGAGGATAACTGAGTGGTTGCTGTTGCCAACTGGATTGCTCAAAGTTACAAGATCTAGCAAGGAAGGATTCTGGTTGCTATGATGCCTTGTTGGCTTGTCAACCATTTGGTGAAGGAAGTTGTCAGATAAGCAAGATACATAAGGTGAATCTCCATTATTAGATACTACATGACCCAAAACCATCAACCCACTTGATTAATGGGGAGTTGAAATCACCAATTGAATTTATTTTACACCCATCATAAACACAGAAATTGATGGAAGAATAGCAGAAAGAGAAAATAAAAAACATGCACTTAATGGTACAGACAAAGTAGATACACATACACATCAATCAAAGTGATGAGAGTAGAGGTAGCCAAGGATGGCTACTACCCTCCAACTTAGCAGAATACTTGTCAAGCAACTGATTAATTGCAGAAAATGGATCAGTTACTGTATATTGCTGGATCAGGTTTGAATTACTCATTCTCAGTGGAACTTGCAGCAGAAACATCAAATATCTGAAGAAGATTCTACAGATTTGAATTTTATCTTCTTTGCACAGAAGTTTCCAAAATGGTGTTATACATAATATATGTGGCAGCGCAACAACATTATAAATTCTAGCCAGTGAAAACCTATTAAGATTTCTCTTTGAAAAAATTGTGGCCCCATACACAGTTCTAATTTTATGTTCTATATGTGTGATGATTAGCAAACAGGTACATGACAGTGTGTCACCAATGGGCAGTCCCAAGTATTCTAGTGACTCCACAGGATTGACAGACAGGGATCCTAGTTGAATGTGAAGTAGAACAGATTTATTTCAATTAAACAACATTACTTCTAATTTTGACACATTAAAACTAAGGCCAATATCACCATACTGAGATGGCAGGATATTAAAATTACTTTCTAGGGATGTTATTTGCCAAGAAAAATTCAAAATGTCATCCGCAAATCCAACTATGGTCACATCTTTTCCTCTTAGAATACAGCTTGTAGTGACTTTAGACTGCACTTTGGAAATACTATTAATAAACAACTCTGGCAAAGAAATTGCACCCTGTTTTATACCTTTTTTTTACAGGGATTTTCCTAATGGGTTCTGCATTAGAAATGCATAAACACACATTTAGTTGGCAATATAGATTGTAAAGAGGTTGAACAATAGCTGGGTCAACACCATTATTCCATAATTCTAGCATTATCTGCACATGTATGCCCAAGTCAAATGCACAGTATACATCATTTTTACCAATAGCCAGTAATTCATTAGAAATGTGCACATCTAGCAGAACATTTGCTACAACATGTAATGCATGAGTGCATCCCACTCCTGACTGGAAACCAAACTGGTGGAAAGGGGGCCTTACAACCCTTCCTAATGTCACCTATTATTAACAATTCAAAAAGCTTGCAAAAAAAACCCAGAGGTCTATAAGAAGAAGGTTTTGTTTTGGGTTTTCCTTTTTTCAGTGCAGACATTATGGATCCTAAGCAAAATAAATCTGGTACAACGCCATGCATCATAACAATTTGGTAAGCAATTGCAAGATGTTCAACTAAAAGGAGACTACCATTCAATAGATGATGTGCACATATTTTATCAGCACCACTTGATGATTTTTCTTTAATTTTCTGCTCACTTCCTGGATTTGACTACTGTTCACAACAAAATAATTTAGCTCTTTAGTAAGGAGGGGACTTAGTTGCTCATAAAACATTTGGTTTTTCAACTCATCTGGGGCTCCAGATTTCGCACTGAAATAATCAACCCATTATTTCTCACCAATTGCATTGGAAATTGGATTATTGTACTCAGCAGGCTTTACATGCATATTCCAAATCAGATTAGGATTATCCATAATTTTCAACACAGTTTCAAGTTTTAAAGCACTATGACGTCTATGCAGTTCTTTTGCAAATTTCTGCTTCATCAAAATACAAATTAGATTGACTGCACCACTTTTACACCTGTCACACTCATGCCAAATCTGCAGCCAAAACTTGGCTGCAGCCTTTGCATTAACCAAATCAGAGTTTTGGGCCCATCCTTTTACTCAAGATGTACAGCGCAATTCAACAATTGGACCAGCTGAGCTTTCAGCTATTTTTAAATCATGGCATATTTCAGCAAAAAGTATAGGTTCAATTGCAGTCTTATTTCACTATCAGGTAATTCAGCATTCCACATGAGCAGATTAAATGGGCCCTTAATTTTTCTGAGGACTTTGTCACACTTTTGTTGGAGTGAAGGATGGGAGACATTTTTCCAGTCACTCACAAGCTTTGGTTTAGGTTTTGGTGGGTATGCATTCACAGTACATGGGATAGTGACAGACAGGGCCAGATGGTCTGAGTACATTCCATCAAGTTCTACCTGTATTGTAGGTAGCTCAATGTTATAACTAATAGCATGATTGATGTTAGACACAGACTGAGAGACACTTATAAAAGAATATTGCTTGTTTTTTCTGGCTAGCTTGAATCCATTAGGAAGTGAACTTAGAAGCACATGGGCATGAGAGTTGCTGCTGTCTTCATTGTTACAGTTAAAGTCCCCCAAAATCACTAATGGTAAGCCATCCCTTAGTACTTTCTTTATTGAGTTTCCAAGTCTCTTGCAAGCAATAGCAAACTTTTGCTCCAAAACTATTTTTGTAATTAGTAGGCAAGTAAACATGGCTACAATGAAGTCCCCACATTTAATAAGCTGGAAGTGTTCACTTTGCTGGAGACAGGCAGGGGGGAGGGGACCAGAATTGGAGATTATAGCAAGCCCCCCTGAAGGACGTCTATTGTTGCTGGATTTGCTTGCTGGCTGTATAATATAATGATGATCTGGAGAAAATTTTAGCAAGTTAACACTGGTTTCCATGAAGAAATGTTCTTGGAGGCAAATAAGGTCATATTTTGTGGATAGATCACTAAGAAATGGCAATTTTTTAGCCCTTTACCATTCATATTCCAACAGTACACCTTGCAACCCATCATGATACAGGAGGCATAGACGGCTGTCCTTGATTAAATGGGCATGAGGCATGGTAGCAATTGTGCTTTTTTGAGCTACAGTTTAAACACATTTGGGGCTTTTTTACATGGACTAATAATTATCAAATAACAATAATATCAATCAGATGATACTGTAGATGCCATTTCATTAATGATAGTTTTGATGCGTATTTCACAATCATCAAGACTGGGTGCACTAGGGCTTCTATAACACACCCAATACAGATTTTTTTTATTTTCTTGAAGAGTAATATCAAGCCATAAACTTTCCACCCAGGGTACATTGAAAATTAAATTGTTAATAAGACTAACCTGGAAACCTTCCCTGACATAAATACCAACTCCTCTTCTGCAGGTTGGCTGCCCCAGAATAGTGAAGCACTGAAAACCGGATATCTGCAACAAACTTTTGGTAACAATTATTGTAGTAAATTTTGGCAGAATCTCCACTAACCCAGCAATATCTGTTTCTTCATTTTTTAAGAGCACTTGGTTATTTAGAAGCTTGTATGTAAGAGAATCAACATTGCTAGAGATGACATGCAGGGTATTATTATTTCAAGGCTTTCATGACCAGTTGTCCAGTGGCAGAGGTCCCATAGCTGCATCTGTGTTTGACAAAGGCGGGGTAGATGTTAATACAGAAATGGCACCAAGGAAGCTTGATTTACTCCAACTATCACATGAAAATTTGGGTTTTAAACCAAATATAGCATGCCAACGTGTGCATCAAATTCTTACTTTTTTATTAATTCAAGCACAAAAAGATGGATCTGAAGTATATTTATGTGTGTTAGATATTTCAAAAGCTTTTGACTTGGTTTGTCACAGCCAACTATGGTATTCTCTTACCCAGCTTGGAGTGAATTCATATGTTTTACTTTGGTCAGGAGTGATCTTTTTTGGTAATATTCCTATTCAGTCTGGACTTAGGCAGGGGGGGGGGAAGGTGTTCTGTCACCATACCTTTTTAATGCTTGTTTATACCTTGTGCTTTCTTGTATTTTTCCGTTGTGTTTTATGGGTCTAGCTAATTTATCTTATATTGCTTATGCAGATGATTTATTAATTATTAGCCATTCAAAATTCACCCTAGCTAAGTCTACTCAGTTTGTTTCTAAGATTTTTGAAAAAATTGGCCTTATGCTTAATGCTGAAAAATGTGAGTATTTAATTTTCAATGCTAAAAACCCAAGTAGTGATTTGTGTTGTAGTTCTTTTTCAGTTAAACTGGTTCCTGTGTTGCATTGGTTTGGGATTAGTATCTGCTCCTCTGTTTCAGCTATCCATGCTACTGCACTTGCTGATATTAAGAATAAGCTTAAAGTGGGTTTTGCTAAAATTGTCCCAAATTGTGGCCAACATTTTTGTAAGGCCTTGGCTAAACTCTATTCACCATATTGCAACGATTCCATTCTTTTTCTATCAGGTTTGCACTCATTTGTTAATACTAGTGATATGCAGGATATTAGAGTTTTGTACTTCTGTTATTGTAAATATCTTTTGTATTTGCCTTGTTGGTATAGAAACCATAAGATTATTCAAATGTTTAATGCAACTGATATGTTGACATCACATAGTAAGTTGGACTCCAAGTTAAAAGAAGAGGCATGCAAGTGGTTGGGTCCTTTTCATTCTCTTGTGCAATTGTTCTTATTTCTATTTGTAGTTCTTTATATTGATATTGTTTTGTATGTCTTTTCCTTTTATTTTCTTTTGTTACTCCACTTTTTATAATGTTAGTGGGTCAAAAATAAATTATTACTAATTATTAAAAGAAAAGTTCACTAAGTTCATTTTCAGTTAATTCACTAGTATTAACATTTGAAGTTCTACAAAGCAAAGAGGATAACTGCAAGAATTCGGGGCTATTTACAGGAGGTGAGGGACAAACTGTTATATCTCCATTGCAGCTGGTTTTAGGGCTGGCTTTGGAACTTTCCAACCGTGATGAGCAGCAAAGTTTTTTGTCACAATTTGGCCTTTGAAAATGGTGAGATCTTTTTCACCAGAGTTTATTCACGTTTTTAGCATATCTACAAGAGCCTTATGTTTATCATGCTTGGCCTTTGATGCATCACCACGAAACTGAATATCTACATGGAGTTCACAAGAACAGTTAATGATTTTCCTTTTGATATCTACACTGGGAACAGAGAAGAGGATAGGTAGTGGATGTGCATTTATAGACTGTGAATTTGCAGGGATGGGAAGTCTTTTCTTATTTGTAATTTAAATGCCTTAGTTTGTAATTTTGGCTGAGGTATGACTGGATGTAGAGTTGTTCTTCTGGATGTGACAGGATACCATACACAACTATGTTTAGAGCTCTATATTGTCTATCCTGCTCTTCAGTGAAAAGGCGCTGAACCTCACTATTGAAATGTTGGGCAAAATCATCATTTGACCATGCAGTCTCTTGTTGCACAAGGGTTTTAATCTCAGCACACATATCAGAAATTGAGCATTTCTCAGCAACTTGATGTTCAAGAGCCGACATTTGTGTTCTGGTATCATTAATCAATTTCAACTTCAAGCATAGTTTCAAGGTTATTTACTGAAGACTGCACAATATCTTGGATAATGGCTTGGGATGGGATTTTATCAATAATATCTCTCTTCATACTGTTTATCGTAGCTTCGACGATACTCTCAATGCTTGGATACTGGTTAGAACTGCTTGGAGTCATAGGAGAGTGTTTGCAAATGGGACACTTTATGCAAACATCAACCCGTCGAGAAATTTTTGTGAGCAACACATATTTGGGTTCAGACATATCCTTACAGGCAATGTATATCCACTTTCAACATCCATCACAGAGAATTGCCAAGGAGTCATCATTTAGGTCTATTTCACATACCAAACACTTATCACACCCGTTTTTGGGGCTAACTCAAGCTGTTCTGTTTGTTCTCTCATGGTAGTTGAGAGGGACAGGAAGAAGACTTGACCCAATTGATCACTTTGCAGCAGCTTACAAGCTATTATATCTTCTCTTTTCCTGTGATATACTAAATTAGAGAATTTGAGTGAGGATGGGCATTCTTTGTAGATTTTGTCTTGCAAGAGTCTTTTTGTTGACTCTTGTGAGACCAAAGCTGAAAGTTTTACTCAGCATAGCAGTGTCTCAGCAGAAAATAGATAATTTGCTTGTACAGGGATACAGAACAAAACCAATAAAAAGTTCCAGAAGTAATACATCTGACAAACTGAAGCCCTTCAGTAAGCTCATAAGGCTGCCAAAAGAATCAGGGTAAATTTGTGTAAACACTACTACACAAGTTGTTTGACCTTAGGACTCTTTTAGAAAAAACAATATGCTTGGGAAATGTAATAGTATTCATCAAATTCCATGATGAAGAAAAGAAAAGCCACAATGTCTGTTTCAGATTGGATTTTGATGAATGATTCTGATGTACTTCAAACATTTTCTTTTTTCTTACCTGCCACTTGTTGTGGTGTAATTTAAACTCTGAATTATTTCCCAAAAGTTTCATTTGTCTGACTCAAATACCTTTCAAGATAGCCAGAAGCCCATTGTTTCATGTGGCGTATAATGTGTTGTATTTAGGCTATATATTCTCTCTATAGGGTCCACATTGTTCCCTGTGCCCTTTTCTATCAACTGTGTTGTGGTTGACCAGCTATAAGCTAACAGTGGAGAGATGCTATATGTATAGCATAGTTAAACTGTTTTAATGCTTATGGGAGTAATCATGAGACTATAGCAACAGTAGAAGTAGCTTAATTTGTGTTACCAACATAATATCACAAGATTAAGAAAATAATATTTTATTTAACAGCTGACTTCCCTGTACAAGAAGATTTTAATATACAATCCCAACAGTGAAATTCTTTCCAGTTATGGCTTGAAAGTCTACAGGCTACTTTTTTGCTTTATTTTTTTCTACATTAAGTCTTCTGACTTGTTTATCGCTTTACTTTTACTTAACCTCTTGTATCTTGAATGTCCACTGATTAATTTATTACTAAAACCACTAATTTTTGCTTCTAATAGTTCCTGTAATTGCTTGCAGAATCTTCAGTCTACATTGACTTATTAACTCAACATACAATTCAAAACTCAAGAAGAAAAAGAAACCAATAAGAAAGGTTTCTTTCTAAAACTGGCTTATGTTGATTAAAATGGTGCTGATTAAAGCTGCAATCTCTGTCAAATACCCAATTTGTTCAAACTGCTAAGTATTTTTAATTCAAGACAATATTTTTTGTTTTATAAGTTCATTGCAAAATTTGTGATTTTTGATTTAGTTTTTATTATAATTGAATAGGGAATAGTTTGGTCAAGAAATTCATGCTATGCCTTATTATTTTCATAAACACTGTCAATAGTTCACTCGAATTAAGTAAGTTTGAAGTGAAAGATAGTAAGCTTGGAGTGAAAGATAAGCAGCAAAAGATACTCAAGCACTTGATTACAAGAAATAAGATTACTGAAATTATGAGGAGCAGCTATAGGGTGATGCAAAGAAGTGTAAAACAGGCCCTTGCCATGCTGCTTTTTCATCAATTGGATTTTGTTTCAATTCTTCAGCTTTTGGAATGCTTGAAGTAAATGAACTTAAGACCTTAGTCTAGGTAATAGTTTATCAAAATTGATGAAAAAAAAACCTAGCATATTATCAAAACCCAGAGTGAATATTCTAATTTGTCCTGTATTATTCTGGCAATTCAGAAGGAGACAAAAATAGCTGCAACCACTACATACACCACAGAGTGTTAAGAAGTTTTGATTAAACATATTCCATTAAATTGCAAAAATATATGTCATTTCAGCAACAGAGCTGAACAGATCCAGCATTAGAACTTATTTTGCTCCAAATGCAAAATAAGGTAATTATATATGTTGTAATTATGGTAATTATGTTATGTATGTTGTATTGGTAGGAACATAGTTTGTTGCACTTGTAGACATAACAAAGTTTTAGCTTTGGTTACATCAGAGTTTTATTGAGATGAGTTAGCTTCTTTAAAATGCATTTTACAACATTGGATTTTTGATGCAATAGCTTTAGAAAACGCAATTTTTGCAGGCTAAAATAATTATAGAATAAACTTCTTCATGTTGTACTTGCCTGTATGCTAAGGGAATTTTTCTCCAGGATCAGCTCGAAAGACTTAAAAAAATTTGTAGAATTTCAGACTAGACTTCTCAGTGTTTTATTAGGACATTTATAACCTATATGCTGACTTTTATATTCTGTATTCCTATCTTTGAGGAGGGTGAATCTTATGATAGGCTATTCTACTCCCTCTCCCCCTAGGATTTTGATTGTATATTCTGTTTGCTAAATCCAGCCTTTTAAGAGATATAATCTGTAATTTATCTCATAGGTTATTTCAAGATGTCTACTACCTCTCAGAAGCACAAGAATTTTGTAGCTGAACCAATGGGCGAAAAACCTGTTACTGATCTTGCAGGTATTGGTGAAGTTCTTGGTAAAAAACTTGAAAGCAAAGGATATGATAAGGTAATATTCAAGGGAAAAACATTTTTATTTACAATCTCTTTTATGAATCTGGCTTCCTGTAATCTTTGTCTTTAGGTGGCAGATACCCCTTTGTAATCAGGTGATGTTTTTTGGTACCTTTTCGTTTTGGTCATTTGCAGTTTGTCATGACCTTAGCTGTATCCAAAATGACTGAAAGCTTAATCACATAACAGCATCATGACATTGCTAATTTTGACCATCCACATAACCTCAGCAGTTTGAAAATTTTCTCAAACCAGGTTATTCTGTGGATTTCTATGCCATTTCAATGCTCTTATAGTTAAGAGTCTTACTGTGAATAAAGAAGATTAAATTTCATTTTTGAGTATAAATGGTACCAACAAATAGGCTATGCTGATCTCTAAGGTTTTATTTTCAAGGAAATAAATAGTCTAAAATAAAACAAGATAGAGACAAAAGGTATATATATATATATATATATATATATATATATATATATATATATATATATATATATATATATATATATATATAAAAGAAGAAAAACAATAGTGGGGTTAATTCTTATCTTATGCTGAAATTTTCTTTTTAGTTTTGTAGCTATAATGCGTGGAAAAATCAATTATGTACCCTTCAGGAGAAGCATAAATGCACATAGATCCACCTTTAGAGGGTTGAAATTGGATAATTTTCCTTTGGGAGGGTGAGGGGGATCAAAATTGAAAAAAAATCTTACCAATTATACCATTATTTTCCAGTTTTTGAGGGAGAATTGATAACACCTTCATTATTGCCCCTGTTAAAGGTCTTGTGCAATTTTTCAGGGAGGTAGTTGAAAGAAAAAAACAAATTCACCTTAAGGTCACCCTTGATAGAGACGCTGGAGACTTTTCTAAGCCCTGTTTATAATGAACTTGATTTTACATCCATCCTAAAAATTACGTTTCGCAACCTAATAGAATCTCTGATAATACCCTACCTGGTAAGCGAGCAGCCTTTAAGAATGCTTTACATAAAATGAAATTATGAAATGCCATTCAGTATTACATTTTTTATTCAGGTACCCTTTCATTGTTGCTTTGAAAGGGTCCTTATTTTAACTACAGTGTTTGTTTTGAGGTTTGGTTTTTATATTGTCCTTCTTATCTGTATTTTTTATTATTTTTTTTTTCTTTTTGCTATTCTGCACTGTGGACGGCGGAGCAGAGGTCTCAACCAAATATTTGCATTATTTTTTTCTGTTTTCGACTGGCTATTATTGTCCTCGTTTCTCTCTTCTTTGCAAATTTGTTTTGTCATGATTAGCTAATGTGGTCTTAGAAATTACATATTATTACCATGAATGTCCAAAGCCTGGTTAATGTCAACATTCACTGGTGAATGTCCAAAATTCCCTTTTCTCTGCTTGGATTCAATTAGCATTGCAAGTCAGCTTTTTCAGTCTTGTGCAAGCTATGATGGTAAAAAGTTAAAGTTCTAACTTTTATCAAATCTAATCTAATCCTGGCATCATCAAACCTTGCATTTAATTTAAAAAGTTGACTGGCAACGCTGACGAAATCCAAGGAGAAAAAAAATGTTTTCGGACATTCACTGGTGAACATGGACATTCAAGAATTTTGAGCATTCACGGTAACATATAAACCTCTATCATATTTTTAAAAAGGAAACAAAAAAATAATGTTGCAAATTTTTATATACGTTAGTTTAAAAGAAACTTTGATTTCTAAAGAGGCTTTGTAAAGTGGGCTCATCTAAAAAAACGTATAAACGAAATCTAAAAACGCATAAATCGAAATATATTAGACTGGTATTGTCTTTTTTTTGTGTGTGTGTGCTCAGGATTATGTGGTTGTTTTTCTAACGGATATTCATTGCAAAATAATTTCATTAGTATGTAACAAATCTCAATGAAAATGAAGTAAACCAGAGGATACTCTTCAGTTCTGTACTTGATATTTAAATTCGACAATTTGTTTTTCAATGGGATTCAATTTCTGATCTCTAATCGTCTATGGTTTTTCCTTGCATATTTTTGTGTACTTCCTGTGTAAGACTAGAACTGGTGTGTGTGTTTTTTTGTTTTTTTTTTTTTTTTGATTTTTTTTTTTTTTTCTTGAAAAAAGAGACTTTTTAAGTGGATAAGAAAACCATTACTTTATACCTAAATTCCGTCCATGAAAGAGTTTGGTGTCTGAGAGGTTGTTAACAAGGCTAATATTTTTCAGTTAATTCGTGACTTGTCATAATTATCGTAGTAGTGGCTTCCATGCTCAGATAATATCTCGTTATTTTATAGAGCAAGAGTGAAGCTATTCCAGTTGAATATATTTCTTTGTATTGTTATGAGTTCTTACCTGAGGTTAACCATCACAAATGGATATAACAGTGTTTGCTGATCATAAACAAATATAGCTTAAAGTAGGTACTGTAATTTAAGTAACTTGACTTAAAGAACCAATCAGGAGCTCCAATGGGAGGGGGCAGTTGACTCCCCCCCCCCCCCAGATTTGTATAAATACCTTTTTTGGTATTATAATTGAAGAGTACCTTATTTGGTATTTTGGTTTTTAAAAAAAACGAAATAGCCCCCATCTCCTATACTTTGAAAATTAAAGTTGACCCCCTTTCTTTCCTACATTTTCGTGAATTGGTGCTCCTTGATCCAGTATATCTCAATTCAATTGACTGTGGTTCATTTTATTACTAAACTCTCCTTAGAGTTCCTTGTTTGAGGTTTGATATTTTATTTTCAGGCTTTCATTGTCCTTGGTCAATTTCTTGTCTTGAAAAAAGATAAAGAGTTGTTTTCAGACTGGTTGAAGCACACAATAGGTGCCAATGCCAAGCAGTCCGGTGACTGTGCCCAGTGCTTATCTGACTGGTGTGACGAGTTCCTGTAAATAAATTTGTATTAAACCTGCCTCTTTTTATGCTTTTTATGTGTGAACAAATTTATCAAGTTTATTTTACTTGCTGCAACTAAGTTACTATTATTGTATCTATTTAATAAATTCTTATGAGTTTATTGGCTTTTTCTCTCTCAGTTATACGTACTATAGTCTTTGAATGAAATTTGGAAATGTTTTATATTGGCCCTATATTAACTTAGCCAAGTGTAACTACAACCAATACAAACTGCAAAATTGAACTACTATTGAACTACAACCAATGGCCTACAAAATGCAACTGATTGATTTAAGCTCTGAATTTGAATTAACCGATTTCGACCAAGTAAGTACGGACCTTGTTCTTTTGTTATCTCTAAAGGCAACATATTCAATTGGCTTTCATACTTTACTTCGTTGTCCAGAGCTCTGACTTGAAAACTTGGGACCAGCCATCCTGTGGAAAAAATTGAACATTGGTATATTTTGGTCTTGGTCCACCAGTTCATTAAACAAAGAATTTCCATTCTCTGTTTGCAGTTACTGTGTATTGAAACAAGTACTCTTCATAAAAAGAAATTGGTGATCATAAAGAGAAATTTCAGACACCACGGATCAATAAAATCAAATTGGCTTCTAGATTTTTGTTTTCTTCATTGAGTTCCTTTTGTACTTTTACATACCCTGTAAGTTTCAAACTAATTGGGAAAAAATTGACTTTGTTGCATAACCAATCAATACAACTAAAGTGTTTGTCCTTGTTGATGTTCTCTTGGGCAAGTCTACATACCCTAATAGGAAATATTGGACCAACTAACAATGCTTCATCTCCAGAACATATGTAAGTAATCGGATTAACGACACTTCTTGACTACTAAGGTTCCTGTGCTGGGTCCTGTATTACAAAGCTAAGGTTAAACCCACTATGCCACCACAGGACTCTGGAACATATGCGAGATGTAAAGTTTACTTTGAATTTCTTTTTTACCATGTGTAAGCTCTGAAGCTATGTGCCTACGCTTTTAAGTACGTACTTAATCAGTTTTGGTCGAGTTCTTGGGCTTATTCTAAAATGCTTTTTAAGAGTACTTGACCGAACACCCAGGTTCTTTATAAGATTAGGCATGTTTTTTTTTATGTTTTGAACTTTTGCTTATACTTGTATTTATTTCCAAATGTACGGGAAATAACTGGGATCATTCATTGGTACAAATACACAGCATAAATATCCTACAGCAAGGAAAATTTGTTTAAGAAATGGGATACATCACAGCGCGCTCAAAGGAAAGCAGGGGAGGTCGGGGTTGAGCTGAACAAAATTCACCGATCACAAATATCTTATTTGTTTATGAATGGAAAGCGAAATTTGATGTTCTCTGTACACCTCTCAGAATAAGGAATGCTTGAGATTTTTTTCAGATTTTTTTTCTTCAAATTTTCTCAAGATCTGCATTGAAAATTTTGGTCGTAGTGTCCGAACCAACCCCACCTAGTTGGGTTGGTTCGGACACCCTGGGGCTTGAACCAGACAAGCTGAAAAACTGCCAAAAATCTACCGGTGGTTCTGTACAAACAGTAAATTCGTCCATAAAACAGTTTCTTTTTTTTTACTTCAAATACACCTGTACAAAATTATTAAAAATTATAAGCTTGCTTGATCAATACATATTGTGTGGTGAAAAATCAAATTCAAAGTGAAAGCTTTGATGCATTCTGTTGGTTCCTCCACAGGAAAAGGTTTTGGTATACTTAGGAGAATATCAGAAAAATCCAAACTTGCAACCTCTTCTGCCTCGGGGAAGACAAACCTTTCGTTTTTTTGCGCATGAAACTAATCGTAGCTTTACCTTCTGCATCTCCTGCACTAAGCCAACACAGCAGTGGGTTGACTTCTATAGCTGAACTTGACATAAACGTAATTTCCTACTGACAAGGAATATAGGATGAACGGCATGTTATCATTATTGTCTTCTTCACCAAGATTTAATGAATTATCAGATGAATCATCCAGCTTGAGATCTGCCACTGGCGTCTCCTTAGACTGTTTTTCTCTCTCTTTTCACACTTTTTTGCCTCCATTTCTTCTTTTTCTGGAGTGTCGTTGAATATCCTCATTCTGCCTCTCTTGGGTTGCTTACGAGAGCTTGCGTGAAAATTTCCCATAAGCGGGATAGGATCCATCACTTCTTGGGTTGTTCTTGCAAACTGACCTTGCAGACTAGTGGTTGATGGCCTGGGAGCAGGACTGGGGTCAGTTGATCGTCCTGCAGTAAAAATAGCATCGTTGGCTCGAGACTGGCAAATTTCGTCAAGTTCCAAGGCTGCTGCATTTGCCTGATTTGAACTTACTTGACCTTGAATAAGTCACCCGTCACTTTGGAGGGGAAAAAATCCACCTCACGGAAGACATTTCTGTTGAAAGGCCATATTCCAGCCTTTTTGAAAGAGGAAGTGACATTGGCAGGTGAAAACTTCTCTAGATAAAGCGTAAGACAAAGCTCAGCTACCTGGTAAATAGACATCCTTTATCCAGGGTTTAACTGGAGCGATTCATTTAACTTTAGCTTGAGACCGCTCTTGAAAAGACCAAGAACACCAACATTTAACGCTTGGAGGCGGTGAGAACAATAGTGGTGAAGTTAGAAGGAAAATGCCGTTTTCCTTGCAGTAAAAATACATATTGGATCAAGGTGACTTTCGTGATTATCAAGCAAAAGAAGATGAAGATTGCCTTTTGAAGAGCGGCAATGCTTCCAAAAGTGTTGAAGAGCTAGCAAAAAGTCTTACCATTCACCCAACGGGTGTGCGAGGCCAAGGGAGCCAGAACGACCTCTTCGTACCATCTCAGGATTCAATTTTTTTCATGGGAAAATAAGAACTGGTTGAATCTGTCCGCCAATTGCATTGATGAAGCTTACCAATGTTGTATTTTCTCCTCGCTCAGTAGAGACGGTCTGTTGTACCTGTTTAACTCCTGTTGGTGCCACAACTTTTGGTGGCTTTAAAACCGAAGGGACTCCAGTCTCATCAATACTCCATATGCGCTCAGCTGTAAATTAGTGCCTGTCATGTACATAAAGAAGATTATCAAAAAACTGAAACAACTAATTTGTTGAAGCCACTTGCCCTGGCTTGGCTCAAGTGCACGAAGCAAGTTTCTTTTCAAAAAAGCAGTAAGCTAGTCTTTTGAAGTACTGTTTCGTTCTGTCCAAGATGGTGGGGTTTCAGTTTTATTCGCAAAAACATATTGAAAGGCCTTTTTTTAATATCATTTGAGGTAAGACCGTGATTTATTCTTGATATAGGACAAGATATTCGGAAATGTCCCCTTCTTATTTATTAGACAAGATCTGGCAATACTGCTCTATACGGTTCTCTGCTTTTCTCATTGCCACATCAATATTCGCTTCAGGCTCATCTTCATTACAGTTTAAACCATCTTTTGCCTTTTTCAGGTAATTGTAAAGGGAGCTCTTCTTTATTTTGAAGCGCGCTGCAGATGCTCTGACTGACATCCTGCTTTCTAAAAGTGCTCGGACCGCTTCTCTTTGATTTTCTGTTGTGATCCGCGGTCCCATCCGTCTTTCGTGTGTTCTTTCTGGGCATTCTTAAAACAATACTTGTATGCAAAGAAACAAAAAAAAAAAAGAGAGAGATAACATTACGATGAAGAAGAGAACATAAGAGAAGATCGAACATGCTGCTGAAATTCACAGCCTATATTTTCCCTTTTATTTTATTTGGGTAGACGTCGTTTTGGTAAAATTGGAAGCGGCCAAGTAGGCATTCTTCACAATCAGTCTCTTTATTTACTGAATATGGAAACTAATTCATGAATTGAGATTTAAGACTAAAATCATTCAAAATTTAAGATTCATGGTCGTAAGCAAAGAAATAAAACAAGCATCTACTCTTGCTCATGTAGGGTAGAACCGGACACCGTCCGGTTCATCTCTAGAAAAGGTGTCCGGACTTCCCCCCCCCCCCTTCACAATCTGCCAGAGATGTCCATCTGGACTAAGAGCATTAAAGGAAGGTAGATAGCGCAACTTGTCGAGATTCTAGAATGACAAAACAATTTAGAGAAACAAGTGAAAAATTTTCTGGTGTTATACTTACAGCTTAGCACACAATGTGCAAGGTGCCAGAAAAAAATGGCATACCTAAAACAGTTTTTGCAGTTTAACTTTTGAAAAGATCAATCAACCAACCTAGGAATTATTCTTTGAGACATGAAGGTTAAATGGTACTTACTAATTTTTGTAGAACTTCTCACCAGTTGGTGTCTGAGTAATTAAGGGTGCCCGGTTCAACCCCGACCTTCCCTATCCCATTGCGTAAATTGTAATAGCATCAGTTCAGTTGCTGCTTGGCATTCAAGTTATTGCGCACGCGCTAAGGTGGAGCCATGAAGAAATGTTCGAGGTTGATATGAACCCAAAAATTTTAAATGAAGATAGGAATTTTCTTTACTGTTGCGCTGTGCTGCAAATAGGAAAGAGGAGAAGCAGTGCATACACTGCAAAAGTTCTTACCAATGTAAGGTTATTATTTCAAGCATCACAAATGGCAGATGCTATTGGGGGACTTGATGTGCTTTCAGAGGACGTGCTTGATCGAAGTTAGACTTCGTAGAGTAAGATTAGGGCCTTCTTGTACACCTCACTCAGCTCAAAAGCAATTTTTAGTGAACACACACCTGAGGAACCTTGCCTTTATTTACAATCGGAGAATCTTGCAGCTTTCAGATCTATTCATCCATAAAATTCTAAATGGGACTTGGTTAAGTGGAAATAAATAAAAAAGAACATTTTATTAAAACATCTTTCAAAACAGCCTTGCGAAGAGAACACAGAGCGCAGTACCCAAAAAAGAAAAGCCTAAATATTCCATCTTCCAAATTGTGGGTGCCAGGTTTTATGTTTTCGTGTAAGATTAATGTTTTACTTGCATTTCATAGCTCATTGCGATCAACATAGCCTCACTTGAGCATCTAACATTCCATATCAATTTACTTCAAAAACGGCGGAGAAAAGTGAAAAAAATATACGTTTAGCGTTTTGACTATATTATGCCAATAATTTGGCCAAAAACTGTATGCTTTTTTTGCTTGTGTCTTTTAGTATACAGAATGTGTTTTTCTTTATTTTACTTGGTTAAGGAGTTTCTTAAATTGGCTTTTTAGCATATGCTATTGAGTGGCCTTTTTAAAAAGCATTTTCCCTTACTATTAAGAGTCAATCAATTGTTTCAGCTCCAAAACCTAACAAAATTAAAAAAAAAAGTGAATCGGCTTGCGAACAGCTCAGTCAACTATACTGTGCACTAGAATTATACCTTTTTCGGCATCTAAGGTAACACGCGACATAGAAGTTTCCGTTTGCTGATTTCTTAGTATTTTTTCCCATCAAGTTTAGTTTTTATACACAGATAACTTAAACTTTCGATTTCGCTAAAGATCCTTCGACTTTCGTTATTTTACAATTAAACAAAGCTTTTGTTATTTTATTTTTGCTACGTTTCTTATCCACTTTCTACTCACACTACTATTTACATTTATTCGAATCTGCTAAGTAGAAACAAAAAGTTAAAATTGCAACATAAACTCAAATTACACCTCAAATTACTCATTTCTCAACACATTTGTTGCTGAAAATCTCAACAGACAAAATAAATAGTTAAATACCTATTTTTCAATACCCACCCTCATCTACAAATATGTACAGATGAGGTTGGAGGGGGCTAACGGTAATACTGAGAATTACATTCCGTTCCTGATTTGAAATAATCTATACTGATTAGGACTTATAGGCTATTTTCTTATAAGTTAAGAAACCGTACTGGAGAAACCTCACACTAGGAATCTCTTGGAATCGATATTATTTATTCAACTGCTACTTCAGGCTTCCACACTTGCAGCTAAGCATGGGAGGGGTAACCTATAGGTAAAAGTGAACGGGTAACTTCTATCTTTATTTAAAACCACCTTAATCTACAAAACTCTACTTCAAGATAAATCCTCTAAACATGATATACCCGTCTTAATTTAGGAGATTCATTCTCCCATCGCAAAGTCATAACTATAGCTCTGATAGTCTGGGCCTAGTCTAGTGAAAATGTAAAGGATCAATAAAACTTGGAAAGATTTACAATTTTCTTCAAATGTCCAACCGAACTGAGAAAACATGGAGCAAAATAATCTCGTTAGTCTCTCACTGGGTGTGGCTTATAATATTCTTTTCAATCCGAGGTCAGTTGCCTAGTAGTAGTAGTGTTTAGGGTTAACCTAAGCTGAAATTTAGGAAGGTAGCTACCTCGTAAGAAGCTATGACGTTGGTAGCCTCCAGGATGAGAAATAGAGAGAAACCTTCTGGAAAAAGATGAATACCAAGCTGGAAAGTCTAAAATTTGATATTTACATGTTGGATTGAATAATTTTAGGAAAATAGCTTGTGAAGTCACTGATAGTGTCTTAGGGTGAAAAGCAAGAAAAACAGTTAGTAAAATTAGTGAAAATGCTTTATGTTTAATAGAGAGGAGGAGGGGCTTGTACAAAAATTATTAGAGTGATAGGTCATATGAAGATAAAAGGCATGTAAGAAAAGAGGAGAAAGCATTAATGTATGAATAATTGAATATATAAGAGGTGTGAAGTGTAGGCAATTCATAAAATTTCAAAAGATCTGAAAGATGCAGCAAGACGGCTACATTATAGTAAAATATTGTACTGGCGTGTTAAAAAACTGAGAGAAAATAGTCAATCTGGACTTGTTCCGGTTAAAAATTGGAACGGAACCACAATTAGTTATCAGGAAAGAGATAAAGAGAGATGGGCAGCACATTTTGAGAATAGGCTAAACTGTAATATTTAAAGGAAAAGAAACTGTGATAGATGGAAAAGAAGAAAAAGTTTGTGACACTTCGGAAGCGAAGAAAAATTTATTTTGTGAGGAATAATTAGTGACAGTACTAAAAGAATTAAAAATAATAAGACCCCCATATGCTGATAGAGTGGTAAATGAGCTTTACAAATATGATGGTTGGGAAGTTACAGATGGATTACAGAAGATTATGAATATGATTTTTGAAAGGGAAAAAGTACCAAGCGATTTTAGCAAAATTTTAATCAAACCCCTCTATAAGAAAGGTGACAAGAGTGAGTGGGGTAATTATAGGCATTAACTTGGTTTTTGTACGAAGCAAATTACTTAGTATAACGATACTTTTTAGAGAGGTTGTATATAAAGCTTTAATAGAAGAACGGTTAAGCTTTAAGAAGAAGAGAGGATATATCAATAAAATTTCCACTCTTAGATTAATAATCGAGAAAAGCCGGAGTCATCAAACCCTCTTAATCTCCAGTTTTATAGATTCAGCTGATGGAAGAGCTTTAGCGAAGGTCCTATCCTTGTCAGGTGTGCCAGATAAATACCTTAAAGTGATAACTACTATGTATGAAAATTACATTGCTGCGGTTAAGGTAGAAAATGAGGTTAGTAGCTGGTTTCGAGTTAAGTCAGGAGTTAAGCAGGTTTGCGTTCTATCCCCATTTGTACGAACCATTTTGATAGACTTTCTCCTAGGGAGCACAACAAAGGGAATGGAAGAACAGGGAAGCGATTGGGAAAGTAACTATTCTTACATTATGCTACTATTTGAGCAGCCTAGATGAAAATGTTAGCAAAACAAATGAATTTTTTGGAGATTTTCATAGTCCAGGATGTAAGAATAGGCTTGACTATTGATCTCGCTAAGACTGGGAATAAGTGAAGGTAAAGAGGTGATATAGAGCAGCAAGAAAATCAATCAAGTGGACAGATTCACTAACCCACGTAGCATTTCAGAGGCAACGCTGTAGCGTTGCCTAAAGTAAAGGCCATACGGCTCCAATGTTTTATTATTTTTTTTTTTCCAAGAGGCACTTCATAAGGAAGGGGTCGTCGTAGAAACTTCAAAGGGGGCTCATTCGAATGGAAATCGAGAGTTCTAGTGCCCTTTTTAATAGTCGAAACTGATTGGAGGGCAACTAGCCCCCCCCCCACGCCCGTCATTCTCCCAGACATATCCAATCAAAATTTTGAGATAGCCATTTTGTTCAGCGTAGTTGATTTCCATATAGAAAATATACTTTTGAGGAGGACAATTCCCCACAACCCTCCGGGCAAGAGTTTTAAGTTATGCCCTGGGGGCATATAAGGTTTTTATAGAAGGTGTTGTCGTAGAAACTTCAAAAAAAGCTCATTCGATTAAATATTAATAGGGCTAATTACATTTTTAATAGTCGTAAGTGAATGGAGGGGAACTAGCCCCCCCCCCTACGCCCATCAGTTCCCCAAACATATCAAATACAAATTGTTAGATAGCCATTTTGTTCATCATAACTGATTTCCAGATGGAAAATACGTTTTTGAGGAGGACAATCCCCCACAACCCTAAGGGCAAGGGTTTTAAGTTATGCCCAAGGGGCATATAAGGTTTTTATAGAAGGCGTTGTCATAGAAACTTCAAAAAAGGCTCGTTTGATTGGAAATTCAAAGGGATAGTGCCCTTTTTAATAGTCTAAAGTGATTGGAGGGCACCCCCCCCCCACGCCCATCATTTCCCCACACACATCCAATCAAAATTTTGAGATAGCCATTTTGTTCAGCGTAGTAGATTTCCAGATAGAAAATATGTTTTTGAGGACAATCCCCCACAACCCTCATCCAATCAAAATCAAAATTTTGAGTTCAGCATAGTTGATTTTCAGATAGAAAATATGTTTTTGAGGAGGACACTCCCCCCCACCCCTCAAGGCAAGGGTTTTAAGTTATACCCTGGGGGTATATAAGGTTTTTTATAGAAGGCGGTGTCGTAGAAACTTCCAAAAAGGCTCATTCGATTTGAAATTCAAAGGGCTAGTGACTTTTTAATAGTCGAAAGTGATTGGAGGGTAACTAGCCCCCCCCCCCCACGCCCATCATTCCCCAAAACACATACAAACAAAATTTTGAGATAGCCATTTTGTTTAGCATAGTTGATTTCCAGATAGAATATATATTTTTGAGGACAATCCCCCACAACCCTCAGGGCAAGGGTTTTAAGTTATGCTCTGGGGGCATATAAGGTTTTTATAGAAGGCGTTGTCATAGAAACACTTCAAAGAAGGCTCATTCGATTAGAAATTCAAAGGGCTAGTGCCCTTTTTAATAGTCGGAAGTGATTGGAGGGCAACTAGCCCCACCCCCCCACCCACGCCCATCATTCCCCCAAACACATCCAATCAAAATTTTGAGTTCAGCGTAGTTGATTATCAGATAGAAAATATGTTTTTGAGGAGGACACTCCCCCCCCCCCCAACCCTCAAGGCAAGGGTTTTAAGTTATACCCTGGGGGTATATAAGGTTTTTATAGAAGGCAGTGTCGTAGAAACTTCCAAAAAGTCTCATTCGATTTGAAATTCAAAGGGCTAGTGCCTTTTTAATAGCCCCCCCCCCACGCCCATCATTTCCCCAAACACATGCGATCAAAATTTTGAGATATCCATTTTTTTCAACGTAGTTGATTTTCAGATAAAAAATATGTCTTTGAGGAGGACACTCTCCCACAACCCTCAAGGCAAAGGTTTTAATTTATACCCTGGGGGCATATAAGGTTCTTATAGAAGACGGTGTCGTAGAAATTTCAAAAAAGGCTCATTTGATTGGAAATTGAAAGGGCTAGTCCCTTTTTAATAGTCAAAAGTGATTTGAGGGCAACTAACCCCCTTCTCACGCCCACCTTTTCCCCAAACACATCCAATCAAAATTTTGAGACAGCTGTTTTATTAAACGTAGTTTTAAGTTCTGGAAATTATGTCTTTCAGGATGACAACTTCCCCACAGCCCTCAGGGCAAGGGTTGTAATTTATGCCCTGGAGGCATATAAGGTTTTGTATAGACAACATTGTCGTATAAACTGCATAGAGGGCTCATTTGATTGGAAATTGAAAGTTCTAGTTCACTTTTTAAGCGTCACAAGATATTGGAGGGTAACCAGCTCCCTCCCCTAAACCTTATTTTCCCAAATGCACCCAATAAAAATTTTAAGATAGCTTTTTTGTTAAAAATAGTTCAAAGATTATATAACAAAAAATCCGGTCTTGACACAACCTACCAGGGCCCAGGGGCAGGCGTTATAAGTTATGACTGGGGGCATATATGGGTCTTATGGAAGGGATGCTCGTATTAACTTCAAAGAGGTATCATTTGATTGGAAATTGAAAGTTCTAGTTCACTTTTTAAGTAAAAAGAGATTGGAGGGCACCTAGCCCCCCTCTCCTCTACACCCTTTTTTCCTCAATCTATCCGATAAAAGCTTTGAGATAGTTTTTTTTTTAAATAGTTCAAAGACCATATAACCAAAATTTAAGGGTCAACACAGCCCCCAGGGCCCGAGGGCAGATGTTGTAAGTTATGCCCTTGGGGAATATATGGTTTTTATTGAAGGGATGCTCGTAAAAAATTCAGAGATGGCTCATTTGATTGGAAATTGAAAGTTCTAGCTCAATTTTTTAGCGTCAAAAGATATTGGAGGGTAACCAGCTTCCCCCTCCCCTAGACCCTATTTTCCCAAATGCATCCAATAAAAATTTTAAGATAGCTATTTTGTTAAAAATAGTTCAAAGGTCATATAACAAAAATTTCGGTGTTGACACAACCCACCAGGGCCCAGGGGCTGACGTTATAAGTTATGCCCTGGGGGCATATATGGGTCTTATGGAAGGGATGCTCGTATTAGCTTCAAAGAGGTATCATTTGATTGGGAATTGAAAGTTGTAGTTCACTTTTTAAGAGTCAAAAGAGATTGGAGGGCACCTAGCCCCCCCCCCCCTCTACACCCTTTTTTCCTCAAATCTATCCGATAAAAGCTTTGAGATAGCTTTTTTTTAAATAGTTCAAAGACCATATAACGAAAATTCAGGGGTCAACACAGCCCCCCAGGGCCCGAGGACAGATGCTGTAAGTTATGCCCTTGGGGAATATATGGTTTTTATTGAAGGGGTGCTCTTAAAAAATTCAGAGATGGCTCATTTGATTGGAAATTCAAAGTTCTAGTTAAGTTTTTTCTAGTCAAAAGATATTGGAGGGCAAGTAGCCCCCCACGCCTCTTTTTCCCAAATGCAACTAATAAAAATTTTGAGATAGGGATTAAGTTGAAAATTTCTCAAAAGCCAGATAACAAAAATTATGGTGTCGTCACAACCCCCCAGGGCCCGGGGGCAGGCGTTGTAAGTTATGCCCTTGGGCATATATTGTTCGTATGAAAGGGATGCTCGTATAAACTTCAGAGAGGGCTCATTTGATTGGATATTGAAATCCAGCCCTTTTTAAGAGTCAAAAGTGATCAGAGGGCAACTGGCCCCCCAAGCCCTTTTCTCCCAAGTACATCTGATAAAAAATTTGAGATAGCCATTTTGTTAAAAATATTTCAAATATAAAATAACAAAACTCCTTTACACTTCGTAATTTAGTTAATAATAGATCAACAACACGATAAGAAAAACTCAGGGTTCACAACAACCCCCCCTCCCCTCCAGAGCCGGGGTCGGGTGGCTATGCATTGCGCGGGAGGTAGATATGTTTCGCTTTGACGGTCTAGTCGTATAAACTTAAGAGAGGGTTAATTTGATTAGAAATTGAAAGTTCTAGTTCAATTTCTCAGAGTGAAAAAGATCGGAAGGCAACTAGCTCCTCATCCCCCTCCACGCCTTTGGGCGTATCGGATGGATAAACCCATCCGATAAAAATTTTCAGGTCACCTTTTTGTTACCAATAGTTCAACCATCAGAAATTGAAATTCCAGGGTCGACACAACCTTCTAGGGCCAAGTGACATGCGTTGTAAATTACACTATGGGGATTTATATGTTTTTTATAGAAGGGATACTCGTATAAACTTCAGAGGGGCTCATTTAATTGAAAATATAAAGTTCTACTTCACTTTTAAAGAGTCAAAAGAGACAGAAGCTTAATCTAGTCCCCCTACGCCCTTTTTCCTCCTATCCATCCGATAAAAATTTTGAGATTGTCATTTGAATAAAAATATTTCAAAAATCAGATTATGAAAACTCCCAGGTTGACACAAACCCATTTTTTCATTTTGATATTGTTACTTTGATATCAGTTTTGATACTTTGATGAATATTTGATTTTTTTTTAAAGTTTGATTTTGAAATTTTTTGCAATCAAAAACGAACAAAAATTAATTAAAAAAAAAACTTTCCGAAAAAATAAGTTTTTCAAAGAAAAGTAAAGGCCATTTTAAACTTAAGATCAGCATATACAAATACCTTTTAAAATTAAAACTCAAAACGACCAGAAATTACTATTAAAGAATAAATGAAACCCAAAACGAACAGAAATTAAATAAACAATCATAGCAAAAACATACAACAAGTAATGATATAAATGTATAAACAGATCTTAAAGCGAGTAATGCTTAGATTGAATATGAAAATCAAGCTCAAGACGAAAAAAATATTTTCCTATTCAAGTACAAACGAAACTTAAAACGAACAGAAATTAAATAAACAATCAGTGCAAACAAACATACAAAAGATATTAATGTAAATTAATAAATAAATCTTAAAACGAGTGAAACTTAAATTGAATATGTAAATTAAGCTTGAAACAAACAAAAATCACCACAAACAAGAGTTTGGGTATGACGTTCTTCTCTCACTGTAAAAGTCTAAAACGTACTGCGTCATTGACGCTTTACTGAAAACTATATGCGTCTTGAACAGTCTTGGGAAGTATAAACAACATCAAATTGAATGTTTTATGACTGATGATATTAATTGTTGAAAGATCCATCAGTTCAAGAATTTATTTCGCTGTAATTGTATTTTTATTTTCAATGTTGTAGGAACTGGAAAAGAAAGTATTTGTAATATAATCAGTTTTCAGTTAAGCGCTTTTTATTTTTACAGTTTATTGGTTTTTATTTACAGTTAGGAAAGAAGGCAGTATCCAATCACTTGTTTGTAGGGAAACTATATTCGTCTTTAACAACTTTAAAAAGAGCTAATAAATTAAACTGAATATTTGATGCATAATGGTATTAATTGCTGAAATCTAATCAGTTCAAAATGTTACTAAAATTTTAATGTTTATTTTCAGAGACAAGTACAAAAGAAAATATTTGTCACCAAATTGGTTTTCAGTAAAGCGCCAATGGCGCAGTAGGTTTTAGATTTTTACAGTGAGAGAAGGAGGTCATACCCAAACTCTTGTTTGTGATGATTTTTGTTTGTTTCAAGCTTAATTTGCATATTCAATTTAAGTTTCACTCGTTTTAAGATTTATTTATTAATTTACATTAATATCTATTGTATGTTTGTTTGCATTGATTGTTTATTTAGTTTCTGTTCGTTTTAAATTTCATTTGTATTTCAATAGGGAAGTATTTTTTTCGTCTTAAGCTTGATTTTCATATTCAATCTAACCATTACTCGCTTTAAGATCTGTTTATTCTTTTATATCATTACTTGTTGTATGTTTCGGTTATGATTGTTTATTTAATTTCTGTTCGTTTTGGGTTTCATTTATTCTTTAATAGTAATTTCTGGTCGTTTTTAGTTTGAATTTTAAAAGATATTTGTATCTGCTGAGCTTAAGTTTAAAATGGCCTTTACATTTCTTTTAAAAACTTATTTTTTCGGAAAGGTTTTTTTAATTAATTATTAGTAAAGACGGTGGGTGCAGTGCCAATGTTAAAAGTAGAATGGCTAATGCCCAGGTTGTTTTTTAACAGTTGATTTTGGAAGGATAGGAAGATAAGTCTGCGAATCAAGATTTGAATATTGGAAGCTACCGCGATGACAGTTGCCAAGCATGGTTCTGAGGCGTGGGTACTCTGAAAGACGATGGAGGGTTTGCTAGTTGTTTTCCAGAGAAATTGCCTACGGATTGTTTTGGATACCCGACTGACTGGCCGTACCTCAATGATTTAAGAGAAATGGGAACTTCTGGGGAGGGTTTAAAGAGATGCTTTGAGTGTACTTTTGACCTCAGGCGACCTGGTGCTGCAATGAGTTGTTAGTAGTAGTATTGTATTCGTGTTTCTTTTAAGCCATAGGTGTAAGAGTATACTGGCAGGCCTTGTTGTTTTTCTTTTTCTAGAACAATTGTTTTTATTTCTTGTCTCAGAGTTCAACAACAACGCAAGGGAGAGGGTAAAATACATTCTTATAAATCTAGGGGAGGGGGCAAATGCGTTATTTGTTTCGATTTCATCAATGAAAACACAAAAAAGGCAAAAAATGACCCGAGCAATTACCAGCCCATATCCATTCTGCCTTTTTTCCCAAGATTTAGAAGAAAGTAGTTTAAAAAATGATACACAGTCACCTCAAGGAGCAAGATACATTTAATAAACCGTAGTTCGGTTTTTGGAAAAGACTTTCAACGTATCTTGCCATTTTAAAGTTGTTTGATTGGGTAAATGATGCATTTGATAAAGGCCTAATACAGGCAGCATTATTGTTAGACATTAAAAAAGCATTTGATATTATTGATCATGACAAATTACTTCAGATTCTCAAATCAATAGGGATACATAACGTACCTTTAAAATGGTTTCCCTCGTATTTTAGTAATAAAGCTCGAGTTCTGCATAATGTAAACCTAACATCTGAGCGGCATTTTATACCTGTGGAGTGCCACAAGGGTCAATACTGGGACCCCACTTTTTCTTATTTATGTTGACCAGGTAAAACGTTATTTGTCTGAAGCCAGCATAATACTTTTTGCAAACGGTAAACTTCTTTTTGTTGTATGTGAAAATTTACAGCTGTCACTGAATTTGTCTCATGGCTGATTTAAACTTTTTAATATTGAATTGGACTAAGACAAATCATGAAGTATCCTCTAGAATATCATCAATTTAAACGGAACTAAAATTAAAAGTAGATGATAATATCACAAATAGAGCAAAAACCAGAAGAGATCTGGATTTTGTAGTTACTGAAAATCTATCGTAGAAAAAATATGCAAATTTAATAGGCAATAAACTTTCAAGGTCCCTTGAGCTGAGACGCCGTCTTAAATTTCTTTTCCCTAATACAAGCCTGAAAATGATTTACTATTCTAGTTTTCCTCTCGATTTGTCTTATAGGAACTCCGTGAGGCCACGTAACTTCATTTCTTGTTATAGAATGTTTCAAATCACCCAAAATAAGATAGTTAAATTTACACCACCTGTTCAACACAGGTAGCATCCACCTCCTTTTCGAATTTACCAAGATATTTGATGGATCGAAGAATCGTGATTTCCAGATTGCAAATTTCTGTTTGAAATATTTCAATAACCTCCTTCCATCTATATTTCGAAATCTGTTTACATTAAATCAAGATTTGCACACTTATGACACACAACATTCTTGTGACATAGTCCAAAAAGCGCCCTCTACAAAAAGAGCTTCTTAGATTTTTTGCACCGAATATTTGGAATTCACTTCTCTGAGACAGCTAGAATTTAAACAGTCCTATATTCTCTAAGTGAGCAGCGAAGGTTCTTTACAGAAAAAGTGTTTAGTACTGTTATCCTCCAGGTTTCTTTTTTTTCTCCCCACTTTTATTTTCCCTTTTTTCTCTCTTCCAATTGCCTTCTGTCTCTTTTTCTTTTTTTACATTTAAAAGTAAAAACATATATTCACTTATTTACTGGTTTACTTTTCTCCTCTCTTTTTTTTTCTTCTGGATAAGCTCAGTTAATTTGTTGTTTCTGTTTGTTTTTAATTAATATTAGTTAATATCGTGACCTAGCCAAGCATATTTTTTGTGCTGCTTTTCAGGCAGGAATGTTATGTAAGTTATGATTTTTTTTTTAAATAAAGATAAATGAAACTGAAACTGAATCCCCCCCCCCCCCTTCGTTTCCTTTTTACATTAGCAAAAATTGGGTATCCCTAGCTCAATTAGCCCTTGTAGACAAGAAGTACTGTTTATTCATAGATTGACAAACTAAGCATATGATACTGGAACACTAAAATTATTTTAAGGGGTTTTCCTAACAAAATTAACGAATTGTTCTAGTTTAGGAGAACAACCAATTCACAACTGGAGTATGAAAAGGACTACATGAATATTAGCCAGACCATGTTTTGACTCGTGGAAAGTTCAACACTTCATACAGAATTAAAAAAACAGAAAAAACGTAAGATCTATGTAACAATTGGAGATAAGCATCATTACATTTAAATGCTGGGAATATGTTTCTACCAGATGGGGGGGGGGCAGGGGAAACAAAAAATAACACGAAATACGATAACGTTTATAATACTAACAAAAAAAGACTATACTATTAAAAATTGTTCAACATAAATTCAGATAATTACATAAGAACACATCACAAGGTACACAGAGCTGTGATTTAAATTATATTCTACTTAATGTACGCAGTTTTAGCATAAATGAAAAATAAAACCAACAAAATGTTGAAATTTCGAAACAGGATATTAACTATAAACCAAAATTGAACTGTCACTTATTCACTGACCGTGAAAATCGACTATGCTTTGTGCTGACGAACGGTCATGAGGGCTCATCAGGTTAGTAGACCTTAGACTGGCCTGAAACATCAAAAAATGAGAGTTATACTTTAACAAAATTAATGACAAAGAGCAACTTTCTTAGTGATTTTTTATTCTTTTGTCCCTTCTGATTAGTTTGCATTGCGATTAAATATCTTTCTTGGTACTTTGGTACTTGGTAACTCTTCTTGGCACTTTTCTGTTATAGCGACCCCACTCAAGAATCGCTCTGTGTAAAACTCGAGAACAAACCTAGAACTGGTTTTTCATCTGTCTGTATTAAGAGACAACCAGCTTACGCTCAGTGAAAAACAAGTGGCGGGTGACAGAATACATTATAAAAATACCATTTGGGCTATGTATTTTCACATTAGGGGGGGGGGGGGAGTATTTAGACAGCATGAAGTGAGAAAACAATTCTTGCTTCATAATATGCGGAAGAATTGTAGCTAAACATTTTGCATGCAGACCCGCTATACTTTACCCCCTCCCCCTAATGTGCAAATATATAGCGCAAATTTGTTTCTAAAGTATTATATTCTCATCATGTTTTGGTATATTTGATTAGGATTAACCTAACTTTACTTCTTGAGTGGGGTCGCTATAACAGAAAAGTCCCTCTTGTTTTATTAAACCTTTGATTAATAAGACCAGCTTTATTTTTCCACACAAATAAAAGTTATGAATGCTTAAGGAAGATGTGACACATAGAAAAAACCTTGCATAATTTTTTTTTTAACTGAGGCAACAGATGGTCAAATTTTCTCAATTATCTTTGGTTTTGTTCCAACCTTAAATATGAATCACTCTAAGAAACTCACAACAGTTCTAAAAAAACTTAAATTGTCTTTTAAGTTAAGATTTAAAACCCTTAAAATGACCAAAATTCAAAAACAAGTTCACCCAATTGGTAATTTGGTAAAATCTGGTAATCATAGGCAGCGCGCTAGCATTGCCTAAGTAAAGAACAATGTGGGCACAATGTGTGTCCCCCAAACACATCCAATCAAAATTTTGAGATAGCCATTTTGTTCAGCGTAGTTGATTTCGAGATAAAAGATAGGTTTTTTAGGAGGACATTCCCCTACAACCCTCGGGGCAATGGTTTTAAGTTATGCCCTGAGGGCATATAAGAACAATGTTGGCACAGTGTACTATGTTTTATTTTTTTTTCTTTACAGCAGAGCACTTCATATGGAAGAGGTCGTCGTAGAAACTTCAAAAGGGGCTCATTCGATTATAAATTGAGAGTTCTAGTGCCCTTTTTAATAGTCAAAAGTGATTGGAGGGCCCCTAGCCCCCCCCCCACGCGCATCAGTCCCCCAAACACATCCAATCAAAATTTTGAGATAACCATTTTGTTCAGCGTAGATAATTTCAGAATAGAAAATTTATTTTTGAGGAGGACACTTCCCCGCAGCCCCCAGGGCTAGTGTGTTAGGCTATATCTGGTGGGTATAAAAGGTTATTGTAGAGGGCGTTGTCACAAAAGCTACAAAACAGAATCATCCAATTGGAAATTCGAAGGTATAGATCCCTTTTTAATATTCGAAAGTGATTGGAGGTCAACTAGCCCCCCCCTCGCCCAGCGTTCCCCCAAACACAACCACTCAAAGGTCTGAGATAGCCATTTTGTTCAGCGTAGTTGATTTTCAGATAGAAAATATGATTTTGAGGAGAACACTCCCCCACAACCCTGAGGGCAAGGGTTTTAAGTTATGTCCTGGGGTCATATAAGGTTTTTATATAAGGCGTTGTCGTAGAAACTTCAAAATAGGCTCATTTGATTGGAAATTCAAAGGGCTAGTGCCCTTTTTAATAGTCGAAAGTGATTGAAGGGCAACTAGCCCCCCCACGCCCATCATTTCCCCAACCACATCCAATCAAAATTTTGAGATAGCCATTTTGTTCAGCGTAGTTGATTTCCACATAGAAAAATGTTTTTGAGGAGGACACTCCCCCACAACCCTAAGGGCGAGAATTTTAAGTTACGCCCTGGAGGTATATATGAACGATGTTGGAACAATTTGCTATTTATTATTTTTTTTCTTAAGAGCTGGATACTTCATATGGAAGGGGTCGCCGCATAAACTTTGAAAGGGGTCATTAGATTGGAAATGGAGAGTTTTAGTGCCCTTTTATAAGTCGAAAGTGATTGGAGGGCAACTAGCCCCCCCCCCCCACACCCATCATTCCCCCAAACACATGCAATCAAAATTTGAGATAGCCATTTTGATCAGCGTAATTGATTTCCAGATAAAAAATATGGTTTTGAGGAGGACACTCCCCCACAATCCTCAGGGCAAGGGTTTTAAGTTACGCCCTGGGGGCACATAAGGTTTTTTATAGAAGGCGTTGTCGTAGAAACTTCAAAACATGCTCATTCGATTGGAAATTCGAAGGGCTAGTATCCTTTTTAATAGTCGCAAGTGATTGGAGGGCAACTTGCCCCCCCCCCCACGCCCATCATTTTCCCAAACACATCCAATCAAAATTTTGTGATAGCCATGTTGTTTAACGTAGTTGAAAGTTCTGGAAATTCGGTCTTAGAGAATGACAACCACTCTAACTGACATTAGGGTAAGGGTTGTAAATTATGCCCTGGGGGCATATAATGTGTTTATAGAACGTGTTGCAGTTTCCAAGTGGGTTCATTAGATTTGAAATCGAAAGGCCTAGTGCCATTTTTAATAGTCGAAAGTGATTGGAAGGCTTGATATTTTTATAGCAAAGATCGACGTGGGTATAATGTATTATTTTTTGTTGTTGTTATTGTTTAGACCAGGGCACTTCGTATCGAAGGAGTTGTTGTGGGAACTTCGAAAAGGGCTCATTTGATTGAAAATAGAAAGGGCTGATGCCCTTTTTAATTGTCGAAAGTGATATGAGGGCAACTAATCCCCCTTCCACTCCCACCCTACCAGGCCAACACACCCATATCTGCTCTTATAATTTAACTAAATCAAAATAGCCTAAGTGTATCCAAGCTATCAAAGAAAGTAAACAGATTTTTTTGCGAATAGTGTAAAGTTTTTTTCCATCTCAGGTCAACTAGAGGAGGTATGAAACTAAATTAGAAACTACTATTTGTGTCCAGATTTTTAAAATGGTGTATTTTGTTAAAAATTGCTGAAAGTTTTTCTCCAGCATACAAATAGCAGGCTAAACTATAAAGTATTAAAAAAAGAAAAGATTTAAAGTATCATGTTCTTTTCCCCTGAAAAGACTATGTCAATGTAAAACGAACAGAAATTAATTAAAAAAACTTTTTCCACAAAATAAGTATTTCAAAGAAAAGTAAAGAACTCCACTAAACCAAAAATGAGCAAAAATAAAATAAAATAATCTACCAAGCGTGAAACTACGACAAATCAGCATCGATAAATAAATGAAACCCAAATCGAACAGAAATTACAATAATTAACCGGTTCAAACTCAAACGAGCAGAAATTAACATAAGTTGTGCGCAAAACCCCTATGCCTTCCCAAGGCCAGAACAAAATTTGCACTTTACTGAAAAAATACAAATGAATGTGCATTGTCAGTTTAATATACATATACTGATATTTAGTAATCAAAATGTTAATATTATTTGATTTATTAAAGTTATAAAAGTAAAAACATATCTTTTTTTTTTCAGTAAAGTGCTCATTTTTTGTTTAATGGAGTTCTTTACTTTTCTTTGAAAAACTTATTTTGTGGAAAAAGTTTTTTAAATTAATTTGGTAAAACCCAATAAGGGTTGGGTAAATTTACGGGCTGAATAAGTTTTGTTTTATCTATACATCTCCCAGCTATGAAAATTTTGAACCAAATTTTAATTTTACTTTTTTTCGATAATTTTCAAAATTAAATACCGAAAACAAATATAATTGGAAAACAAGTTCGTCTTATAAGACGAAGATGGTGCCAGCCAAGTCCTCTTTGCGCTATAGACCTGAAATCGATGTCCAAGCTAAGCAAATTTCTGCCACAGAACAGATATCGACATTGCAGCTAATCGGTAAAAACACGAATAAATTTATTATTAGCTAGCTAGATTCATTTCCTGAAGGACAAACAACCCCATACTTGAGGGAATAATCATATTTCAAACGAATTTTTACATATATTTTATATATTTATATAGCTTTCAATAAATTGTCCTTTTTGATTAACTTTGATCATTGACAGGAAAGATGATTTAAATGAATTTCAGGCTAAGAAGTACCATAAGATTAAGGAACTTATTAGGGAATTTGTACAGTAACATTATAGATAGTTTAGTATGGGAAATAAGACTAAATTCTAATTTCGTTCAATTACCAAATAGAAAAAAAGCATTTCTATTGATTAGATTACCTGATTTGTTTTTCAAATAAAGACCTTAGCCAAACCATCAGCGCCTGCAGATGCGATATAGGGTTTCCCTGGGTGAAATGCAACATCCAATAAAGATTCATCGAATTTTTTCCTATGTGCTGTGATCTCTTGTACACATGTCTTCGTTTCTAAATTCCACAACCTTAAACTACAATCATCACCTAGAATAAACATAAAAAAAAATTGATTTAAAAAAGTGGTGAAAATCGATAATACATCTATTTCTTTTCAAATGATACATTTAGCTTTATAGGTAATTTCGGAGACCGCACTGCCTTTCCATGACGTATAAATAACAGTTCAATCGGCGAAAATCCTTTTACCTGACAGTGAAACACAAAAAAAACTCTGGATACGATATTCCGGTCACACACACAGCGGCCGTCTTTAGGAGACAGACACTTTTTTTTTCCATGTCAAATAAAAGGGTTTTCCCCATTGAACTGCTACTTATATGTAGTTTTACGGTTGAGACTCCATTAAAAAATCTCCTAGAAATAAACTAAAAGGAGCACTTTAACTGCCAAATCAAGTGACTCTACAAAAAAAAAAAAAAAAAAAATAGGTACACTGTAGCAAATATCTAAGAGGAAAACGTTCGGAAGTAACAGTTAATCTTGTTAGTCAATTGTTATTCTGTTTTACAGTAAATTATAAGTTTAAGTATGGAAAATACATTTATACATTAAGAATTATATATATATATGTATTATAATGTATTTACATATCATGTAAATATATATTTAAAATTTTAAAAATATATTTAGAAAAATATGCTGAAAGTATATTCATATAATTCTATTGAAAAGTGCATTTGAATGGAGAAGATCAATTTAGCTCTTTAGAAAATATCTGACCAATATTAGGCCCGTTAGAAAAAGGCGGCACTAATATTGTCCAAATACAAGCTGTCATGTTCCAGTGAAGCCTTTAGAGGGTTCAATATCTACTGGCCATAATGTGTTATGTACCAAGTAGGTACATCAAAGTGTTTAATGTTATCTATGAAGATAACATTGTTGTAGTTAAGGTAGGATGTGAGGTAGATAGTTGGTTCGGTGTGGAATCAGGAGCTACACAGGGTTGTGTCCAATTTCCTTTTATATGGATTATTTAGACGCACTTTGTCCTAAGGATCGCGGCAAAGGCAATAAATGCGAAGGTAAAACTCTCCTAAGCTTAGCTTACGGAGGTGATTTGAGTGTCAAAATGTTGGTAAAATGAATGAATTCTTTGAAGGTTTCAATGCACAAGAAAAGGTTTGAAAATTAACGTCCCTTGGTCCCTTAAATTAACACTTAAAACTTGACACTAAGTCCCTTAAACCAGAATAAATGAAGGTGAAGAGCTGATGTTAAGTAACAAGAAAATTGATCAAGCGGATAGTTTCACCTAACTGGGCAGTATGATTAATAAGATAATGGATTCAGAAAAGATATAAAAATCAAATATCCAAGGCACACAGTATTTTCTTGGAGTAGGAAAAAGATTGGAAAAACAGGAAGATAGGTTTACGAACTATATTAGAATATTAAAAGCCGCTATAATGACAGACATCAAGTATGGCTTTGAAACGTGTACAATTAAAAGGCTGAGGCAAATATACTACTACTACTACTACTACTAACAACTCACCGCAGCACCAACCCACCTGAGGCCAAAAAAAAAAAAAAAAAAAATGAATTTACTGAAAAAAATCTGCACGGTCAGTTTAATATACATATGCTGATATTTATTCCTTAAAATCTTAATTGATTTTTATTTCTTAAAGTTAGAAAAGTGAAAACATTTGAAAGATTTTTTTTTTCAGTAAAGTACAAATTATATTCTGGCTTTTAGAAAGATTGGGGTTTAGAACCCTCCTCATATTAATTTCTGCTCGTTTTGAGTTTGACTCTTATTTATTTTAATTTCTGTTTGTTTTGTGTTTCATTTATTTGTTGATACTGATTTGTGGTTTTTTGTTTCTTGGTAGATTATTTGATTCTATTTTTGTTCATTTTGGTTTAATGGCATTCTTTAATTTTGAAAAAAAAAAACTTATTTTATTGAAAGTTTTTTTTTTTTAATTAATTTCTGTTCGTTTTATATTTACATAGTCTTTTTCAGGGAGAAAGAATGAACCTCTTCTAAACTTAAATAGCCTTTCCTTCCATAAAAACCATAAATAACCCCTAGGGATAGCTTACACCCCTTGCCCCTAATCTCTGGGGATTCTTTCAACCCCGAAGGCCTTGTTATATAATAGTTAGACGATTTTGAATAGAATAGCTATCTCAAAATTTCTATTAGATGCATTTCGGGACAATACGACGCGCGTGCGTGTGTGTGTGGGGGGGGGGGGGTAGCTGCCCTCTGATCACTTTGACTCTTAGAAAGAACACTAGAGCGTCTGATTACCAATCCAATGAGCCGCCTCCAAAGTTTATATGATTATACTTTCTATAAAAACCTTATATGTCCCCGGGGCATAATTTACAACCCTTACCCCGAGGGCTGGGGGTTTTGATATCCTCAGACATAATTTCCAGACCGTTCTGATACGCTGAACAAAATGGCTATCTTAAAATTTTTATTGGAAGTGTTTGGGGAAATTATGGACGTGGGGGGGGGGGGGGGGGGCATTGGCCCTTAAATCACCTTCTACTAATAGAAAAGGCACTAGTCTTCTCAATTTCCAATCAAATGAGCCCTTTTTGAAGCTTCTACGACGGAACTTTCTATAAAAACCTTATATGCCCCAAGGGCGTAACTTACGACCCTTGTCCTGAAGGGTATAGGGGGAGGGTTGTCATCCTCAAAGACATAATTTCCAGACCTTTCAATTATGTTCAACAAATTGGTCATATAAAAATGTTGATCGGAAATGATAGGGGAAATAATGGGTGTGGGGGGGGGGGGGGGAGGACGTCTCCCTCCAAATACTTTAGACTATTAAAAAGGACAATAGCCCTTTCAATTCCCAATCGAATGAACCCTTTTTGAAATTTTTGCGACAACGCTTACTATAAAAACATTATATGCCCTCAGGGCATAACATATCACCTTAGGCCTGCGGGCTGTGGGGGTTGTCATCCTCACAGACCTAATTTCCAGAACTTTCAACTACGTTCAGCAAAATGGCTATCTCAAAAATGTTGATTGGATGTGTTTGGGGAAATATTGGACGTGAGAGGGGGGGGGGGGTTAGTTACCCTCCAATAATTTCGACTATTAAAAAGAGAACTAGCCCTCTCAATTTCCAATAATGAGCCCCTTTTGAAGTTTCTACGACAACGCTATCTCTACACACCCTATATGCCCCCAGGGCATAAATTACAACCTTAGCCCTGGGGGCTCTGAGGGGTTTGTCATCCTCAAATACATAATTTCCTGAACTTTCAACTACATTGAACAAAATGGCTATCTCTAAACTTTGATTGGATGTGTTTTGGGAAATGGTGGGCGTGAGAGGGGGGTTAGTTGCCCATCGATCACTTTTGACTATTAAAAAGGGCAATAGCCCTTTCAGTTTGCAATCGAATGAGCCCTTTTTTAAGTTTCTAAAATATCACTTTCTTAAAAAAAAAACTTATATGCCCCCAGGGCATAACTTGCAACCCTTGCCCTGAGGGCTGTGGGGGTTGTCATCCTCAAAGACATAATTTCCAGAACTTTTGTTGAACAAAATGGCTATCTCGAAACTTTGATTGGATGTGTTTGGGGAAACGGTGGGCGTGAGAGGGGATTAGTTGCCCTCTAATCATTTTCAACTATTAAAAAGGGCACCAGCCATTTCAATTTCCAATCAAATGAGCCCTTTTTGAAATTCCTACGACAACACTTTCTATAATAACCTTATATGCCCCCAGGGCACAACTTACAACCCTTGCCCTGAGGGCTGTCGGGGGGGTTGTTATCCTCAAAGACCTAATTTCAAAAACTTTCAACTACGTTGAACAAAATTGGCTATCTAAAAACTTTGATTGGATGTGTTTGGGGAAAAGGTGGGCGTGAGAGGGGGGTTAGTTGCCCTCCAATCACTTTCTATTATTAAAAAGGGCACTAGCGTTTCGAATTTCCAATCGAATGAGCCCCTTTTCAAGTTTCAACGACAAAGCTTTCAAAAGAAACCTTATATGCCCCCTGGGCATAAATATTAGCCCTTGCCCTAAAAACTGTGGGGGGAGTGTCCTGCTCAAAGACATAATTTCGATAACTATCAATTGTATTGAAAAAAATGGCTGTCTAAAAAAGTTCATTGGATGTGTTTGGGTAAATGGTGGGCGTTGAAGGGGTGTTAGTTGCCTTCCAATCACTATCGACTATTAAAAAGGGCACTAGCCATTTCAATTTCCAATCGAAAGAGCCCTTTTGGAAGTTTCTATGACAACGCTTTCTATAAAAACCTTAAATGCCCCCAGGGCATAAATTACAGCTCTTGCCCTGAGGGCTGTGGGGGGGGGGGGGTCATCCTAAAAGACCTAATTTCCAGAACTTCCAACTACGTTGAACAAAACAGCTATCTCTAAAATTTTGATTGGATGTGTTTGGCGAAAAAGTGGGCGTGAGAGGGGGTTAGTTACCCTACAATCACTTCCGACTATTAAAAACGGCACAAGGCCTTTGAATTCTGATCGAATGAGCCCTTTTTCAAGTTTCTACGACAAAGCTGTCAATAAAAAACCTTATATACCCCCAGGGCATAAATTTCAACCTTAGCCATGAGGGCTCTAGAGGGAGTGTCATCCTCAAAGACCTAATTTACAGAAGTTTCAACTACGTTCAACCAAAGGGCTATCTGAAAATTTTGGCTGGATTTGTTTGGGGAAATGGTGGGCGTGAGAGGGGGTTAGTTGCTCTCCATTCACTTTCGACTATTAAAAAGGGCACTAGCCCTTTCAATTTCCAATCAAATGAGCCCTTTTTTAAGTTTCTACGACACAACTTTCTATAAAATTTTATATGCCCCCAGGGCATAGCTTACAACCCTTGCCCTGAGGGTTGTCATCCTCAAAGACATAATTTCCAGAACTTTCAACTAAGTTGAACAAAATGGATATCTCAAAATTTTGATTGGGTGTGTTTGGGGAACTGGTGGGTGTGAGAAGGGGGTTAGTTGCCCTCAAATCACTTTCAACTATTAGTTTAAAAAATTTTTTCCACAAAATAAGTTTTTCAAAGAAAAGTAAAGAACTCCATTAAACAAAAAATGAGCAAAAATAAAATCAAATAATCTACCAAGCGTGAAACTACCATAAATCAGCATCGATAAATAAATGAAACACAAAACGAACAGAAATTACAATAATTAACCGAGCCAAACTCAAAACGGGCAGAAATTAACATAAGTTGGTCACAAAACCCCTATGCCTTCCCAAGGCCAGAACAAAATTTGCACTTTACTTAAAAAATATAAATGTTTTTGCTTTTATAACTTAAATAAATCAAATAATATTAACATTTTGATCACTAAATATCAGTATATCTATATTAAACTGACAATGCACATTCATTTGTAGACTTTATAGTTTGGCCTGCTATTTGTATGTTGTAAAAAAATTTTCAGCAATTTTTAACAACATACACCCTTTTAAAAATCTGGACACAAATAGTACTGTTTAATTTAGTTTCATACCTCCTCTGGTTAACCTGAAATGGAAAACTTGATACCATTCGTAAAAATTTACATTCTTTGATAGTTTGGATACCCTTACGCTATTTTGATTTGGTTAAATTTTAAGAGTAGAAACAGGAGGGTTGGCATGAGTGAGTTGGCTTAGGAAGATGGAAGTGGAAGGGGGATTAGTTGCCCTAAGATCACTTTTGACTATTAGAAAGGGTATCAACACTTTCTATTTTCAATCGAATGGGCCCTTTTTGAAATTCCCACGACAACACCTTCGATATGAAGTGCCCTGGTCTAAAAAACAACAAAAAATGATATACCATACCCACTCCTATCTTTACAATATAAATGTCAAACCTTCCAATCACTTTCTACTATGAAAAAGGTGAACTAGGCGTTTCGATTTCCAATCGAATGAGCCCTTTTGGAAACGACAACGCTTTCTATTAACATCTTATATACCCCAAGGGCATAAATTACAACACTTACCCTAAGGTCTGTTAGGGTGGTTGTTATCCTCTAAGACCTAATTTCCAGAACTTTAAACTACGGTAAACAACATGGCTATCTCAAAATTTTGATTGGATGTGTTTGGGGAAATGGTGGGCGTGAGAAGGTGTTAGTCGCCTTCCAATCACTTTCGACTATTAAAAAGGGCACAAGCCACTCCGATTTCCACTTGAAGGAGCGCTTTTCGAAGTTTCTACGACAGCTTCTTCAATACGAATTTCCCTTCTCTAAGGAAAAATAAAGATAGATAATACATAGGACCTACACCGTTCGTGTATGCCCCCAGTGCATAATTGCCCTGAGGGTTTCGGGGGAGTTTCCTCTTTTTTACTTAGTCCACGTTATCTTGTCTCGTTCTCGAGTGTCCCCGTTCTTTACGTAGGCAGCCTATGATTTATACAACAACTTTTTATATAAACCTTATATGCCCTCAGGGCACAACTTACAGCCCTGGCACGGAGGGCTTTAAGGGGATTATCATCTTAAAAGATCTAATGTCCAGAACTTTCAACTACGTTGAACAAAATTAATATATCAAAATTTTGATTGGATGTGTTTTGGAAAATGGTGGGGGTGAGAGGGGCGTTAGTCGCTATCCAATCACTTTCAACTATTAAAAAAGGCACTAGCCCTTTCAATTTCAAATTGAATGAGCCCTTTTCGAATTTCTACGACAACGCTGTCAATAAAAACTTTAGATGCCCCAGGGCATAAATTAAAACCCGTGCCCTGAGGGCTGTGGGGTGAGAGGTCTTCATCCTTAAAGACCTAATTTCCAAAACTTTCAACTACGTTGAATAAAGTGGCTATTTAAAAGTTTTGATTCGATGTGTTTGGGGAAAAGGTGGGCGTGAGAGGGGGGTTAGTTGCCCTCAAATCACTTTCGACTGTTAAAAAGGGTACTATCCCTTTGAATTTCAAATCGAATGAACCATTTTTCAAGTTTCTACGACAAAGATTAAATAAAAACCTTATATGCCCCCAGGGCATAATTTATAATCCTTGCACTGAGAGTTGTGGGGGAGTGTCCTCCTCAAAAATATATATTCTATCTAGATATTTTCTATCTAGATCAACTACGCTGAACAAAATGGCTATCTCAAAATTTTTATTTGATGTGTTTGGGGGAATCATGGGCGTCGTGGGGGGGGGGGGGCTAGTTGCCCTCCAATCACTTTCGACCATTAAAAAGGGCACTAGTCCTTTGAATTTCCAATTGAATGAGGCTTTTTGAAGTTTCTACAACAAAGTCTTCTTTAAAAACCTTATATGCCCCCAGGGCATAACTTAAAACCCTTGCCCCGAGGGCTGTGGGGGAGTATCCTCCTCAAAACGCTGAACTGCGCTGATCAACTACGCTGAACAAAATAGCTATCTCAAAATTTTGATTGGAAGTGTTTGGGGAAATGATGGGCGTGTGGGGGGGGGGGGGGGCTAGCTGCCCTCCAATCACTTTCGACTATTAAAAAGGGCACAAGCCATTCAAATTTCCAATCGAAAGAGCCTGTTTTGAAGCTTCTACGACAACACCTTCTATAAAAAGCTTATATGCCCCCAGGGCATAACTTAAAACCCTTGCCCTGAGTGTTGTGGGGGAGTATCCTCCTCAAAACATATTTTCTATCTGGAAATCAACTACGCTGAACAAAATGGCTATCTCAAAATTTTGATTGGATGTGTTTGGGGGAATAATGGGCGTGGGGGGAAGGGGAGGGGGATAGTTGCCCTCCCATCACTTTTGACTATTAAAAGGCCACTAGAACTCTCAATTTCCAATTGAATGAGCCCCTTTTGAAGTTTCTACGACGACCCCATCCATATGAAGTGCCATGCTCTAAAGGAAAAAAAAAATATACATAGTTCATTGTCCCAACATCGTTCTTATATGCCCTCAGGGCATAACTTAAAACCCTTGCCAAAAGGGTTGTGGGGGAGTGTCCTCCTCAAAACATATTTTCTATCTGGAAATCAACTACGCTGAGCAAAAAGACTATCTCACAATTTGGATTGGATGTGTTTGGGGGAATGCCTGGCGTGGGGGGGGGGGCTAGTTGCCCTCCAATCCCTTTCGACTATTAAAAAGGGTACTAGTCCTTTGAATTTCCAATCGAATGAGCCTTTTTGAAGTTTCTACGACAACACCTTCTTTAAAAACCTTATATGCCCCCCAGGGCATAACTTAAAACCCTAACAAAATGGCTATCTCAAAATTTTGATTGGATGTGTTTGGGGGAATGATGGGCGTGGGGGGAGGGGGGGGCTAGTTGCCTTCCAATCACTTTCGACTATTAAAAAGGGTACTAGTCCTTTGAATTTCTAATCGAATGAGCCTGTTTTGAAGTTTCTGCCCTCAGGGCATAACTTAAACCCCTTGCCCTGAGGGTTGTGGGGGAGTGTCCTCCTCAAAAACACATTTTCTATCTGGAAATCAACTACGCTGAACAAAATGGATTTCTCAAAATTTTGATTGGATGTGTTTGGGGGAATGATTGGCGTGAGGGGGGGCTAGTTACCCTCCAATCACTTTCGACAGTTAAAAAGGGCACTAGAACTCTCGATTTCTAGAATGAGCCCCTTTTGAAGTCTCTACGACGACCCCTTCTATATGAAGTGCCCTGCTTTAAAAAAAAAACAAAAAAACTGTACATTGTGTCAACATTGATCTTATATGCCCTCAGGGCATAACTTAAAACCCTTGCCCCGAGGTTTGTGGGAGAGTGTCCTCCTCTGAAAGATATTTTCTATCTGGAAATCAACTACGCTGAACAAAATGGCTATTTCGAAATTTTGATTGGATGTGTTTGGGGGAATGACGGGTGTGGGGGGGGAGGGAGGGGGCTAGTTGCCCTCCAATCACTTTCGACTATTAAAAGGGCACTAGCCACTCCAATTTCCAATCGAATGAGCCCTTTTCGAAGTTTCTACAACAAATTCTTGGATACGAAGTGCCCGGGTATGGAGAAAAAAAAACAAAAACACATTGTGCCCACATCGTTCTTTACTTAGGCAGCGCTAACGCGCTGCCTATGATTATAAAGGGCACTAGCCCTTTCAATTTCCAATCGAATGAGCCCATTTTGAAGTTTCTACAACAACGCTTTCTATAAGAACCTTATATGCCCCCAGGGCATAATTTATAACCCTTGCCCTGAGGGCTGTGGGGGGGGGGGGTTGTCATCCTCAAAGACCTAACTTCCAGAACTTTCAACTCCGTTGAACAAAATGGCTATCTCAAAGTTTTGATTGGATGTGTTTGGGGAAAAGGTGGGCATGGGAAGGAGGTTAGTTGCCCCCCAATCACGTTCGACCATTAAAAAGGACACTAGTCCTCTGAATTTCCGACCGAATGAGCCCTTTTGAAGTTTCTACGACAAAGCTTTCTATAACAAACCTTATACACCCCCAGGGCATAACTTACAACCCTTGCCCTGAGGGCTGTGGGAGAGTGTCCTCCTCAAAAACATAATTTCTATTTGGAAATCAACTACGTTGAACGAAATGGCTATCTAAAAAAATCTGATTTTCGTGTTTGCGGAAATGGTGGGCGTGGAAGGGGTGTTAGTTGCCTTCCAATCACTTTCAACTATTAAAAAGGGCACTAGCCATTCCCATTTCCAATCGAATAAACCCTTTTCGAAGTTTCTACGACAACTGGCTCCGATGCGAAGTGCCCTGGTCTAGAAAAAAAAAATGAAAAAAATGCATTGTGCCAACATCGTTCTTTACTTAGGCAGCGCTATTGCGCTGCCTATGAAAACCAGCTGCTAACCTAATTTCCTACCTTAACCGCAGCAGTGTTATTCTCGTACATAGCACTAATAGCTTTAATGTATTTATTTGCTATACCATACAAGAATAAGACCTTTGCTAAAGCTCTTCAATCTACAGAGTCGAGCGCTTGCTCATAATCTATAAAACTGAGGACCAAAGGTGTTTGACAACTAAGGCACTTCTCAATTATTAACCTAGTTTTAAAAGTTTTTAGATACATAGGAATATAGAACTAGGAACCACATCTACGTCGAATTACCTGAGTCAAATCATTAATACTACTCCTACTACTAACAACTCACCGAAGCACTAAGCCACCTGAGACCAACACAGCTACGCACACTCCTCCTCGTTCCCAATCTATTCAAGGCCTCCCTCTTTACGCCCTCCCAGCAAGTTCCCATTTCCTTTAAATCTTTCTTTCTGTCATCCTCTCAACCCAGACGAGGACGACCTGCTTTTCGTTTAGCCCTAGACGGTTGGCCGAAAAGGAAAATCTTCGGCAATCTTTCATCCTTCATCCGCAGAACGTACCCATTTATCTCAACCTTTTTTTCATTATAGCCTAGAAAGCTGGATTGAACCAAATTTTTCGTACAGCCTAGAGTTTGACATACGGTCAGTCAGCCGGGTACCCAGAACAATCTGTAGGCAATTTCTCTGGAAAACATCTAGTAAATCTTCATCTACTTTTCGGAGCACCCAAACTCCAGAGCCATATTTGACTACTGTCATCACCGTACCTTCCAATATTCTAATCTTGGTTTTCTTACTTATCTTCCTATTCTTCCAAACTTTTTTTAACTTTGAAAACAAACACCCTGGGCCTTGGCTATTCTAGTTTTAACATCTTCACTGCTCCCACCGTCTGAACTAATAATACTATCAAGGTAAGTAAAGTTGTCCACTTGATCGATCTTTTCGTTACCCAACGTCACCTTTTCATTTTCACTTATTCCTGGCCTTAGTGACTTAGTCTTCTTATCATTAATTTTCAAATTTACTCTAGCACCATGAACACGCAAGAAAGGATTTAAAGGAATTGGATCTTCAAGAGAGAGGGTAAAGAGCGACTTTTTTGAGATGAGGAGGAGCTTGCCCAGCAGTGTTGACCTACAGCGACTTTCTGTCGCGATGAGTAGTTAGTAGTTGCAGTAATAGAGGGTCCTAAATGAATTACTGAATTATTTCATAGCTTATTTCATCGCTTTTAAAACTACATTAATCACTTAAAAGTACAAACTCAAAAATAATAAACAGTAAAACAAAATAATCGAAAGTAAAAAAAAGTAAGAAGTAAAATGCCCGATGCTTAGTAAAGATTTTGGATTAAAAATAAAGTACAGAAATTAAATAGGAAGCTCAGGTAAAAGATTAAAAAGGGTGCGATGCTTGAAAAGGGGCTCCTACACTACATAATACGGTGACTCTACAGTAGTGTGATGCCACTATTTGTTGAACATTCATTTCAGTAGAATTAAATTTAATTCTTATAGTTGCCACACTAACAAAATCAATGCAACTGACACTTCATCAGAAGTATAATTCAAACAATTAGACTAGCTAAGCTAGAATCTCTTTTAGAAATCCACAATGACCACACCGGTCTTTGAGAATGGTGAGAAAATTCGAAAAGGTAGACCATTTGAAGAAAGATAGAAAGCTGTGTCTTGCTGTACCATATTAATTTTTCCAAGAGTATTTTCCACGAATTTCTAGTTATTTTAATTTCAAAAAAGGCTATTTTAAGGCCCAAAAATACTATACAACAATTTTGTACACTTTTAACTTATGTTCTCAAACCTTTTCTCGGGGAAAAAGGGGCAGGTATTGAGTGGACTATTTAAGAAACTATAAAAATTAAAATTAAAATCATTCGGCCGGAAAAAAAAAGAATTCATTTCTTCGGCCGAAAAAAGTTTCGGCTAGAAACGGTAATAATTTATCAGTAAAGATTATGTGATATAAGAGAAACCTAAGAACGACCTTATTCGTCTTTGGAGCAGGAGTAAAAGGTTCATACTGTGGTTTAATATAAAAAAAAAGCAATGAACAGCATTGAATCCTTTCTTCATTAGCCATAGATTTCGAAGAAAATTTAGATTAACGAGAAAAAACTGATCAAAGAAGAAAGAAACAGAAAAGAGAAAATCAATACAAGACCTACTACCATACAACCAGAGAATAGATAAAAATAGTCACACTTACTGCCAGATAATAGGTAAATTCCCGAACTATCAACAGCTAAACAAGTTACAGCGTCCAAATGAGCTACCATTGCATGACTTAAACGCCCGGTACCATTTTCCCAAAATCGAATTTGTCTATCCTCGTGGGCTGTTACTGTAATTGGCAATGTCGGATGACTGACCACTCTATTGATACGACATAGCTCCTCCACTGCCATCTTGACGATCACTTTTCCTGATTCAGCATCGTAAATAGTACAAGCACCCGTTTCGTAACCAACAACAACTTGACAAGGTTCAGGTCGCACAAAGTCAACCGACACAGGATTGCCATCTACGAACCCAAAAAGATTCTAGTTAACAAGAAGAAATAGAATCAAAAGAAACAGAAACTTTTATTATTAATATTAAGAGGCCTTATCTGCTATTAACAGGCCTTAAACAGACGGCTCGAGTACTCACACTTCCCACAAGTAGTTCAATTTTCTTTTCCTTTTCTTTTTGTGTTATTGTGTAGAAGGATTATTATCCTTAACAATTATGGCTAAGAAAAAAGTCTTTTAGACAATATTAAGATTTTATATGTGCTGAAATCATAAAAAAAGACTTTTTGTTTACTTCAAGATTGTGACGGAAGCATCAGATGAAAAATCAGAAGAAAACCTGCTAGAAGCAAACAGGAAACTATTTTGGATTCCATGTGCTTTTCTGTAGAAGAAGAAAAATGAAAAGAATCAACAGAAGCTTTTATTGTTATTATTAATTGCCCAGTTTGAAACAAAGAAGAGGGTCAAAATAACCTTGACTGAAAATCCAATAGGTTTCGAAGAAGAAATTCAACTAAATTTCAACAATCCCACTTCAGATTTGGATACTCAACACAGAGATACATGAGCTTATATTCTTTTACCACCAGAAGCTTCCATTAATTCAGTTTGACATGGACGAGGGAGAGTTGGGGAGTACCCCAGTATCGTGTTTTTTATGCATGGGCCTTCCTCTACTCAAGAGTGTTTCCAGATGTAGTAGGAAGATGCTCGAGGTTTTTTTTATACCAGCAAAAAAATCCAGAGGATGGGGTCACAGTATTCTAACGTTGTTCGTAGTATTCCAGGAAAACTTAAGATTTAGTTTCCTAATTTTGAAAACTCAGCATTCCATAAAATATTCTCCCATCCACAAAATCGAAAAAAAAGACTAAATGATATTTTATTTGGAAAAAATTATTCCAAGACTTAAGCAATAATGGGGAGATGGGTAGGAAAAGATTCCCCCAGGATTGGTCCAAAGTAGCACAGGACTCCTTTTTCTTAGGAAAATTGATTTTTAAATATCTAAAAGTGCAATTTCATGGTTTTGACTCCTTCCTAGGTGTCAGACCTATGTCTAATTCTGCTCTGAATCCACTCTATTCCAATGTATTTTTGCAAGTCAGTTCTCAGGCGGAGTTACATAGCCAATTTCCCAAAAGAGAATGAGAAAGATGAACTGCTTTTATAAGGGTAAAACAGCTTGTTAGCAACTACGAAAAATATTTCTTTATCGAGTGACCCTGTTACAGCGTGTTAAATGTTAACAGCTTACTATGTTACAAATTCATACCTTTAAAAATTTAGAAATACAACTAATTGGCAAAACAAAATTTTAAATTTTAAGCAAACAATTTAGTTTTGGTAAATGGCAATTATACTCTGTACTTCTTGGGGGGCTTCGATAAATTTTGTTTAATTCGAAGTGTCTCTTGACCAATTCCCCCCCCCCCATTAGTTCCAAGTATGCTTTAAAAGAATCAACGAGATAATTATCTTACCTTCTTCAGTGCTAATAGTGAGTGTGCATACTTTTGTTTGAATATTCCATATTTTAACACTTCCGTCGCTTGAGCATGATGCCAATAGAGGGCGAGATGGATGCAAAGACAGACCCCCAACAGCATCCTTGTGTCCATCAAAAGAGGGCCCCAATACACTAGGATCTAAAAAATGGTGTAATTACGACTTAACAAGAGATACTCAGTCAAAGCCATAGACCGAAAACAGTATTACATAGCACATTGGGGGACAGAAGAGGATGTGAACCACAGTTCACGTGGTCACAGGAATGGGAAGTCAAGTGGTCACAGGAACGAGTAGCCCAACATACTCACTTGTAGGGACGTACAAATAGGGGAAGATTCAGGGCCCAATCCCCTAAATTCTCAAATTTTCTTGAATTTCTGGGCTCGTCTTACTCAAATTTTTGCAGACACAGTGCCAAGGGAATCTAGGTGATACTTTAGACAATTGACAAAACACTGATTCCCCGTTTTTGACAGATTCACACACTTGAAAATTTGGAAAGCTGAAATTTTCCCAGAAAAATTTAAAGCCCTTGTAGAAGAATCAATCTGACTAATTATTATCTAGAGGCTAGGATCAGGGTTGCCGCCGCTAGTGATTAATCACTATTTCTAATGATTTTTTACATTGCCTAAACAAAATAAATCCCTAAATCAGCTAAAAAATCACTAAATTATTGAAGAAAACCGCTAAATCAACCAAAAAATTACTATAATCTAGTGATTTTTATTTTCACCGGGTGGCAACCCTGGCTAAGATAAATCATGATTCATTGTTATCTTCAAACGTAAAATTTATGACTGTTCAGTTAGCGAATTAGAGACAAATAATAAGGTGAACCTTGTCTATTTCTTTATTATTAAAAAGGACCAGTGTCTCAACATTGTTTAAGTCCTGTATTTTTGTTTGTAATCATAGACTAATTTATTGCCAAGATATTTCAGTACTTGCTGCAATGATCTGCACGTATCTAATTTTCTTTTAGCAAATTCAAACCCTTTGGTTTTGATTTATTCTTCTTATCTTTTAACTCAGAGAAAGCAATAATACTTCATGTTTTGAATTTGACTAGCAAGTAACAAAATTATAACTAGAAACTAGCTAAAGAAAGCAACTAACAAAATTAAATTAAAAAAAAACTAACCGAAACCAGGCTAATAGGCGAAACTAGGCTAGGATAAATTGGAATAATAGAGGAACTCTGCAACTTTGGCTCAAAACTTCGCTATTTTTTTTTCGCACAATATATTTCAAAAGATCTTAAGTATTTTCTCGCATAGTACTTAAGACTTTCGATAGCTTACTAACTTTCAACGTCCTTCAGACTTTTATTAAATGTGACACACCAAACCTGAAGTTGTAGATGGTCGTCAAACCATAATTGAAAATCTTCGTCTTTTTTTTTCTTTCTTTCTTTTTAGAGTCCTGGCCAATTTGGCCAAATATCGACTTGCCGTCCTCAGCAATCATAATTACGTCAGAATCATTTCTTATTCTGATTTAATTTTCTGGCCAGATTTTACGTTAATAAAAGGCGCAACTTGGTGAACCCCAGAAGTGGAATCCTTTTGTAATCCGGTGAATGCTCCTAGGATTTTGGGAATGAATATGGTAGACCTGGGCACTAGTGTGTTGTCGCTGATGTTAAAAGTAAATATTGCTATGTAGTAGTATCCGAACTGAGTCAGACTTAAGGACAGTTAGCTAGTTACCAGGTAGTTATTGCTTTTCCACACTTCGAGATGAGTACTTTACAGGAGCACTCAGAGAGTAGGATCTGATTGTGTTAAAGTTGGATAGAAAAACTTTATGAAAAATAGAAAAACAATTTGACGAACTTTTTGTTTTCATTCAAAGACGCTCTTGTTATTGTACCCATTATGAATTTAACATTTTTCGTTGTCACATTCAATGCAATTTAAGATATGCTAAGGTAACTTACAATTTTTGAATTTACCTAATCGTGAAAACGCATGTTTCACCTTTCTATGCTAAGTTTACGCCAGTAACATCTATATGTGGTACCTCGTCAGTGTAAAAAAGGAATTCAAAGGAGTCTGAAGATTGCAAATGTGACGTTTTTCCTCGAGAAATCCAATTTTATTGCACAATTTGGAAATTTTATTATGTAACTTGTTACCGGACAGGGATAAAGAGATTTTCAAAGTTTAACGAAAGAAAGGCTAGCTGACTATGAACTGTTAATTTAACCAAGACATTTTGGCTCTTAAATCTATAACAAAAATGTTATCTGATTTAAAACCAAAATGAGAATAAGTTTGGAATCAACAGACCTAGCTAATGCAAGCTAAAAGCTTTCTTCCAAAGCCTCCTAACGAAATGGGGTTAAACAAGAGGCATTTAGATATATTATGTTCTCAAAATTCACAAGGCTTAATCCCAAAGTTTACAAGATACCATTCAAACATTTAAGTTCAAAAGAGACTGAAGGTAATAAATGTGAGGTTTTGCCAAAAATAATTCAATTTTCTTGCTTCAGTGAGACTTAACTACCTGCTCCGCCAGGTTGAAGTAAACTTCACCAGAATAAATTTCTCTTTAGGTCAGCAGCATCAAAACCCTTGATCACATGACTTACCTCAATCGACTGATCAGCTCCTCAATGGAACTTACAAAGCAACTGCTAACTACCTCAAATCGAGCATCGATTCATTATTTTTGCTGTCATTACGACGCTTTCAGTGTCATAAATAAGTTAGGTTTCAACCACCGTATTTTTCACAAAACTTTTTAGTTTGGTTTCACTACCACGTTATTTGTATATAACACCGTTTTAGAAAGTTTTTGCAAATTTTAATAAATCCAAAGTCCAATCTGTCTTATTCCGTTTTCGAAATTTCGTCTTTGCTTCCCCTTTGGCCCACGACCCTTATCCTAGGAGAAAACTGTATTTTAAATTAAGACATCTAGAAATTGAATGAAGAAACTGAGAAGCTGGAAAAGAAGTTTCTTTGGTATTTCTGGCGTCATGTGAAATAATATAATTCTGCGAAAGCACCACTGATGCAACACACTTATCTTTTGACAAGATAAGATAATATAACTATCTTTTGGTGAGTTGCTCCTCTCGGGTAGCCATATTTGACTGACTTCGATGCATGATTCCCTGTGGTTCATTTTTTTTCTATTCGAACGAAGAAAACTGTATGTTGTACCATACAGAGAAAGGATCTTCGCTAAAGTTACTGTACCGGATGAACCAAACGCTTGCTCATATATACAGCTGAAGACTAAAGGGGTCTAATTACTAAGGAACTTCTATATTTTATTAATATAAGAGTAAAAGTATATTACCGACGCATCCTCTACCCCTCCCAAAATAACACTGTTTTTTCCTTAAAACTTTATTTACAGCATCTCGAAGTCTAAAAACTATTATCTCACATACATATTATATCATCAAACATGATAGTACATCCTCAACTGACAGTTACTGCAGTACAGCAGCTGTGATACTCTCCTTTGGAGAAGGAGGATCAAAGTTATATTCGCTCTGTAATAACGGACGAATCAATATATCAAACCAATCAATTTTTTTTCAACTTCAAAAGTAATTTGCTTACTGCAGAAACCAAGCCTCTATAATTACCAGACTTACTCTAATAATTGTTCTTATAGAGGTTTTTAATTGAAGCTTTCCGAAATTTATAGTAAAGAACGAACTCTAGCCTAGTTACCGAAACATCACAATAAAATGCAATTTTCGACAATAACTGAATAACTGAATCAAGATAATATAACACAATTATCTTTTGAAAAGTTGCTTTTCTAAGGCATGGCGCCATATTTGGCTGAATTCACTGCCTGATTCTCCATGGTTCGTTCTTTACTATTCTAACTATGAAAAAGCCAAAGGCTTTTTTTCTGTTGTACCATTCCAAGATAGGACCTTCACTAAAGCTCTTCTATCAGATCTATATAACTAAGGACTAAAGAAGTCTGATGGCTGTGGGCAACATTAACAAGGTGAAATGTTTTAATATAAGATGAACTAGAAAAATAAGGCCATGGGGGCCACACCTGACATATTATATCATCAAACATGATAGTACATCCTCAAATGACAGTTACTGCAGTACAGCAGCTGTGATACTCTCCTTTGGAGAAGGAGGATCAAAGTTCTATTCGCTCTGTAATAACAGACGAATCAATATATCAAACCAATCAATTTTTTTCAACTTCAAATTCAGCATGTTTTGTTTATGTTCTGTTATGTTTGTGTCATGTTTAGTTACGCTTGTGTAACTCAAATGTATTTTGTCTGGACTAAGTGTTAAAAAACCACTCAGGGCTAAGTGTTAGTATGAATATTAGAAATAACCATCATTTAGTAGGTTTCAGCCCAAAATCTATATAAACATTAAAGATTAAACGTCCTTTCATTTTTTTTCAGTTTGAAAAAAAGTCAACTATTTTTTTTCGTAAGACCATTATTCTACCCTGAGAATTGATTATGAGGACATTTCGAAAGAATAATACAATAGGAATTATCCAGATTACCGACTGTCAACCAAACGTAATCACTGTTATTTATTCATTTATTTATTATTATCAATCGTGGTTGCAGCGGGAGCTGCAACTTAGTAAGGACCGAACCACGGCCAAATGTAACCGAAAAAAAAAGTTTTTAAAAAACTGTCAAGTGAGGAAAAATTGCCATTTCTAGATGATTCAGGAATAGTAACCATTATCTAAAATTGTCTTGATGTTAAAATGATACTTTGCAAACAATTTTTGGAGGATTTATTTTTTTAAATAGCCTGAAACTTCTAAATAATGGCACCAGATTGAAATGAAAAGTACACCATTGGAATTGCTATTGCCAAAAATCCTATACAGGAAACTTACAGTCCCCTGGCTTCAACAACAAAGAACATCTTTTTTTGAGTGGGTAGCACTCATGTGTCCTTTTCCCCTTTTTTCCCCCACTACTAGCAGAGTACTGAAAGATCATTGAGAGATGTTTAAGGGTTCATTTTTAAGGAAATTACTGCACCTACTAGCTTTTTAATTTGAAGATTTAAAATAAAATCAATTTTTGACAAATAACTGCATCTTCGTATACAAGATGATGAATGACCTCACAATTGTAGCTTACAACCATAAATGACGTTAAAAGCAAAACTATATGATGAAGACTTTATTATTGAAAAATCAGTGTGATATTGTCTTCTTTTAATTATGTACATAACACAGGAAAAAGCCTATTTAAGCCTATGGATTTATTTTAGATATTTTGTTTTTATGAATTATAAAAGGCAATAGATATAGCAATTTCCTTTAAAATGAACCCTTATTGAACTCTATGATGTTCAAGTGCCTCGCTACCTACGGAGATGAAGAGAGAAACAAAAAATAAATAACTAAAAAAATGCTTCCCATCCAAAAAAAATTCCTTGTTTTTCAAGCCAAGGGATTTTCCTTGTTATTCCAGTGAAGGGATTAAAAGTTTCCTGTATAGGGTTTTCGCCCAAAGCAATTCAGAACTTTGAGTTTCGATCCGACCCCATTTTAGGGGTTTTAGTCTATTTTTGGTTACTATGGGTCGTGTTCGTGTTTTATTAGGTTGCAGCTATTGCTGCAACCACGATTTTCTAAAAAAAAACAAGCTCGTCAAGTTCAAAGGATATAATCAGCCTAATAACCAGCGATTTCAACTTCAGTCCTGCTTTTCCATAGGAGAGTATCATAGCCGCTGTTCTGTAGTAGCTGTTAACTAACGATATATTATCATGTTTAACGTTATAATATGTTTGTATATGACCCGCACGGGTTATTTTTTATATTGGTTCTTACAGTAAAAAAAACAACTTAACTTAAGATTAATCGAAAAATAGCTATCATTCATTGATGTTTTTTGTATTGTATCTGTTTAACGAAACTTTTTGACTCCTTGCGTCAGCCTTGCAGTTTGTTACTACAGCCTAGTTCAATCTCTGAGCTACATCTTAACAATGATTTTACGGTCTGTGGTAAAAAATAAAATGTGGGTCACTTTCCTAGGTTTAACTTCACCTTAAAAAAAAAAAAAAAAAAAAAAAAAACAAAAAAAAATCATGTAAATCAAAAAAAAAACATATTTTAGCTTCACCTCAAAAAAATGGCGTTGGATCGGAATGAAAAGCGTACCGCTGGAATTACCATGGTCAGAAACCATACACAGGAGAGCTATAGCCCCCCCCCCCCACTTTGAACAATAACGAAAATCACAATTTGCGTGGGAAAAATTGAGGCTAAAAAAAAATCTAGGTCAACAAGACCATTGAATATTAGCCTTCATTGCATTCATTATTAGTTTTTTTTTTGTAGGAAGTCTGCCCAATAGTCTACATATACCCTCCCCACTCGTAAAAATCCCATTGAAGTAACTCCTAAAAAAACATTTAAATTGTTATTTCCAATTCTGCAAAGGAAGTCTGCAAAGAATACGATAAAAACACATTGATTTAATTCATGCATATACTATTCAAATAGAGGCTGATTTTTCTTTTCTTTGTTTTAAATGTTTTGCTTATACCGGTCCAATGTCATATCACAGCGTATGTTATAATTTTTCTTATTTCTGCAACTATCTATACGGTAGCGCAAATACATATTGCGTACAATGACTTTGTCTTCGTATATATTTCCTAGAAAAAGTCCTAGAGGCCCATTCACGACGAAATTTTAAAGTAAAGAGATTTAGCTAGCGCGAATTTTGCAATCGTTTGAAACCCAATCCGTTCACAACAGATTTAAATAGCCTTCAGAACTGGATTAAGTCAAAACTGAATTTCAATCGATTTGAAATTTGTCACGTCGAGCCAATCGCAATTTTTCACAAAATTTTCTGATTGGCTTATACCCGAACTTTATCCAGATAGAAAAAAAACTGCAAGCAAAAATAAGATCTGAGAGAAAGATTATTACATGGGATTATTACGGTATTAGCGGATTTACCAAGAATCAGATAATACCAGGTTTTGGAACGGGCTGAATTTTAACATTAGTTAAGTCTCATTGTGAATGGGCCTCAAGTGTTCAGTTTTAGAGAATATTGAAAACAATAAACTCTAGCAGCAAGAAAGCATTTTCTTTACACGAAATACGAACTAGATCTTAATGAGAAGTGAAAAAAAGAAGGAAAAGAAAACGAAACCCTTCAAATTTTATTAATAGAGTACTCCATCGTAATATCCAGCGATATAGTTGTATTTTGCCTAACTACTAACAAAACAGATCACTCTTCAAAACAACATATTCTACTATGCAGTATAAACTTATTAAGATACTTTTAATGAAGCAAAGACAAACCTTTTACAGGGTAAAGTGCTTAAAATTTAAAAATTTTATTTCTGCATTAAAAATTCCCCTTATTACTTTTTTCACAATTGTTAAACTGCTACACCCCAAGATTCGCAACGACACATATTACGTTATATATATTTTTTTTTTTTTAGTGATAAGAGCAAGCAATAACTAATTCAATAAAAAAAAAGGCGATATAATACTAGTACTACAACAACTCACCTTAGCACCAAGCCGCCTGAGGCCAACACAGCTACACACGCTCATCCTCCATCCCAATCTATCCAAAGCATCCCTCTTTCCACCCTCCTAGTAAGTTCCCATTCGTAAAGGACATTCTTGGCAATCTGTCATCCTTCATCCGCAGAACGTGCCCTAGCCATCTCAAGCTTTCTCTCGTTATAGCCCAGGAAAGCGGGAATGAACCACATTTTTCGTACAGCCTACTGTTTAAAATACGGTCAGTCAGTCGGGGTACCCAAAACAATCCGTAGCCAATTTCTCTGGAAAAAACTAGCAAATCTTCATCCGTTTTTCGAAGCGCCCTGTAAGTTCCAATATTCTAATCTTGGTTCGCAGATTTATCTTCTTATACTCCCAAACTTTTCTCAACTGTGAAAAAAACACCCTGAGCCTTGGCTATACTACTTTAACATCTTCACTACTCCCATCGTCCCTGCTTACCAAGTTAAGTGAAGCTGTCCACTTGAACGATCTTTTCGTTACCCAATGTACCCTTTTCATCTTCACTAATTCCTAGCCTTAGCGACTTAGTCTTATTAACATTAATCTTCAAACCTACTTTAGCACCCTGAGCTCGCAAAACCTCTAAAAGTTCATTTATTTTGCTCACACTTTCATCTAGGATGCGTAAATCATCGGCATAATCCGGGAAAGCCTTTCTTCTTCTTTTGATTATGTGTCCTCCCATTTTCTTTCCTGTGCTCCTTAAGATAAAGTCCATCAAATTGATCCATATAAATGGGGATAGGGCACAACCCTGCTTAATTCCTGATTTAATATGGAACTTTTTACTAATCCCATTTCCTATCTTAACCGCAGCAGTGTTATTCTCGCCCATAGCACTAGTCATTTTAATGTATTTGTTTGGTATACTATATAAGGATGAGACCTTCACTAAAGCTCTTCTATCATCTGAATCCAAAGCTTGCTCAAAATCTATAAAACTGGGGACTGAAGGTGTTTGATGATTCAGGCACTTCTCAATTATCAATCTGAGAGTGAACATTTGGTTGACACAAACTCTGCTCTTCCTAAAATTACACTGTTCCTCTCTTAAAACTATGTCTACAGCACCTCTAAGTCAAAAAAGTATCATCATGCTAAGTAATTAGCTACCTACAGAAACTAAGCTAATGCCTCTATAATTACCTCACTCACTCTTATCACCTTTATTATACAGGGTTTTAATTAGGGTTTTCCCTAAACCACTAGGTACTTCTCCCTTTTCAAAAATCCTATTCATCGTCTTCAGTAGCTTATTTCTAACCTCATAGCCACCGCATTTAAGAAACTTATTTACCACACTATCAACACCTGGAGCTTTATTATTCTTTCATCCTTTTAGTACTGTCACTAATTCTTCCTAAAAAAAATAAATCTTCCTTCTCATCCAAGGTATAAATCTCTTTCATATTCCTCTAACTCTCTCCCGATTTAGCACATTTTCAAAATATTCTGCCCATTTCTCTTTAACTTTAATTGTGATAAGGAAAAATTATCCTATTTTTAGCTTATCCTAATCCTATCTTCAACTGCGACAAGTGTAGAACAATTACTCCCTCTCAATTTATTAAAAAGCCTTTTTATACAGTCGACTCAAAAGCCGATTACAGTCGATAAAACTCGTCAGTTATCTGGTTTTTTAGATAGATATTTAACGTACAAGAAGGCAATGGCTAAGAGCCACCACTAATGGGGGTGGTTAGGAACATTAAGCACCCTAGCCCCTCTAAGCAATTGTTACGGGATTAAAAAAGACAAGTTTCAGGAAAAAGCAGAACTGTTCATGAACTGGAAGAACAGATAAACTCGGGTCCATCCAGGAAACGACAAACATCTACTGCATACCAAGAAATTAAACAAGGAGATTTCATACCTAGTCAGATACCTCTTTCGTTTAATCTAATCACCTAATTTCATAGATAAATGCTACGCTTATCCCGTCATCTGATTAAAGTTTTCCTTCAAATTTTTTTTAGGGCTTCTTATAATAATTGTGTTGTACACTAACTTTTTTTTTATATGATTAAGTAATTCTATTTTAACTTTTTAATTATTGACTTAAATTTAAGGCTTCTTAATTTTTAAAAGTTTCAACCCTAGATAATAGTTTGATATATATATATATATTCATTTACCATAAGTTTCGTAAGGATCTATATTGGGACTGGGTATTATCCATCCTTGAATATGTCCACTGAGGTCCGAGCTGTAACAAACAGTGCCATCACCCGACATGACTAGACTTAGCACTGCAGCTTTGTGTCCCCTGAATGTATAAATAGGCTCTACATCCAAATAAGTCGACCTACAAAAAGAAACATCTACATTAGTCTAAGAAATTTGGAACTGTCTTTTAAATACCATTAAGCGCCCAATGAGAACAATTTGGGTCTCCTATTTCTTTACGTAATTGTTATGTGTCCGTCTCACCTAGACAACTACTTGGGGTTATGCAAAACATCCCACAAAATATGTTTTATCGAGGGCCGTGTGTGTGTGTGGGGGGGGGGGGGCCGGTGTCATCTACAAAGACATAATTACTGGACCTTTCAAATATGCGGAACAAAACGGCTATCTCAAAATTTTGATTAGACGTATTTGAGAGGAATGATCGGCGTGGGGTGTTGGTGGCCCTCTAATCACTTTTGACTATTAAAAAGGGCACTAGAAATTTAAATATACAATCAAATGAGCCCCCTTTTGAAGTTTCTACGATAACTCCTTTTATACCAAGCGCCCTGGTCTATAAAAAAAAAAAAAAAAAAAAAAAAAAGTAAACTGTGTCAACATCAATCTTTACTTAGGCTATTGCGCTGCCATTGATTGGCATGTGTCCGTCCCACCTAGACAACTACTTCTGGTTATACAACAGGTTGTCGAAGTCATTATTTCTCTGAAGCCCTTTTTAATACAAGTCAATTGGTTTCTGATCCCCAAAAGAGAATATGCCTTGTTTTGTCTTACGGCTGAGAGATCAAGTTGAAACTTTCGGTAAATTTTTCTTTGGGGAGGGGGTATGATTGTGTTTCGTAACCAATAAATTATCTATAAGGGACCATGAGTCTATTAGTTAATATTTAAGTATTTTGGGGGTCGCACTACTAAGGATGAGAAACTATGGTTTAGGCTGGCGTTTCCCAAGCATTTTTGACCACAGCCCGTTTCGACTTTCGGTGTTTTAACTTTTTTTTTTGCAGCCAGCCTTTTAAAAAAATTATCTAAAACACAAATTTTATTTTTTTATTAAAAATTTAGTTATTAGTTTGCTTATTTCATGCATGCGAATTTTAGAATATTTGCATAATAGAAATATAAGTTATTCAAAAACTATCGATTATGTTCATACAAAACTTCAGTAAATAAAGTAAACTTTGTTTCCATATATTTTGTCTTTTGTGCGAATCGTGCAACAATTTCCACTAAGGAGGCACACTTTCAAATAATATTCATTTTACTCTCAAATTAGGTTCAACATCCAATCCGTTTCAATTTTCATTTGTTAGGTACATCAAGGTTGAGAACGAAGCGTCACACGCTTAAGCGGTAAAAAGAGGCATCAAGAATTATATCATTTTTTTTTTTCGCTTTTTTTTCAAAAGTATGATGATACTTAAAAAAAAGCCTTGCAAACTTATATTCAATTCATTGAATATAGCAAATATATCACACAAACCAGTTATTTTTATTAACCCCTAAAAATGGCGTTATTAGAATGCTATCTAAATTAATTTGTTGACCTTACTCAACACCGAAATTACTACTACTACTAAAAAAATCAGTGATGCACCAAGCCATCCAAGACCAACACAGGTGGGCACGCTTCCCCTCTACCTTAATTTAGCACCAAAATTAGCAAGTGTAGGTCTATTCTTAACCGGGTAATATTACGGTATCTACATTATAACACTGATTTTCTTTTAGGAGCAACAATGGCAATCCCCATCCCTGATTTTCATATGGGCCTACATTTAGGCCTATTGTCCCGATTTTAGATTAAATAGGCCCAAGCCAGGAGACGAAAAACCAACATGAGTATTCCAGCGAATTTCCTAAAGGCGAAGTCACTTGTGCTGCAGCCAATATATCTAGAAATCTTGAATAAAAACTGGGCAGATTATTTTTTTGTTAAATTACTTTCTTTTAAGAAGTTTTAGTCTTATTTTCATACTTTCATTTTAAATTATTAACTATTCTAATGCTTATCCTTAAATAAAAAAAAGCTTAATCTATTAGCTCAAACAGACGCTTTCTAACATTTCCTTTTGAAAGCTTGAGTCAATTATTATGGTGCGCCCATAAACAATTAATAGCTAATTCTTGAATTTGGTTTAATAACCTTTAGAACAGCTGTCCATTGGACTTGCTCCGTCACTACTTAGACTAACACCTTTTTCCAATCAATACCTGACCAGTGACAAACCCATTGAACATAAAAAGCTTAATCTGAAGACTAAACAATATCTGCAGCACAATACGCCGGCAAAAACGCTATATCAAACAGTGCGAAAACACACTTTGCCACTATTCCAAAGGTCTAAATTATGCTAAACCTCTTTCTACGACCCAGTGTCGGGGCGTTAACAGTCTACTGGAATTTCACCAAGTTCATCTGTTAAAGCATCTAAGTTTTCTGAACAAGAAGGAGGCCTACAGTCGGTAATTTCAGACCATATTCAGTCCAATGGTTGTTTTTTTCTAAGCATTTCACTACCATATTGTTCCAAGACAGTGAGTTACGGGTTGTCATATCATTTCAAAAATGGGTTGAAGAAGAGGCGTTATTGATATTTAGCTCGTTTTCACCAAAAATTCACTATATGAGTAATAACTCAGTAGCAATGCCTACTAATAACACCTCATTTGAGGTCAAAAGAGCAGCACACACTCATCGTCCATCCATTTTATTTAAAGCCACCTTCTTCAAACCCTCCCAAGAAGTTTCAATTTCCCTTAAGTCTTTTCTTAAGACATATGAGTAGTAACTTATTTTATACTACTATTACTAACAGCTCACTGCGGTACCGAGCCACTTGAGGCCGACAGAGCTGCGCACGCTCATCGTCCATCCAATATATTCAAAGCCTCCCTAATTACACCCTCCCAAGAAGTTCCAATTTCCCGTAAGTCTTTCCTTACGACATCATCCGACCCCATTCGGGGACAACCTGTTCTTGCACCTTGAACTCTCAAAACCTCCGAAAATTCATTAATTTTGCAAACATTTTCATCAAACAAGCTTTCAAAAAGTTGTACAATGATTATGAAAAATGAAAAACAAAGAAAAAAAGGCATAAAAATAAAACTCTTTTAAAAATAGTTGCTGCACACGTTTCCCATGTGATACAATCCCATAAAAATACATAAAAGCCAAATCATTTCTCATTGCTGATACCGGACAGTTGGAAAAATAGAGAAACCCACTATAAAAAGGGCATAATGTCAACCGCATCAAGAATTCGCGTTTTTAGTAAGTAATCCTTGCGGGAAAAGAATAAAATCTCAAGGAAAAGAAGGCAATGACAATGAACATAATTACTACTCTACCAGGGCGGGAGGAGAAGGAAGGGGGCAGAAAATTGGGAGGAGCAAATCAAGACTTGTGGGGAGGGAGTTTCGAGTAGTACAACTTTAAATACAAATCCCAATCGCATGGTTTTCATAGCGGGTAGAACTCAAAATCAAACTGGCATTTAAATTAAAGACAAAATGGTGTTATTTCTAAACTAGTTTGAAACAAAGAGATGATTGAAACTGGAAGAAAGAAAGAAAGAGAGAGAGAGAGAGAGAGGGAGAGAGAGAGGGAGAGAGAGAGAGACAGAGAGAGAGAGAGAGAGAGAGAGAGAGAGAGAGAGAGAGAGAGAGAGAGAGAGAGAGAGAGAGGGAGAGAAAGAGAGAGACCTACTTTTTAGCTGGGATTGTCTTCTGTAAATTCCAAAGCTTTAATGTAAAATCTTCAGAAGCAGTTATTAGCATTGGTTCCACTGGATGAAAAACGAGTGCACGAATAGCATCGAAGTGGGACCGAAGCGTGTATTTAGCACTCCACTGCTTGCGACAACTCTCAGGGTTGGCGGATAACTAAAAATTAAAATTTGAAGGACATTAGCCTTGAGGATGCAGATGGTACTTTATATTAAAACGGTCAGTTTTCTGTCAAGCCAAAATTTTGAAAATGGAAAGAGAAAAAAAAAGGAAACTTTGCTAAGGAAAAAGGTCTGGCTATTCTTTATTTTTCATTTAATAAAAAGTTCATTTCATGTAAAAATTCTGTATCTGAATGCTTTAGACAGCTTTGCAGCTGCCTTCTTAATTTTTGAAGGTAACCTCGATTAATTATTCTTACCTAATCGAACATCACGACTATAGATAACGGCAAACATCTGACAAAATATAATGATCCAAAGCAGGGGCGGATCTAGGAAGGGGTTTTTGGGGCAGGTACCCCCCACCATAAGAAGATCAAAAGTTACAACAATTATAGGGGCGAATAATATCAACGAGGGAGTTTAAGCTCCACTGGTGTCTCCCCTAAAAATGAATCTCTATCCACTCCTGCCTTGGTGTCACCAAGTCAATAATTATAATGACCAAGTGGATGAAAAAAATGTATAAAATTAAGGCGAAACACTACTAGGAAAACTAGACCTCAAAACTTCATGCAAGGTTTGCAAAAGAATGCCAGGAGTTCAAAACGTTTCCAGAATTTCAGAGGAATTCTGAAATTCTTGAAAACACTTCTCTTGCGTGTTTTGCCAGTTTGAGTCTCCTGCTGCCTAGGCTGACGACACTTTTCTAATTAGTCTACCAAAATCGAGTCTGTCAACAGATGTTCATAAAAATGATACTACAAGCATCTTTCTTCAAATTTTCTTTACTCTTCTATACCCCTGAGTTGTCATAATTGCAAAATCCTTGGTGAAAATTTTATCCAATGGCTCGGCTTCACACTCACAAAATTTTTTAATACTCTTTGGCAGCATGCTGGCCATTATTTTGGAGAACAAATCCAAATTGGTTAAGTAATCTTATTGCTCAACAAAGTTTGTTCGGTAAATTTACAGTTTACAACATAATTTGCAGTTAACAACACAGTTAGAAACATATTTTTTAAACTTTCCGGTATTAAGGAATGTTCAACCTGCCTTTGAGCTCTTAAATGAGCCCAATTGAGGACAATCTGATTTTCGTTTGGCCGAAGCAGAATGGCAAATCTGTCATCCTCCATCCGTTAAAAGTGTCCTTGCCATTTCAACCTTCCTTTCCTTATAACCCTATAAATAGGGTCAAACCATAAAATTTCGTACAGTTTATTGCTTGATACACGAAGTCAAACAGGTGCCTAAAACTATCTTCTTTTGCTTTTCGTTTAAGGTGTTCACGTTTCAGTATCATACTTAGCCTAAAGAGTCATTACCGTAAACAGTAACAGAGTTTTTATTGGGCATTTTAAAAAATTAGTTTGGATTATAAGTGCGACCTATCATCAAAATTATTTTGTTCAGTGGTAGCAGGCCACTGGAACATCATAGAGCTGTTTAAGGGCTGATTTGAAAAAAATTTGCCATATCTAAGCCCAGCTGGTCTTGCGTCTGAATGCGGCCCAATTGTAACCCCTCTTGTCTAAAGAAACTGTCATTAAAGACAAGATATAGTTTCTTTTATGAAATACCCTGAATATAGAAAAAGAGAAAAACATTGAAGAAAGTTATAATGATATTAATTTTAAAATGTAACTTTCTTTTTTTCTCTTTAAAATATGATTTAGCTGTTATTTATGTCTAAAACACGTTCTGTAATATTTACTTTTGCATTCCAGCGTTATTGCCCTCTGAAAAACACTATCTTAAGGACTAATTTTTACGACTGGCTTGTAAGTTACAAGCTCATTAAGAAACTGGTCACATTAAAAGGTTGACGCATACCATGTGACAGCCGAGTGGATAGAGCAGCGCCTGCGACTCGTGGGAGCTGGCGTTCTATTCCCGGCTGTTACAAGGGCGATATATAATAAATAATATAGTATAATAATAATTAAATAATATAATAATAGATAATATTAAATAATATAAATAATTTTGCTTATAAATAGATTTTTTTAAACCCTGACAAAAAGGAAAGGTTTTAAACAGTTCTTGGTTAAGAAACAAAAGTAAAGAAAGATCGGTTCCTATAATTGAAATCTTTTTCAAATTAAAGCAACTTTAGACTTTAGTTATTAGTAAATACCCAATGTATGGGAGGCTACCCTCCTCCTCACCCATTGTACTTTTATTATACACTAATGATACTCTCAATGAAGAAAAAGCTACATTTTAGCGTAAAGAGTGGAGAGGAGACTTCAAGGGACAGCGCCCCCTCAAATATTGGATTATTTCGATTAGTTTTCAAGATTCAACCACGCCCTTACCTCTCATATTTTTTTTTTTGCATTTAATTTCAATCATAACCAAACGGGACCGTTCGATCTGGTCAATTATATATAAAAAAAAAACAAAAAAAAAAACAGCTGCCTTTCCATTTTCAAATTTAAACAAATGAAAAAAAATCAAACAGGTGTAGCATTTTAAACTCAACATTGCACAAAAAAAGAAGAAGCAAACTTCGAATAACAAAAATCCAAATATTTTGGTTTCTGAAAAAAAAACAAAAAACTACAATCCATCACAATTGTCACAACTTTGAACTTTACATTCCAAACTCCCCCAGACATTGTTGCAAGACTCTCTGTACATAAATTTCTTTTAATTTGACTTTCAACCTTCCTTTCATTATAGCTAGCATGGCACTGGTACATCATGGGGAGCTGTTTAAGGGTTCATTTGAAAGGAATTTACCATATTTAAGTTGGTAAATTTGCAGTTTTCAACATAATTTAGCTAGGATGAAGGTGAACATATTGCATGAGGCCTTTTCTTATGGAATTTCATAGTTCAATAACTGTTTCTGGGGGAAATTCCATTTCGAGCCTTTAATGGCGAGCCCAAAAGGTAAAACACCCCGTAGTAAAGAAAAACTTAGAAAAAAGAGTCTAAAAAACTGTCAAGTGAAAAAAAAGTTTCATTTGCAAAGAAGTCACAGCAAAACTGACGTCATTTTTGAAGGGTCTCTAGCTCTTTTAAAAAGTTTCTGTAATTCTTTTTCTCAAAATAACATTTTACTATTAAGATTGAGGAAATATTAGTTACCATTCCTGAATCTGCTACAAATGGCGATTTTTTCTCACAAGTCAGTTTTTTAGAAACATGTTTTTGAAGTTTTGGTTACTATGGGCTGGTTTTTAGCACTTTTAGCCCTTTAAAGGCTGAAATGAAATTTTCCCCGGAAGCGATTACTGAGTTCTGAAAGAACATAAAAAAGCCATCAAGTGATATATTCACTTTCATCCTAGCAAAACTATGTTGTCAACTGCATATTTACCCTTTATTCTACCTTTTCCGACTCTACCTTTCTGGCCTTTGCCGTATCTTTAATCTATGAAAATAAAAGACACAGATACCCAATCTTTTTATTTCCACCACTGTAACTTCTTTATTTTCCTCCTTGCTAATAGAATAGAAAAATAGAAAAAAAATAATCAGATTTTCCAATATTGAGAAGTTGAATGGTCTACATAATAGACTGTCCATAACGACCTATTATCAGTTGTTACCTCTCCATGGTTTGAAGCATTTGTTCTATTATTGTTCTTGGAGGTTTTCTTTTGTTTCATGTGCTGTATGTCTTTCTTTTCATGGTTTTACTCCACTATTAACATCGTGAAACATAGGGCTCTTAAATATGCCATTTGCTTTTGTCGTATCTTGGGAGGTCTAAAAGAACATTGATTGTAGAAACAACGTTGTTAAGAAAAATCAAAAGACTAGAAATGCATTCTTCAAAAATGCAGTGTTCTATAAAATTTACGTTGGGTACTTTAAGCTTTATGCTACTTGTGACACATACAATTTTACCTAGTCACCTACGCCTGCAACTTGCATCAAAAGGACGATATAATCACTGGACGTATTTATTTTTGGATCTAACCAGTCACCACTCCAGAATTATGTCATTAGTTTGACTTTTTTGAATTTTTTTTTTTTTTTTAGATATTTTGGAGAATTATCTTTTTTTTCAGAACTAATAATCTTATTTATCTGACTTTTCTTTAAAGAATTATTAAAAATAAAAATGAAGCTATTTTTACAAGTTTTCAACGTATTCTTTAAATAAAATGAAAGCAAATCACAAAAAGTGATTCAGTAAACGGATAACGCTGAGTCTCAGCTCTTTGAAGGGTGTCTCCCTTTATGTTTAAGCTTAAGTATAACTAATATCTACTTTATTAAAATTTAATTTTTTAATAATATAAAATATGCAATAAAATATATTATGTTCAAAAATAAATACACTATAGCTCGTTTTACCTTCACATGTTCTTCAATTATTTTTGAATGACAGCAGTCTTTTGCATTAAAAATAAGCAGCAAAAAAAAAAGAAAGAATAAAAAATCCTTTCCACAGGTTTAAGGCAAATACTTACATCAAATCCCCCTTCAGCTTCATTGTTAACTGTGAGTTGAGCTAACTCTCCAAGACCTAAGTTACCATCAATAGAATCCACGTGAGGAGACAATCCCAAAGCAGCAGCATCAACAGCATTTAATGGAGCTGGTGGAGGAGGAATCCCACTACCACTTACTAGTGGCCGATTCCGTGTACTCGAATTTTGAAAATTAACCACTGTAAAAAGTGCACAACTATACATTTTTATCAGAACACAGTGATTTTCTAAAATCTAGGAAATCAAAAGACAAGTTGTAAAATTCTTAAAAAGGATGTCGAAACTACTGTTGTTTCCCCTATTTCAAGTATAGGTCTTATGTTTACCACAATTTAAAAATATCTACCCAAAATGACAACACAGGAAAACTTAGTGAATAAAGGTCTGGGTACTTTAGCTAAAGTATAGCCTACTGTTGATTACAGCTTTGTCCAAACACTGTGACTGGACTTTCTAAGTTTTATGGACAAAAAAAAAAAAAAAAAAAAAAAAAAAAAAAAAAAAAAAAAAAAAAAAAAAAAAAATCCTAGGAATGAGAACCAAATTATTACTGCTTTAAAAATTTCATGTATATATCATTCCAACCAATATTTGACTTGTATTCACCCAAAAGACCCTTCCATGAATTTTAATTGGTAAGTGAAATTCAGTAAGCATTTGATAGCAAATTACTTTCAATTTTAACATATAAAAGTTGGGAACTATTTGGAAAACAGTATATGTAACATTTTGGCAGTACAACTAAAAAATATGTCTAAAGTACAGTATACCTATCAAATTTTCATACTTCATTATTTAGTTTTTACTATTGCATGGCTTTGGTCCACGTACCAAACATTTAAACCTCCACTCATACAGACTTAGGAGTCTTGCAGGATTATGGTTCAAACAAGATTTAAGATGTCCGCTTTTACCACTAAAATGGTCCTTGAGGCCTCTATTTTTTTTCGTTTTAATGCCTTCACCTCCGAGACTATGTGGTTTAAGTCTAAACAAAATAAAACCTTAAAAAACATAAAAAAAATTTTGGTTAATATCATTAAACTTACCGTTAGACAAAACACAAATAAAAATAAAATAAAAATAGTACATTACTTTCAATTTTAACACGTAAGGGTTAGGAACTATTTGGAAAACAGTGGTTGCTTAAGAAAAGAAATCTTGTGAAAGAGAAACAATCCACTGAATTTATCTCCACTTCATTAGAGCATTCGATCATAGTTCTAGCACCGTGATTCCCAACGTGGCGTGAAGGCCCCGCCGGCAGGGAATGGTAATATTTATATATTAATACCTGGTAATACCTGGCATACATGGTAATACCTGGCAATATTTTGATGGGTCATGGGCAGGACTCGCACCTTTTGGCTGAGTATACTTTAGAGCCTTAATTTTGAAAAAAAAATCATGGAATTACGTCACACTCATATGCATTTAAAGATATAAAAAAAGATATGACAGTATTACAATAACGTCATGCATTGCATAAGATGTGTTCTTTACGTACAATATTTTCCATTAGCATAAAATATGACTAGAGGACGACACCCCCTCCCCCCAGAAAAAAGCCAATGGCCTTTTAAGCTTTATTAAGGTGAATATACTAAAATTTTGAAAAACAAAATTTAAATCTCAAGAGGCGGGGGTCAGGATTTTAGCCATGCCTAGGTGGGGCATGGCCAAAAATCGGTTGGGTATCAATGTCTAGCATAACTACATATTCCTTTAAAACCTGACAAAGAATCAAAATTTTCAGAAACACATTGAAGAAAAGAAAAAAAAATAAGAAAACACCACTTTGTACCATCTCATATAGAGCTTAAATGTCAACTTTTTCGTTCTTATTATTTTTTTTTTTTTTTTTGTTAATCTATAATCTGTCAATTGCAATGACAAAAGACACACATTAATTCATATGCACGTTAAGATTACCTTATATTCTAATTTACCTAATCCTTCATGAGGATTTATTAATGGTAAATTAGCAATTCTACTACAGAATTATAGATGGCGGAAGCCATGTTTATTATCAGGAATTTGCCACAGTCGGTAATTTCTTATTTTCAATGACCCGTGGTCAAAAACTCGTTTCATGGCTGCTAACGTAAGCAAAATTCATTTATTCTGAGTTGCAAAAATTTAAAATAAATTTTTACTTTTTTCTTAAAATGGCTTTATTTTTCGGACACTTATTTATTGTTTTAGTCCTTGTTTTCACAGCTGCTAACCTTAAACAAGTAACTATTTGTTGCACAAGATTTACAGTTCCTTGTTCTTCTTTTTTTCTGATATTTTCTTAAATATCTAAGATATAGGCCTCCAGACTAATATTATAGATTAAGATTTTGTTTTTAAGTCCACTGTCTTATTAGAAGTTTTACGCATTCTTCATTATTTCCATTTCACGATCCAGTTTTATTTCGTCATCCAGAGGCTGGCAGAGCCTGCTGCAGTTGGCTTAGGGGTGGGTTTTAGTGTAACCAATGGTGCTGATTCCGAATATTCGGATGCATCGGCTCGCGATCGTGAAGAACAAGTTAATTTTTGTCTATAAGCTCAAAATTGGCCTATAAGGACACTGTAGTAGTTTATTTTCTGAACCCTCAGGATTGAAAATGACTCGTAATAAACTGTATATATTCTGAATTCTAAAAATGAGTAATTTATGTGGTATTATTTGACCAATCTAGCACACATTAAGAGGCCTCCATCTCCAAAAATATTATATTTTTCAAGTATTTCTAGTGATTTTTTACTCTTATCCGAAATTTCTTAAAGACAATCATTCCTTTTCGTTTTATATTGAGGTTTTCCTAATTATTTTGAATACTTTGGCGCATTTTTGATGATAAAAATTCTTGGAAGGAGCGATAAATTTTCAACTATATCTGTGAAACGGTCATAGGAATATCGTTCTGGTTAATGTCAACTATTCTTCGCGGAAACAATGCACAATGATGAGTATGGGATTCAAATGACAAATAAAGGAAATAATGATACATCTGACATTTCGGTTCTTAATGATACGCCATCTGGCGACTCAAAATGGCGTCAGGAGAAGCGTTAAAACCGATTATATTTTGGAAAAAAGATCGATTGTGATACTTAAGTTTCTTGCTATACTGCAGCACGGGTTACCCTTATACTTATTTTCTGCTGAGTCACATACAGGCTCAGAAATACCTTGCATATTCAGATGAGTAGGAGCACCCTAATCTCTGGATCCTGTGATTGAAAATGAATGAATAAAAATTTTGAAACAGAAGGTAGACAAGTTACAATAGATGCTTCTGTTATTCTTAATGAAGCTAAAATAAAAACCAAACAAAACTGAAAATTTTCTAAACCTTTTTTTTTGGTTCTAGTACTCAAACATCCATTTTCTAAAATTGTCCAATTATCTACAAGTTTAAGGATAAGATCGATACAAAACCTAGAAATTTTTCGAGAAAACACCATTTTTTCTAAGAAAAGTTCATAGTTAACATAAAAATTTTATCTAGTCAAGCAAAGATCACTCCTTGGTGAAGTCAATATTTTCTTTTTTACAAGATCTGAAATCTAACAGGAGGAAAATTTGAACAACATGTAGCGTTTGTTTATATACGCGCTGTCTCCTGAGCACTTTCTTTTTAAATGAACTTTTTAGTAGCCCTATGTCTTTGTGAACAAGCAGAAAACCCAACAGACTAGCCTCTATTCTTTTGTATGTCTGCAGAAGTTAAGCTCCTTATTTTTTAAATGTATGCAAGATTAATTTTTTTTTCAATTTACCTTTTCTTTACAACTTACGTTTTCAATTTTTGAACTTCAATTTCTAACTAATGCTCAATTTTTTACAACTTACATTTTCTTTTCCATATCCTTTTTTTTACATACTTCGCGAAAAATACGGATGAAAACCTTGTTGTGAATAATACTGTGAAGACTTCGAACTATTTACTTAAAAAAAAAAGAAATTTTACAATATGGCACAACTATAGACTGTATACTTAAAAGTTCCCAACTAAAATCAAATACATCAAATAATCGATTAAACTTTTCCTTTGAATTATTACATTTCAATATGTATTTTTTAATATGCAGCATTTTGGCAGTGCAACTAAAAAGATTTTTCCATCGTATACCTGGTTTCATTCTACTTTAATTCTTCGGTCAAAACAGCTACTTATTATATGAAATTTTTTGGTGTATATTCAAGGCTATCATAGCCAAGAACGAAGAAAATCCGATGAAATGAAAAAAAAGAAACACTCAAATAACTAAAACTACAGAAAAACATCTACTTGGTGTCCTTGGAACGCAACACTTTTTTTTCGTTTTTTTTAAGAAGTCAGTGCGTTTGCTTCTTGAACCCACTTTTGTCATTGATCTTAGGTAAGGCAGCTTAGAAACTCCAGCGGTACCTAGGGCTGAAATTGTCCAACCTTGAGTAGTCAAAAATTTGCCAGGTCTTAAGAGCATGCTGCATAGGCCAAAAAATATTAAGAAAGCATGGGGTAGAAAGCGCTAGGAATAGAAAAAAATGTCAATATGCTTCCTATAATGCAGTCCTCCTTGAGCAATGAAAGACTGCATTGTGAAGCACATAAGAAGATGAATAAAAAAAAAACTGAATAGTAGAATAAAATAAATAATTGAATTGAAATAAAAGAAAATCTATAAATACGAAAATAATTCAAAAATCATTCACACCTGTTTGATCTTGATCAGATTCTTGGTCACTTTCTGCAGTGGGGTTCGGATAGGGGTCGTCATTCAGATTACTAAGCATATCTTGCAATGTGCTTCGCTTTGGTCCTAAATATGCGTGCAAATAATTAAGAAAGTTAGCCAAAATAAATAGAAAACAGAAGAAAAGAACATAAAAAGCGAAATAAGAACAAAAAAGCATCACGTACCTGCCCAGAAATTTATTACTTGGAAATGGCTAAATTACCTAAATATTGAAGGCTAAATACTAAAGCAACCTTCCAAAGAATGCGAAAGTGAAGGCGAAAAAAAAACATTAAAAAAAATCCGAGGGAAAAAAGCTCCACCAGCAAAATCAATAAAAAGAATACGTAATAATAAAATGCCACTATGCCTTGTCCCGAATAAAAACCTGTTCTCAATCAAGTATACGACCACAATTCTATCGGTTATAATAAAAATTCAAAAATTTTAAAGTTAAACAATCGATTTACCTATCATAATGACAAACAAATGGATGGGGTTTCTCTGAGCTTGGCTGCAAAATTCTTTCTTATTATGGAGAAAATGTATAAACAAAATATGCTAGATCTACAAAGCTAAATGAGCCCTATTTGAAAAACACATTAAAATTCGAATTACCGGAACAACAAAATATAAAATTAGTTATTTATTAGAGGAATCGAAAAAAAGAGCACATGTTCTTGGAGCAGCAACCAAAAGAACGACCTATAAATTTTATCGAAAATTCGATTAGGCTGTATTAAAAGTTTTGCTCGACACCACACAAGGCGTTCTAAACCCAATTTTCCCCTTGTTTTATACTAATACAAATTGGTGTCATTAGAGACATACCGCTAAGGAAGTCTATGCCAGAATAGACATCAAATCAAAATATAAAATAACGTGAAAAAAAAGCATAAAATAAAGTAAACAAAATCACCTAACTGGTACTCTATTGCATGCACTGTAAATAAATCTAATAGTTAGACTATAAGATTTAGTTTGTTCTTAGAGTTATCTAACTAATAGTTCAAAATAGTTAGACCTTAATTAAGCCCTAACTCTTAACAGTTAAGCTCTGAACACACGGGGTTTAACTATGTAACAAAATATTTACTGCAAAAACTTTTACAAATAAGGATGAATTACCGAAAAATATAAAAGACGTAAACCTTTCTGCTAAAAATAAGTTTTAATTTCTAATGCTACCCATAGTCCCTGTTGCCTATGATTACATGCCAAGTATATAATCTAAAACCTACAATGAAGCAAGGGTTGAAAACCTCCAAAGTGTAGGATATAACGAGTTTCATTACTACACTTTTCAACTACTTTTTAAGCTGAAATAAGGGAGGTGTGTTGGCCATGTATTAGTCAACATTTCTCCCTCGTGTTTACACCGTAGACAAGTATACAACCTAAAACCTACAATGAAACAAGGATTGAAAACCTCCAAAGTCTAGGATATAATGAACCTCATAACTACATTTTTCAACTACTTATTGAGCTGAAATAAGGGAGGTGTGTTAGCCATGTATTAGTCAATTTTTCTCCCTCGTGTTTACACCGTAGGCAAGTATACAACCTAGAACCTGCAATGAAACAAGGATTGAAAATCTCCAAGGTCTAGGATATAATGAGCCTCATAACTACATTTTTCAACAATTTTTTAAGCTGAATTAAGCGAGGTGTGTTAGTCATATATTAGTCAACTTTTCTCCCTTGTGTTTACACCGTAGGCAAGTATAAAACCTAAAACCTGCAATGAAACAAGGATTGAAAACCTACAAGGTCTAGGATATAATGAGCCTCATAACTACATTTTCCAAATTTTTTTTAAGCTGAAATAGGGAAAATGTGTTAGCCATCTATTACTCAACTTTTCTCCCTGGTGTTTACACCGTAGGCAAGTATATAACCTAAAACCTCCAATGAAACAAGGATTGAAAACCACCTAAGTCTAGGATATATTAAGCCTCACAACTTCATTTTTAAACTATTTTTTTTAAGCTGAAATACAGTAGACGTGTTAGCCATGTGTTAGTTAACTTTTATCCCTGGTTTTTACACCGTAGTTCATTCTTTTTAATGGGGACCTTCTATGGAGTTCCTTAGTAGGAAACTTCCGAAGAGCTTTTGAAAAAAGACTTAGTCACTTAAAAAAATTAAGATTCGAACGGTTGAGGGCCTCTGCTCTCAAATTCTCAAAAAAACAAACTTGGTGGATTGATCTTTTTAGCAAATCAGCCATAAAAGCAAGGCCGGCTTAGAAAACATGAAAGAATCTTAAGATCGATCTTTTTCTTAAGTCACGTATAATCTCATCAAGCTCACTAACTTTTTCATCCATGGCTGTTGCATATAGTTTTTTTCCGCTCTCTGCATTTCTTAGCTGCTTTTTCATTTTTTTTATTATTTTTTTTTTTAGTAGAGCGTTTATTTTCGACGTAATAACATAAATTAGGGATTTTTTTCCAGCGATCTGGTCGCAGTTTATGTGGTCGAAATATCCAGACTTTTGTATCTGTTTTAGCTGTCTAATAAACTGACTTGTCCCCATATGAACGTTTATTTGTTAGTCGTAGAGCGTTTCATGTCTCCATGATTCAATTTCCAGTCTGATTTTCTTTTCGGACTTTTTCCCTGGGTGGCCATAGTCTTCTTTCTTTTTTACTATTCTTTTATTATATCTTTATAATATTTATATAATAATTATATGTTTTATTTTTTAATTTATTCTTTCTTTTATTCTTTATCGTCATTGTTTTCAGCATGATTAGATCGTGATATCCATCTTGGACATATCCTTGAGCAATCAGTAATCTTTCTTCGTTCATGAGTAAACTACCGAATTCAGCCTCAGAATAACTGAAATTATAATAATGAAATTGAAAATAAAATGAAAATTATCGCAACTCGATTAGATGCTTAGGAAGGAGGTATTGGCTTTTGAATTGAAAAGGAAACTAAAAGGAAACATGACTATCACAAATTTGAACTTTCGCCTTTCTAAAAAAAATTAATTTCAGATTTCATTTTCAAATTTTCATTTTACTAGTTATCGAGTGTAACTTTCATTTTGGACATATTCCTTGAGCATCGGTAATCTTCCTTTGTTCATGCGTAAATTACCGAGTTCAACGTTAGAATAATTTTCGTCATCACCTTTCGGTGGTTTCTTCACTGTATTAAACAAAAAAAACAAGTTTTTTTTTTTTTTACTGAAAGTAAGGAGCGACGTTCAAACTTAAAACGAACAGAAATTATTTCGTACATGACAGGGGCTATCCCCTCCGCAACGCCTCGCTCTTTACGCTAAAGTTTTTTATTGTTTAAAAAACTAGAGTTGTGAGAAAGTCAAACTTTCGCGTAAAGAGCGAGGCGTTGAGGAGGGGACAGCCCCTGTCATATAAGGAATAATTTCTGTTCGCTTTAAGTTTTAACGTCGCTCCTTACTTTCAGTTAAAAAAAACTTGTTTTTTTTTATTTAGTTTTTGAACGTTTATGAATTAATGCAGGTTTTTATTTTGCCTCACCGTACATGAATAATTAAAACCAAATTTGCATATTAATTTTACTTTTATTTGGTTAAATGGCTTTCTCGAACGTTGTTTAATATTATTTAAGAACGTTTTTCTTAGTAATAGATATACGTAACTTACGAATTAACTTACGTAACGAACATCAATATTCATATATTTTTAATACGTATATTAGGGGGTTCGCCTCCTAGTCAATACCTCACTCTTTACGCTAAAGTTCGAATTTTGTTCCAATTCTTTAAAAACGACCCCTTAATCACAATGGCCGTTTAATTGCAGCAATTTTTTTCACGGACAGGCTCAGGTAGGTACTCTACTTTTTTACGTAGTTCTTCTCGTAGACTTATTTTGCCCAAACGTTCATCTACAGCAGCCCAGAGGTCTCCTGTGTATAAATCAATTCAGCTATGGAATTCAATCCCACCAGATGTCCCGTTATTTCTGTCTGCAAAGGCAGTTTTTCGTCTTGTCTTTCCAGTTTAGTCATTTCTCTCTCCTTCGTTTATTTTCCCTGTTTTCTCTTTTCCTAGTATTTCTCCTTTATATATCGTTATTATTATGTTTTTTTTATTTTTTTTTATTTACTGTATGGTAGTGTTTATTCTCTTTAATCTTTATTTCATATATATTGTTTGATTTAGAGTAATATTTATGGTTGTTTTAGTGCTTTATTATGTTGTAAGGCCCACAACAAGCCAAGCTTCTTGGGCCAAATAATTTTTCTTTACGTTTGTAATAGAGTTTAGTATTAATAAAATGATTGATTGATTGAATTACAATAAATAGCTCTTATGAAAGTACTAAAAAATCTTTGGCTTGAAGAGCAAGGTATTGACTAGGGGGCGAACCCAATCAAACACGTAATATTTTCTGTTCGTTTTAAGTTTTGATGTAACTCCTTACTTTTAGTTTAAAAACTTCTTTTTTATTATTTAGTTTCTGATCCTTTTTTTAAATAATGCTAGGAAGTCCGGCGCCCCTTCTATAGTAATGTCCCTCCCCCCATGAAAACTTCCTCCGTGTAAAGATCCTCCCACATAACCCCCGACCCCCCCCCCTACTACCATAAAAAATCCCCCCTGAAAACGTCTGTATAATTCCCGAAAACCAATACTATATGTTAACATTGGGTAAAGTTCATAACTTTCAGCCCTCCCCCCGGGGACTTTGGGGGATAAAGTCATCCTAAATGACATAGTTATCATACTTTCGACCATGCTGAACAAAATGGCTATCTCAAAATTTTGATTGGGTGACTTTGGGAAAAAATGAGCGTGGGAGGGGGCCTAGTTGCCCTCCGTTTTTTGGTCACTTAAAAAGGGCTCTAGAACTTTCAATTTCAGTTCAAATGAACGCTCCCCCGATGTTCTAGGACCACTCGGTCGATACTATCACCCCTGGGAAGAATAAATACAAACAAAAAGACACGCATCCGTGATCATTCTTCTGGCAAAAACACAAAATTCCACATTTTTGCAGGTAGGAGCTTGAAACCTCTACAGTAGGGTTCTCTGATAAGCTGAATCTGATGGTGTGATTTTCATTAAGGTTCTATAACTTTTAGGGGGTCTTTCCCCCTTTTTCAAAATCAGCCAAATTTTCTCAGGCGCGTAACTTTTGATTGGTAGGGTTTTGATGGGATTTCAAGTCATTAAAACCATAAACGCTGCTAAAAAAAAATATAAAATTAATTTTAGATTAATTTAATTCTCTAACATTACGTTTATGTAATGAAAGCGAAAGGACTTCTTGCGATTAGAAGGCCTGGTCGCATATCTAAACTTTTGTAGATTTTTGAAAAATCAGTACCAGACCAATCCTCGGGAAGTAGTTTATTTATCGATGCTAATTTGTGGTAGTTTCACATTTGGTACATTATTTGATTTTATTCTTGCTCATTTTTGGTTTAATGGAGTTCTTTAATTTTTTTTTGAAAAACTTATGTTGGGGAAAAAAAGTTTCTAATTAATTTCTGTTCGTTTTATATTGACATAGTCTTTTCAGGTAAAAAGAAAATAATACTTTAAATCTTTTCGTTTTTTTAAGACTTTATAGTTTGGCCTGCTATTTGTATGCTGGAGAATAATTTTCAGCAATTTTTAACAACATACACCCTTTTAAAAATCTGGACACAAATAGTAGAGTTTAATTTAGTTCATAATTCCTCTAGTTGACTTGAAATGGAAAACTTGATACCATTCACAAAAAAATCTGTTTACTTTCTTTGATAGCTTGGATACACTTACGCTATTCTGATTTGGTTAAACTTTACGAGCAGAAGTAGCCCCGAAAGTTTGAACATAATACCCTCAGTCGTTCTTGGGATACTTTTTAGCAAATCATGCATTTTTAGCTTGATCTTTTTAGCAAATCAGCCACAAAAGCAAGGCCGGCTTAGAAAACATGAAAGAATCTTAAGATCGATGTTTTTCTTAAGTCACGTATAATCTCATCAAGCTCACTAACTTTTTCATCCATGGCTGTTGCATATAGTTTTTTTCCGCTCTCTGCATTTCTTAGCTGCTTTTTCATTTTTTTTTTTATTATTTTTTTTTTTTAGTAGAGCGTTTCTTTTCGACAATTTTTAACAACATACACCCTTTTAAAAATGCGGACACAAATAGTAGTGTTTAATTTAGTTTCATAATTCCTCTAGTAGACTTGAAATGGAAAACTTGATACCATTCGCAAAAAAATCTGTTTACTTTCTTTGATAGCTTGGATACACTTACGCTATTTTGATTTGGTTAAACTTTACGAGCAGAAGTAGCCCCGAAAGTTTGAATACCCTCAGTCTTTCTTGGGATACTGCTGAGATGTCTTTTTGGGAATTAGCATTAAGAGAGTGCATATTGATTTAATCTTAAGGCAAAATTTAGTTTTTAAACATACTGGGCAAATGGGAGGGTGGGCGTGGGAGGGGGATTACTTGCCCTCCAATCACTTTCGACTATTAAAAAGGGCATTAGCCCTTTCTATTTCAATCAAATGAACCCTTTTTGAAGTTCCCAAGACAACTCCTTCGATACGAAGCGCCCTGGTCTAAACAACAACAACAAAAATTAATACATTATACCCACATCGATCTTTACTATAAAAATGTCAAGCCTTTTAACACTATTAAAAAGGGCACTAGGCCTTTCGATTTCCAGTCGAATGAGGCCTTTTGGAAACGACAACGCTTTCTATAAGCACCTTATATGCCCCCAGGGCATAAATTACAACCCTTACCTTAAGGTCTGTTAGGGTGGTTGTCATCCTCTAAGACCGAAATTCAAGAACTTTCAACTACGTTAAACAAAAAGGCTATCTCAAAATTTTGATTGGATGTGTTTGGGGAAATGGTGGGCGTGAGAGGGACGGTAGTCGCTCTCCAATAACTTTCAACTATTAAAAATGGCCCTAGCCCTTTCAATTTCCTAGCCTTTTTGAAGTTTCTACAACAAAACTTTCAATAAAAATCTTATATGTCCCCAGGGTATAACTTACAACCCTTGCCCTGAGGGCTACGGGGGGGGCTAATCATAACAGACCTACTTTAATATTTTGTCAACTACGTTTAACGAAATAGCTCACTGAAAATTTTGATTGGATGTCTTTGGGGGTATTGCGAGCGACAGATGAGGGCTCGCTGCCCCCAACCACCTTTCAACTATTACAATGGGCACTAGCCCTCTCAATTTCCAATTGAATGAGCCCCTTTTGAAGATTTATGACAACTCCATCTATAAAAACTTTATATGCCCCCAGGGCATAACTTACAAACTTTGCCCTTGGGGCTCTGGGGGGTTTGTCATCCTTAAATAAATAATTTCTAGAACATTCAACTACGTTGAACAAAATGGTTATCTCTAAACATTGATTGAATGTTTATGAGCCCTTTTTGAAATTTCTACAACAACCTTCTATATAAACTTTATATGCCCCCAGGGCATAACTTACAACCCATGCACTGAGGGCTCTGAACGGGTTATAATCCTAAAAGACCTAACTTCAAGAACTTTCAACTACGTTGAACAAAATGGATATCTCAAAATTTTGATTGGATGTGTTTGGGAAAATGGTGGGCGTGAGAGGGGCGTTAGTCCCTCTCCAATCACTTTCAACTATTAAAAAAAGCACTAGCCGTTTCAATTTCCAATAGAATGAGCCCTTTTGAAATTTCTATGAAAAAGCATTCCATAAAAGCCTTATCTGCCCCCCCAGTGCATACATCAACCGCTTTGCACGGAGGGCTGGGGGGGGGTTGTCACCAGCAACGGCCTAATTGCCTGAACTGCCAGATACGTTGAACAATATATATAGCGTAAAATTTTGAAGAGTTGTGTTCGAGAAAACGGAGCGCGTGAGAGGGGGGTTGGATGCCCTTCACTCACTCTCAATTATTACCAAGGTAAATAGCCCTCTCAATTTCCAATTGAATAAGCCCCTTTTGAAGTTTAATGACAACTCTATCTATAAAAACTTTATATGCCCCCAGGGCATAACTTACAAACTTTGCCCTTGGGGCTCTGGGGGGTTTGTCATCCTTAAATAAATAATTTCTAGAACATTCAACTACGTTGAACAAAATGGCTATCTCTAAACATTGATTGAATGTTTATGAGCCCTTTTTGAAATTTCTACAACAACCTTCTATATAAACTTTATATGCCCCCAGGGCATAACTTACAACCCATGCACTGAGGGCTCTGAACGGGTTATAATCCTAAAAGACCTAATTTCAAGAACTTTCAATTACGTTGAACAAAATGGATATCTCAAATTTTGATGGGATGTGTTTGGGAAAATGGTGGGCGTGAGAGGGGCGCCAGTCGCTCTCCAATCAATTTCAACTATTAAAAAAGGCACTAGCCCTTTCAATTTCCAATTGAATGAGCCCTTTTGAAGTTTCTAAGACAACGCTTTCAATAAAAACCTTCTATGCCCCCAGGGCATAACTTAAAACCCTTGCCCTGAGGGCTGTGGGGGGGCGGGTGTCATCCTTAAAGAAATAATTTCTATAACTTTCAACTACGCTGAATAAAATGTCTATCTAAACATTTTGATTGGATTTGTTTGGGGAAAAGGTGGGCGTGAGAGGGGGGTTAGTTGACCTCAAAGCACTTTCGACTATTAAAAAGGGCACTAATCCTTTGAGTTTCCAATCGAATGGGCCCTTTTTCAAGGTTCTACGACAAAGATTTCAATAAAAACCTTATAAGCCCCCAGGGCATAACTTATAACCCTTGCCCTGAAGACTGTGGGGGTGAGTATCCTGCTCAAAGGTATAATTTCCTGAACTTTGAACTGCGTGGAACAAAATGGCTATCTCAAAATTTTTATTGCGTGTGTTTGAGGAAATCGTGGGCGTGGAAGGGGTATTCGTTGCCTTCCAAACACTTTCGACTATTAAAAAGGGCACTAGCCATTTCAATTTCCAATCGAATGAGCCCTTTTTTAAGTTTCTACGACAACGCGTTTTATAAAAACCTTATATGCCCCCAGGGCATAACTTATAGCCGTTGCCCTGAGGGTTGTGTGTGTGTGTAGGGGGGGGGGGGGGGGGGGGTTGTCATCCTCAAAGACCTAATTGCCAGAACTTAAGACTACGTTGAATAAAATGGCTATCTCAGAATTGTGATTGGATGGGTGTGGGAAAAGGGGGGGCGATAGAGGGTGGTAAGTTGCCCTCCGATTACTTTAGAATACTAAAAAGGGCATAAGCCCTATCAATTTCCAATTGAATGAGCCCTTTTTGAAGTTTCTACGACCACGCTTTCTATAAAAACCTTATATGCCCCCAGGGCATAACTTACAACCCTTGCCCTGAGGGCGGTGGGGGAGTGTCCTCCTCAAAAACCTAATTTTTATCTGGAAATCAACTACGCTGATCAAAAGGTCTATCTCAAAATTTTGATTGGATGTGTTTCGGGAAATGGTCGGTGTGGAATGGGTGTTAGTTGCCTTCCAATCACTTTCGACTATTAAAAAGGGCACAAACCACTCCGATTTCCAATAGAATGGGCCGTTTTCGAAGTTTCTACGACAACTTTTTCGATACAAAGTGCCCTGCTCTAAAGGAAAAAATTAATAAATAATACATTGTGCCGACATCGTTCTTATATGCCCTCAGGGCATAACTTAAAACCCTTGCCCCGAGGGTTGTGGGAGTGTCCTCCTCAAAAACATATTTTCTATCTGGAAATCAACTACGCTGAACAAAATGGCTATCTAAAACATTTGATTAGATGTATTCAGATGATTGATGGTCGTGGGGGTGAGTTACCTTCTAACCACTTTCGAATATTAAAAAGGGCACAAGCCACTCCAATTTCTAATCGAATGAGCCATTTTTTAAGTTTCTACGACAACTCCTTCGATACGAAGTGCCCGGTTATGGAAAAAAAAAAAAAAAACAATACATTGTGCCAACATCGTTCTTTACTTAGGCAGCGCTATTGCGGTGCCTATGATGATGTAACAGATGCAAAATTTGAAAAGTTGCTTTTCTGTGGCATGATGTCATCTTTGAGTGTTTCTGCAGCCTGGCTTCCTTTGGTTTGTTCTTTACTAGATTCCTATTAGGAAAAAGCCAAAGGTAGAGAAAACCTTCTTTACTTTTTCCTGGGTGTCATATGTAACTTTAAAAAAAAAGGCGGGTTTTTCACATGTGTTTTAAATTAAATTCTATATTCAAGAAACAAACCTTGGAACAAACAATATAGAAGTGCATATCAGGATGCTTGTTATTTATCTAATAAACAATATTACGTATCCTCGGCCTACTATCGACGTCAGATCAGTCTTGCCACTAAATCTACTTTAAAAGCATCTATAGCTATAGGAAGTGTCCAGACACGCAAACAAAAGAAATATAATACAGATGTCGGACTGAAAATTTTTTGATAACCGATATTTTTCGTGCTTCCGCTCGTCTCTTCATTTTCTTTCAAAAACTTTCGAGCAATGCTGCCAGTTATGTACATCGTTTAGTGCGACACCATCCAGCACCCCCTACCCCCCACAAGACTCATTGAAATTCAACTCTGTCTAGCTGGCGTGCAGTAGTTCAATATTGTATAACAGTATACTATTTATACGCTCTATACAATAGCCCTCATTTTTTATGGACTGTGTACATGTTTAGGAACGAGCACGGGACCCTTTGTCAGCCCAATCTCTGAATCCGGAAAGACTTTTATACAGTTTTACAATGGATATTTAGCTCGATTACATTTCTGCCCTGTTTGGACGAAAATTTCGGTTTTACGGCACAAAATCGACAGTTGTCTGTGGTAAGATCTGAAACAACGATCTGATATGGTAAAACCTGTTCGAGCATTGTTTTTCTTTTTTTCCCAAAATGGCAGAAACATTTTAATACTTAAAAAAAGGTCACCAGAACTGTTAATTTTTGTTTGAATGAGGATTCTCCCGATATTTTCCGACCGCTGCGCCGACATTATCTCTACTGTGGGAAAAAACTAATAAATAAGTCTCCCACAAAAAAAATTAATTGTGCTTTGTGCATAGGAAACTGAAACTCCGTAATCGAGTTCTTGGAAATACTAAACGATGCAGCAATTTTTATCAAAATGGCACCTTTTTTTAAAAATTGCGCGAATTGTCTCAGCCTCATAACTTCTTATAAGTTTCTTTTTAATTTATTATTCTTACACTTTTGGAATAACCGTGAAAAGAAGATTCTTTTGGTATACTTATTGTTGCCAAAACTTCGTTTTAAAAGTTTCTGTTACTACAGATAGAGGTCGTTCTTTATATACGATTCCTTGTTACGAAGAGTGCAGACACTTTTTGACAATAGTAGCATCCTTTGACAGTCTTGGTCCCAAACCCTTTTTCATAACTGTTACCATCACAAAGAATAAAAAACGAAAATAAGCTAAGCAAATTATACATTCGAGTCGCAAAGAATAAGCACAGAGAAGCGTTAGCACATTAGTTGACTGAACAATAGCCAAAAATACATTACTTAATGGTAACACGTGCTATCCGTAGCAGAAGGAGAATTTTTTTATTTCATTTAAAAAGGCGAAAAGTGCCTTCTCCTTACGAAAAAATGCCTGGAAGCTCTTGATCTATATTTACCACGTCTAGACATCGAAATTTGTATGTTATTAATTACTTGGGATACTCATTTTACACCTTTAAATCTGTGTATAATGACTAACGTATTTTCCATCAACGTCAAGGTTGTACACCTTTGCAGAAGCTTAAACATTGCAGACATCCTCATGAGTTGATATGACAATAATCTACACAATTGATGTCGCGCCAGTTAAAAGTGATCGTTAGAACAAGCTAAGAGTGAACGTTAAGCCAGGTCCTCAACCACTATGGATGAAAATAGCCCTCGAACACAAACCCGTTCTTTTTCAATAAACTAGCTTTTACCATACCCACAATCCATTTTTTACAATTTTTGGGAGACTTCCCAACTTGATTTATTTTAGAAAACCACTCTTCTTTTGAAAGTTCATTTTGAAATTTTCCAGTCCTTCCATATTTCATTTGATTCCTTAAAAAAGGGGCTAACACCACCTCCAACACAGTTCCTTCCTTAGTGACCCATAAACCAAGTCAAGCATTAGTGACAGTGAACAAAATGCGCAGTGGCAAGGTCCCTTATCCCACGAGGAATTTACAATTGGGATACTCACTTGCAAGGGATCCCTTTTTCTGTTTTCCCCGATCCCTCCTATATTGTTCCTTTAGTTGAGCAATATGGTCAACGTTTACTGACCAGTCAGTTCCATTACTATCACTTCCAGGTTTGAACAACGCTACAAAGTATACACTCATACACCTATGTTCATACAATAAATTGCCAGACTTTCCGTTAAAACACTCTTACAACAAACTGAATCTAGCAATTGGTTAAGCTATAGATAGAATGTAGCTATAGATAGTGCCTTTAATTAACCGGAATAAAATTACTTATTTCAGATGACTGCAAAACAAATTCAGCCCTTTCTTTTAAAATTTCGCAATAAATCGCTTGATTGACTCTAGCTTTTGTATGTAAGTTTACTGGACTTATCGGCTGTGAGTTTTCGACCCGAAATTTCGCTCCAAAACGAAAGCCCTCTCGAAGGAACGGGAAAGGGTAACTTTCACCGTGCACGTCAGTACAGATTACCTCAGTTACCCTTTCACCGTTACTTCGAGAGGGTCGTCCTATTTCAGTTTTTGTGTGTGTTTTAAGGTTTGGTTGTTTATATTATCTTTTAATTTTTATCGGTACTTTTTTATTATTCCGCACTGACGACGGTCAAGCGGAGGTCTTGACCAAAATATTTCCATTGTAATCTGCATTTTTTTTTATATATATAAAAAAATAGTTAAAATTAATTTTTAAAAGTTAAGATACATCTGATCTATTAAAAACTCTTTGATCATTTAAGAAACTTGGGTTTTATTTTTGATGAATAAGAATACCCACGGTTATTATGATACATCTGATTTATTAAAAATATTTGATCGTTTAAGAAAATTGAGTTTTATTTTTAATTAATAAGAATTTATTAATTAATTACTGGCTGTTTTTATCTTCGTTTTCTCTTGACCAGAATTTCGGAAAACTACAGTCAAAATAAGCAACAAACTTTTTCTCGATTTCCCTTTGTTTGCTATATGGAGTCAACCGCTTAGGATAGCTGGAAAATTATATTAATAAATTTTTAACACTTATATTAGACAGCTTTTTTCAGCAAAAATTTTTTTTTAATTGGATTCGGTAATGGAATGTTGTAAAAAAAACGAACAAAAAGCAAACTGTGATGAGCTTTCCATCAAACCCCTTTTCGGTCTAATAAACGAATAAACAAAATAAGTAATCTTATAATTGGCAATACTTTAAAAAAAGGTCAATTTATTCAAGATCCAGTTTTTAAAAACTGGCTTATTCTTAGTTATTTTTCTTTGTTTATTGTTTTTTGGGGTTTATTTTTTACGTTTGTTATTTTTCATAGTTAGCTGGAACAAAATTATTTAACTAAATTGAAACTGAAATTAAATAATGTTTTGTCATAATATTTTGGTGCTTAAAAATTATCTACTTTTTTTCTGTTTTCTATTAAAATTTTTTAGGAAATATTTTCCATTTTTCCAATTTCTAATTATTTATTGTTATTCATTGCTTTTTTATCTATTAAAACAAATTTGACACGATAATAGATCGACCTTCAACGCGTTAGCTTTTTTTAAGCATTGCCAACATAAGATGGCCACTAATTAATCTATTTGTTTATTAAAACTCGTTTGATCTCCTCCCCACACCCACTAAAAAGCAACTAAAAAGCACCCAAAAAGAGAAATCAATCTTTATTGGTGAATGCAGGACGGCACTGCGCTGAAATAAGGTCAATATATTACCTCAAATAGGACCCCACCGCAATATACGAAAAAAAATGATTGATGAATAAAATAATGGAAAACCAATATATAAAAAAGAAGGTTGATCATTTTAAGATAGCTACATTCAGTAAAACAAGTGAAAATCGTAAAATTTAAATTAGACACAAAAGAAGCAGAGGATGTAAATAAGAAAAAAAAAAGGAAAAAGAAGGAAAAAACAGCATTCAAATACAGAGGCAAAACTAAAAAATTGGTCGCATATTACCAAATGGACAAAATTTTGATTTCTTAGGAACAAAAAAAGCTCCTAATGAGTGTATTGGAAATAAGAATTTACAGGAAAGATTTAATTATTTCCTCTGTTCTACTTTAAACTTTAAAAACTATCAAATTACAAAAAATTTACATTTGGCATAGTAGCACATAAATAGTATATAAAGTACAAAATGGAAAAAAGGGAAAAAGTGAAAAAATACATTTTTAAAATATATCCGAAGCAAAATATAGAGAAAAGCGAACGCAGACTATTCACGTTTTATTTAAAGGTTAGACGGAGAGGGGGAGATGCAGCAATTAAAGCGTAAAACTGAATTATAAATTAAAAAACAAAACAAAAAAAGAAACAAACAAACAACCTAGTCAACTTCATCTAACAATAAACGCACCGCAGAAGAGGCCTCCTCCCCCCGCACCTATTAACTATAATTTCTTATACTTGCCACGTAATACACACATTTTCCAGTTGTTTGCCACAATCCGAGGTATAATTCTGCATCCAGTAGAGAACAGTCCTTTTTTTGTCTCCAAAGACAACATTTATGTAGACGTAAGCCCAATTTAAAGGGAAAATTCGCTGTTCAGAGTTCAGACAACCTGACTTATGCATGAAACGAGTGTAAACGTTCATCTATGTTAAGGACTAATTAAGCTCTATCATATTAATATCTAAAAAGCCTTTTTTAATGTTCAGTTTATTAGTACCTCTAGTATTAAGCTAATCCAAAGGTACAAAAACTTAAAAAAAGAAAAAAGAATTCGCATGCCAACCAATGGTCTGCGTAGCACAGGTACCGATCTCCTAATTCTCTGCCTTTGGCCGAGAGAGCAATGCATAGTTGGGGAAAATCATCCGGGGAAAGGAAAAGCATCCGGGGAAAGGAAAAGCATCCGGGGAAAGGAAATCATTGGGGAAAAGCTTTCCTTGTTTCCCCCCAAATTTCTGCAAGTACTCATTTGGAGCTGGGTTGACTTTTGGCTGAGCTTACAGAGTCATATCTCTGACCCCCTTTGAAAACCAAACAGTCAGAAACACCAAAACTCGAACCCCCCGTTCTCAGGAATATTATTCGTTCTCACGAATATAGGATTTTTAGTCTCGAGCGCAAACCACTCGGCTAGGAAGGAATCCAAAGATACGATTATGAATAACTATTTGTTATTAAATTGTCACCAACTTAGCTCTTTTTCTGAATCAGTTCAGGGCTTTGAACAGCCAATTTAAATATTGAATTAACATATAGCTCATGTACTTAGTTGACAAATCGTCGATCACTGATCATTTCGGGAACTAGCCTTTAACCACAATCTGTGTAGGCTAAACACAATAAATCACATCTTCAATGGACGACGAAAGTTCTCTGACTAAATGATAATTTGAGTATCATAGGTAAATATAGGATTTTTTTAAAATCACGAATGAGCTAAATGATAGGAGATTCTTAATAATCTAATGCCAACTCACCCCATTCAGATGTTTCCTTTGACCCGTCATTTGCTTCATCTTCTCCACTCAGAAAGCTGAACTCATTCAGAACTTCTTCAGTTTCATTATCCATGTCTTCAACAAGGTTACCACCTGCAAAAATACTGAAACTTAAAGACCCTAAAGTACCAAAGTTATTTGGTCTATATTAGTACCAAAGTCCATTTATTCCAGAAAACAGAGATTTGCTCAGATATTTCTTTAGTTTGTTTCAAAATTATGACATCTTTAGGATAGTATCACATTTCCGTGAGAGTTTTCATGTTGAATTTTCCAGTGCCGAGCTACCTGAGGAGCAAATACGAAAAAACAAATGGAAAAAAAGATGCGGTCGATGCAGAATATCGTAGTTCAAGTCACTTTTCTTGTTTTTCAAGCCGACACACTTTCTTTATTGTTCAAGCCAAGTTTCCTATATAGGAGTTTCGGACAAGGTGGTTCTAATAGCGCACTTCTTTTTTTGGCCTGACTCTATTTTAAGAAGCTATGGGTTATTTTATTTTTACTATGGGACGTGATCGTCTCTTACTAGGTTGCTAGCTACCGCTGCAACCCAGATCACCAAAAATAAAAAACACTAACTTAGTAAAAATGAGAGTACTCATTTCAGTCTCAATTTTTGTATCTTTGACTCAACTTACTTGAAAGGATACCAGTTTTAATCTTAGGGAGACTGGGATCTTCCAAATCCTCGTCTTCATCATCATCATCGTCATCTTCATCAACAACCTGTTCGCCGCTCAGGAAATCAAAAGAAGACATGACTGAGTTCTCTGTGTCCATCAAGATTTTTTCAACAATATTTGGTGGCTATAATATAAATTTTGCATAAGTGATAAATAGTAAAAGCAAAATCTGGAATTTGAAAGCAACTGAAGCGATTTTTTTAGTTTAGTAGTATTAAACATAAACAGTAAGTAATTTTCGATCAAATATCACATCTATTCAAACAGAATAAGTAAGTCTTGCCAATTTAGTTATATTTGTATGGTTTGTTAAATTTTACATACCTTATTTTTTTTTACACTATCTTTATTTCATACATAGCATAACAAAACTAAAAGATACTGTATTTTTATAATAAAAACATTTCCTTTTTTTAGAGCAAAAAAAAAAAAGAGTTTCAATTTTTAAAGCAGAAGCACAAGTTTTGAAGGAAAGAGCTTGTCATGGCATGCTACTGAATGTAAGAAAAATCTCGTCACGAAGGAAAAGCTTATCATGATTTTGAAGGCAAGACCTTGTCATGGCATGCAACTGAATGTAAGAAAAATCTCGTCATGAAGGAAAAGCTTATCATGGTTTTGAAGGAAAGACCTTGTCATCGCATGCAGCTGAATGTAAGAAAAATCTCGTCATGAAGGAAAAGCTTATCATGGTTTTGAAGGGAAGAGCTTGTCATGATATGCTACTGAATGTAAGAAAAATCTCGTCATGAAGGAAAAGCTTATCATGGTTTTGAAGGAAAGACCTTGTCATGGCATGCAACTGAATGTAAGAAAAGAACAATGAGGTATACTAACAATTAAAAGATCTCAGTTTGAGACGCCAACTTAACTCTGAAACAAGTTTTGAATATTACAGTAGTAGAAATCCAATTTCTCGGAAGAAATCCAAGAAACTCAAAGAAAGACGAATGGGATGAAAATCATAGAAAATCGAGCCATCTTGGGATATTTTATTAAAGGTAACTTTAAAAAGAAAGAATTAGAAAAGAAAGCCATAAAAGTTTCAAAACAAAAATTTAAGCGTATATAGTATTTGTGTCACCCTCTGTAGTAAAATGTTAATATGAGTAACTAAAAAAATTAATCATTTCGAAACACAACAAAGACAATTGACAGAATAAAACAGTTGATAAACATTTAAACTTGCAATAGATTTAAGAATACGACTGAAGATTGATACTAATCAACTTTAAGACATATATTAGTTTTTCATACATATATCTGCATAGCACATTAAATTTTTTGTGCATGAACTATAGGCAGCAAGCATAGCAGTGGCGGTTCTGGTCCCTCTTGCACCCAGGCCAAAATATTGATTTTGCCCCCCCCCCTCCCCCTGTCTCCCACAAAAATTTTCAGACCAAATTTCAACAAAATCTTATTTATTAACAAAATTAATTTCAGTTAATAAAATAAATATTAATAATTTAAAAGTTATTAATAATTATTAATAGCTTAATTATTAATAAAAATAAGTTACTAATAACTTATTTGTAAACAATTTTTAATTTTTCATTTAAAATACTTAATCAGAATATTCAATTATTATGATGTCTTCAAATCAGTCAAATAATTTTGGGGGTACCTCGAGGCTCAATTCTAGACCCTCTATTGTTTTTAATTTATGTTAATGATATTAGTAATTCAATTGCAGACCTCGGGCTGACCCCACTATTCACTGAAGACACAGCCTGTACTGTTTCTGGGGTTGATGAGGATAGTGTAAAACGTAATTTAACTCTTGCATTTGACAGACTAGTAGCAGGGTTTACGGCAAATAGACTAGCTTTGAATACTTCAAAAACTAAATTTATAGTACTTTCACGTACATCACGAGCCCTTCCAGGTCTTAAGCTGATTAAGTCTTCTGTGTCAAGTACAGAGGTATCACGTGTTGATATTTTTTGTTACCTAGGTATACTGGTTGATTCAAATTTAAGTTGGAAGCCATATATTAATAGTCTAGGATTGAAGCTTGGAAGGAATATAGGTACTATGTACCGTATGAAATTCGTTTTGTCTTTGGAAGCCATGCGTTCTATTTATTTTGCTCTTGTTTATTCTTACCTAAATTAATATCCACTTGTTTATTTTATTTCATTCAGATCCAACTTTATTCCACCCCAAAGAGAACAGATTAAGGCGTTTTCCATTTTAAAAAATTTTCCTCCTTCCCCAGCGTCTCTTCCAAGCAAGTCCTCTACAAAGAGTTTATATTCTTCATTGAATATTCTTCCAGTTGAAAAGGCGGTCACATTTCATTTGTTATTATTCAAAGTTAAGCACAATCCCATAAAATTATATGTCTATTTCTTTTCTTTTGGTTTGTCCCTAGTTACTGCGCCTTTTTTGCACCTAACTGGCTATACATGTAAACTACGCAAGCCATTGATAATTTCGAAGAGGTTACGTTTTTCTCTAAGAAATAGTATCGTTGCTGCATGGAGCTAATAAAAGTCTGCTTTTGAGTTTGATTTGTGATTAGGAATTTCAAAAAATAAGTTGAAGTCATTCCTTTTGGATAATTATTAGTTATTCTACTTTTATGTTTATTATTATTATTATTAATTTGATGTTTTGTTTTATTTTTGGGTCTTCATTTTCCTCTTGTTGGCCCATTGCTGGTTGAAAAAATTATTTTTTTTTTGTTTATCGTCGGGTGTGATGTCTGCTATGCTGTGGTGACTTATTAATATTATGTCTTTTTTCTCTCTTTTTTCTTTCTTTTCTTCTTACTTTGATTAATCATCCATATATTTCGTTATTTACTTTAGTTGTTTTATCTGTGCAAAACGAGCTTGTCCTTCTGAAAGATATTGGTCTACTTAGTATCGGGGGCGTCGTTTGGGGGTGGCAAGGGAGGGGGGCAGTTGCCCCCTAGTAATGTGGAGAAAAAAATATTATACATCCCATGCCCTTTGACTATCCAGATATGGATCCCTCTTGCCCCCCCCCCTAAAAATGCTGGAGATTCGCCCCTGCTTAGTATGTTATGTATATATGATTGGAAAATGAATCAACCTGAACCTGATATTAACTGTGCCCTCTACTTTATTTTAGTAGAAATTAAAATTTCAAAATTTACAAAATGATTGTAACCGTTAGATTATTTATTTGAAATTTTGCAACGTTAAATTTTTTGCGCCCACGGCAAGTGCCCTCTCTGCCCCACCTAAAACTGCCTCTGAAGTATAGTTGTTGTAGCAGTGCAAAATCTGTAATCTTTTTCATCTTAAACAATGTATGGGATCAAATCTACCATTTTTGCAATGCAGAAACAAAATCATTAGAGAAGTCACCTATTCAGTTAGAATTAAAATTCAGAAAAAAGTTAGTTAGAACTGTTAATGATATGTTTGGAAAGGGGGAGGGGATACCTACCAGGATTGATAAAGGTACGTACCACACCTCAAAACATACTAAGAACTCGCCCATAACTCCCTTCCAAACTTAAACGGTTAAGGAAATAATGAAAAGCAGGGTTAGAAAATATACAATTTAAATATTAGAACATAATTAAATAATGTTTCAATATAATAGTAAAGAATATAAACATAATTATAAAACGAGGTTAGTGTACCTTTCCTTGCCCTTGATTCCTTTTAGTGTCTGTTTGCTGTTGCTCTTTCTTCTGGGAAATTTGAGTACAATTCATGGACACGAGCGCATTTGTCAAGTTATTTTGCATAACTTCCTCTTTTTCATTATTGTTTAATCCAAGTAGACTTTTCACTCTGTTTGACCTGGAAAAATAAAACATAAGAAGGAACAAAACGAAATTTAGGAATAAGTTTATGGAATTTTGTTTGGTTTGAGAGTTTTTGGGAAATTTTGACAGTACCTGAAAATTATCTGTTCCTGCTTTACATTGAAAGGAGAAAATTTCTAAAGCCTTTATATTTTCAAAGAGGGAAGCACCCCAATAGCCACAAGCACTACCATTGTTGTAGGCAACCTAACTGAGGACAACAATGCTATTAGATTAGAAAACGTGCTTATTTTTTGCTTAAAAAAATGACACTTCACTGTTTCAACAATATTTATTTTAAGAACCTTCCTAAACTATTTAAGTTCAACAATACTTCAAGGAACCTTCCTAACTGTTAAAGTTCTCGTCCTTCTTTTTCTTTTTATTTGTTCTAGTGTCAACTGGGTCTTTCCTGTTTTCTCTACTTCCTTAATTTCTATTTATCGCTATTATTATAATTACTACCTGTTAAAAAAAAAAAAAAAAAAAAAATATTGATGAGAAAATGGCTACCTTCCACAAAAAGCTAATTTACAGATATCAAATTCGTTTCCCAAAAAAAAAGACTTAAAAGGTGCTCCAGTGATAAACCCTTTACTAACCAAACTATAAAAACACTAATTATAACCAAATTGAAGCTTTTCAGAAATGGTAAACAGGATGAAGCCAATAAACTAAGAAAATCAATTAAAAGAGAAATTCTTAAACTGACTCGATTGTACTACAAAAATAAGGTCGAAGAATTGTTTACTAATAGACCAAAAAATTGGTATTTCAAGGTTAAAAAGCTGTGTGGCAGGAGAATTGAGCAGCTTAACTACAATCTACCCTAGTCTCCTGATGTTACTGCCAATAATCTAAATAATTTCCTCACTCCAATTGTCCAGAGCCTTCCAGCATTGGCTGACCAATTACCAACAGGAGCCTTTTCCCCTTCTTTTTCCCTCTGTTTCCAATTCTGAGACAGAAAAAAGAATTGGAAAAATAAGAAAAACAAATGTTTGTCCTTTGGATATCCCGTTCCCTCTCAGTACTGTCTTCAGTGACTTCCTTTCAATGCCCTTGTCTGTCCTGTTTAACGGGATTACTGAGTCTGGGCGAATTCCAACAATTTGGAAACATGGTTTCATAACCCCTTTGAAAAAGAAAAATAGAAAGCCTGGTTTTGAAGGCGTTTGTCCTATTAATCTTACTCCTATTTTCTCGAAACTTTATGAATGATTCCTTTCTGATTGGCTAAAGGAAAAAACCCTACCTCTTACTAACCTGAGACAAGATATCCAAAATAGCAGGTGCTGCTTCAAGGTAATCTGCCTGATGTTGATTAACGGGAAAATCATTTAATATATTGAATCAAATCAACCATGCGGTTGATTACACACAAAATGGTTGAAATTTTCTTTGTTTGAAGCACTGTATGGTAATACGTTTGGTAATACATATGGTAATACGTTTATGTACGAAGTCTGGTGTGTTCATACTCAAGCCCAATCTTTTTGGTTTTGAATGGTTTTACCTCAAACTCTGTCTCTTTTCTGCCATTTAATTTGCTTACAGAATGGTTGAAATTGTCTTTGTTTTGAAACCCTACCTCTTACTGGAACCTAAAATCCACTTCTACTTCCCACCGCATCGTTTGTCTTATCAACCACATCGGGAAAATCCTCGAAAAACCTATTTCCTGGCTAAATTTAATTTCAATTGACCTTCACAAAGCATTTGACGTTATTAACCACAATATATCAGTTCAGAAAGTTGTCAGCAAATTCAATATTGATCCCTTACAGGTAAAATTGGTTGCCTCCTTCTTAACAAATAGATCGCAGGTTGTCAAATACCAGAATCATTATTCAAATCTTCTCCCTGTCCACAACGGCATACCCCAAGGTACTCTCCCAGGTCTCCTCCTCTTTTCAGTCATGAGTAAAAAAACACCCCAAGGTACTCTCCCAGGTCTCCTCCTCTTTTCAGTCAGGAGTAAAAACCTCACGAAGGAATTTCCTGACTGATGGAAATTTGTTGATGACCTAACAGTTGTTGAAACTTGCTTCAGAAGTTTAATTAACAACCCTATGAATATCCTCAATGATATTGGAGATGAGGCCTCAGACTTAGACATGACAGCAAACCCCTTTAAGTCCATGATAATGCCGATTTGCTTCCTCAAATCCTCATCCTGTCTTCTTAATCCTATCCCACCTGAAATTTCTGTTTTCTCATTTAAACTACTTGGCGTCACACTTTCTTCAAATTTAAAGTGGGATATCCATATTAAAGCTATCATCCATAGAGCTAATGTGTCTATCGCCCTCTTTAAGTTCCTTGAGCTCCCTCCCTCCTTGAGCTCATAAATAAATTTAACATCCCCCCTTCCCATTCCTTAAGGATTTAATCCAAATGTCCACTCGCAACTCGGATATGCTTGTCCAGTTTGGCACCCTGGTGGCTGGTATGTCTCACGAAGAATTGGAAAAAATTGAATCAACCCAAAAAAGAGCCTTGAGAAGAATTTTCAAAGAAAGTAAGGTGCCATACTCTCTGCTCCTGAGAAAAGCTAGTTTGGAAACTCTTGAACGAAGGAGTGTTTCGTTGTGCCTCCGTTTTGCAAAAAAAACGCAATAACAAACCTTCGGCCGGCCAGTATTTTTCTCAAACGTCACTCCCCATCCAGATTACGGCCGACCCGAGCTATTTCTGAGCCCCTCCCTATTTTCCCCCATTTGCTGCGTTACTTCAAGATACGAAAAAAAAAACTTAGTCTCCTTCATTACAGAAAAAATGAATAAAATTTCCCACTAGTTTCTCCTTTTTTATGATGGTGCTTCCCAGGTTTTGCATTTATTTGCTTATTTTGCCCCCTCCCCCACTCCTTTTTAGTGTCCCTTTTAATTTTTATTTATATTTATATTTCGTCCTCTTTTTTGTGATTATTTGCTTATTTTTGTCCCCCTCTCCCCTTTTTCTGACCAGTTTTCATCTTAACTTTTCATTGATTTTATAAAGTAAAATTATTGATACTTTTTAGTGTCCCTTTTAATTTTTATATATTTTTATATCTCGTTCTTTTTTTATTTATTCGCTCATTTTGTCACCCTCCCCTTTTTTAATACTTCTTTTAATTTTTTAACGTATTTTTTTAAGTTTGATTTGACCAGTTTTTATCTTTAACTTTTTAATTGACTTTTTAAAGTTAAGTTATTGACGCACAAATGATTATTCATTCTGATTTTTTTTTTTCACTGTTGATTTTGCATTTTTGCCAGTTTTCGTGCAATCATATGATTTGTCGACTCCGAAGTCCGAATTCGGCCCAATGAGGTCTTGTGATAGTGATTTTCTGAAATGAATATCTTATCATGTCTCCTAATTTAAATTTTTGCTTTTTTATAATTTTGAACTTACATTTCTTCATTTTTTAATTTATCTTCTAGAAAGCTTGTGCCTTTATATTTCGCATTTTTTATATTCTTGTTTTTGAAAGCCAAATTTGCTTTCTTTTTGGCAATGATGTAGGTTTTTTTCTTGCGTTTTTATTCTTTTCAGGATTTATTCATGAAAAAATCTTACAACAGAATATTTGTTCAGCTAATGCAGGAAAGATTTCAACTAAAGCGCAAAATTTGAAAGGTTTAGCATTAACAGAAGCGAGCCAGAAACTCCTCAAAATAACTATTGCCCCTCCCGACACCCCGAAAAAAAAACACGACTTTGAGTTTAATCTGAATCCTGCGATGGTTACTTTTATACAAATTCCAAGAATTATGGATTTATGACAAAAAACTACCTTGATTGACTTTAAAATTAAGATAATCCTGTGTTCAATTATCCCTTTTTTTTTTTGATAAACTTGGGTGTGTCTGCCAGCGACAAAGATACAATTGATTTTACAATATTGGCTTTTCACAAAAAAAAAAAAAAAAAAAAAAAAAACATTATACTGGTAGAATTCTTTATTGAATTAAAAACACCGCAAGTAAATTTTGCTAAATACCATCGTTATTCATATTTGATAATTTTCTGAAAATGAGTTTATTAGCCATCACTGTGGCGCCTAAAGGTCTTATCTAATGTATTTGCCCGTCTGAGGTAATTGCCAAAAACCATTTGCTAAGCTGTTCTCAAAGCGAGGGTCAGCAGGATAATGTAGATTAAAAGGATCAAAGTTTGATTTAACATACACTGCCCAGCAAACACTTTTTGACAACTATTTCACAAGTCTAGAAATGTCAGATAGGACCTTTAGGTGTAAAAGCTATGATATATGTCCAATATGACCTCCTCCCCCTCTCCCATGGGTGTCCACGACCCTTGTTTTTTTTTAAGCTGACATGTAGTTTCTTCGCATAAAGAAACTACCTCCCTCTTCCCAAGAATGCCTAACTTATATTTCTATCCACCCTTCGTCTTCAATGTAGCAGGGCATACAGATCACCATGAAGGTCCTTCCCATCTTAGGATTGCTAGATCCCTGTACAAACAGATTATTTTCTACCATAAGATGTTAATGATATGATTAAGTTATCTATTCTGTTTGATTGGGAAAACGGTGGTAAATTACAACCCAAAAGTTTTTTTTGCATTTTGCATCCCGCCAATATTGCTTTAAATCCTCGAATCACTAGCAGAAGATGGGCACTCTAACCAAATGTTCTTTATGATTCAAAAAGACTGATGGCAATGTTAGCAGAGAGGAGAGGAGGGAGCCACCAAAGAGAGTAGAGGAGAGGAGAGTGATGTAGCCCCCAACTAAAAAGGATATTGTTCAGAAAAAAATATTTCGCAATCTTTCAGAAGGAAAGATTGGACTTTATATCATGTTATGCATCATTTTATTATATCATGTTATCCTAATGTTCCCATTATATTTTGCAGCTTTTGAATTCATTGCACGTCTTAAAATTTTGGAGCTGAACTTCAAAAGGAGCAGAGCTGGAGCTGCAGTTCAGCTTGGATACTACTACTTCTTAAATTTCTTTTTGAATACTTATACATTGAAAAAACAAAAACAAACAACATCAATATATAAATTCCATGCAAAAAAATTAGTGCAACAAAAATGGAAAGTTGAATATCAATTTAGGTCTAATGAAACCTTTTTTTGAAAATATCAGAATAGAAGCCCCCCCCCCCCCACTCTTTGCTCAACCTTATTTGTGTAAATTTTCACCACTTTCAAAATTGCAAATGTGTTATTTAAGATAGGCTTCAACACGCCAAATAAGAATAAGAATAGATGTTTACTTGCTTCATGCATTGTTTACCTATCTCCAATGCTTCCATATTTGGTGCCCTGGGTGTCATAAAGCTAGTTGTTTGCCCTAAATACAATCTATTTTAGGCAGGGTCATATCCAGGATTTTATTTGGGGGAGGGGGGTTACAAAAACTTTATAAAACACATCAAAAATTTGTTTAGATGCATTTTTGTTACGTTTTCACGAGTCAGACAAACACTTCAGAGGGGGGTTCAAACTCCCTACTCCCCTCCCGGATTCGGCCTTGATTTTAGGGGATACCACCTCAAAACAAACTTCTAAGAGAAGCTAAATGCATAAGTCTAAATCCATGAGAGAGATAATTCAAGTTAGACACTACCTAATATCAATAATTGTATCAGTATATCCAATTTCCTGTAAGTACTGCCGCAACAACTGCCTTCCTTGTCTCCAGTTGACCCCCATATTGGTAACAGCAATGTCACATTCAGTATTTTCAATGCTCTCTTCAAGCGGTGCCTTCATGTCCATGATTGGAAGGTCTGTGCCAAATTTTAGTTTGTGATACTTTGCACTGTAAAACAAGTACATAGTTTCAGAAAAATACAGCGCAAATGAAGAGCAAAAGCATGCAACATGTTATAGGACAGGAAAGGAAAACCGCACAACAAGAATACTATATTAGTCTAATCTGTCACCAATCTAAGGTCATGCGCAATTTCTAAGTCTCTTTTCTATACTGGACGAGTTCAGCTTGGATTCTTGTAGGCCGAGACATACGCGGGGAAGTGGGGTTATCCTCCAAATCTTAATGTTTTCCAAATTTCCGAGAACTTTCTAGTAAAAATTATCAAACAGGTTATTTTTTAACATTGCCTCCTCTCATCTCCGAAAATAAGTTCATGCGCACGTTAAATACCATTATGGGTAAATACCATTAGTTTCTATACATTTGTTCTCCTTTCTAATGGGCCCAAATAAAGAAATAAAACAATAGCATATTATGGAGGTCAGGGACCCCAATTATTTAACAAATAAATTTCCTTTTATTCTTTTCATAATTTATCCTTTCCCAGTGAGGTTATTCCTTTCGTCACTGTTAAGGACTTTTTACATTTTTTCCCCCAAATCCACAGCTACTGACGAGTCACTTGGCTGACAAGACAGCAGTTTCCTACAGTCTAATACGTGTTCATAATGGAGTACAATTTTTTAGTGTATTGTTAAGGTATGTTATCTTGATGCAACTGACATTTCCAATTGGTCAAAATACCAAAGGGGAGACATCCCCTGAGATTAATAAGAGAATATTTTTTTTCCTTTCATGCAGTCAGTTTTGTTTTGTGATTGAAGTAATAGTAAGTTTTTCTCTGACTGTATTTACTGCCAATTTGTTTCTTCCTAATACAGGCCAGGGTATTTGAGAAATGAGATTTATAGCTAATATCTTTCTCTGGGAGTTTTAATCTCTAATGTTGAGATGGGGATACGTTGAGGAAGGAGGTAACCAGAAATACATCATTCCAGAGTAAAAGGATTTACCAACAGATATAATATACCCATTTGGTTATACTGCAGCATGTGTCCATCTCTAAGTCAGCTCTAAGTGTGGCAGTCTGAGGTGGCTACTGAATGTAAGAGATCAAGGCAGTATCAGTTGGAGCGTGATTTTTCTCCAGGATGGTTTTCTAGACTACAGTTGTACATACTAGCATACAGTTGTATTGTATATAGGTGTTCTCATTAGGTTTGTAATGCATACCTCAATAAATATATTGGCGCATTACAATCATTAACACATATGAATAGTAGAATGAAAAAATATATTAATTACAAGTATATTTTATTATTTCAATGGGCTGAATTTACAGCTAATCTGAACTTATCCCAGCTGCAACCTTAGATTACAACAAATACTTATCCAGCTAAGTTTTAATAACTTAGAAACGGAATAGCTGAATAGTTTAATAACTTATAGTAAACTAATAGTTTAATTAAACTAATAGATAAAAAGGATATTAAATAGCAATAAAGCAGAAATGAATTTAGCTATATGAGAGGTTATTTGATTAACCTCATTGTCATAACATTGGCATAACAAAAGTGGTCTGTTTTTTTTTGAAACTCTGGCCTTGTTCAGTAACGTCAATTCGAAGAGGTGGGGGATGCACCCCCTTAAGTTTTTTGCTCCCTCCAGGTTTTGACCTTTTTTAGGGTATTTTTATTGTACAGGGCCTTCTTTGGTCTTTCATCGATAGAACTGAAGATAAAAAAAAAAAAAAAAAAAATTGCCCACCACCCCAGAATTCATTTTAATGAAACTATGCTACTGGTGTTATTGGGAAAATATTAATGCTCTTTAATATTTTCCTTGGAGATTTTCTTTTTGTAGGGTTAGTTTTATTGTTCTTATAAGGATGCTATGTGAAAAACTTTCCCACTGATTTGAATTAATGCGAAAACTTGGTTGATATTATGCCACTTCTTACCTTAACTGGTATTAATTTTGAGATTGAACCGAGATGGAGTTGCAGGAAAAGATATAGAGGAAAATGAAAAAGTCTGTGATACCTTGGATGTGAAGGAAGATTTGTTTTGTGAGGAAGAATTAGAGACAGTACTAAAAGGATTAAAAAATAATAAGGCTCCAGGTGCTGATAGAGTGGTAAATGAGTTTCTTTAATATGGTGGATCTGAGGTTAGAAATAAGTTACTGAAGATTATGAATGATTTTTGAAAAAGGGGAAGCACCTAACGATTTTAGGAAAACCTTAATTAAGCCACTTTTTTTAAGAAAGGTGATAAGAGTGAGTGTGCTAATTATCGAGGCATTAGCCTGGGCTCTGTAGGTAGCAAATTACTTAGTAATATGATTGATACTTTATAGACTGAGATATGCTGCAGACAATGTGATAAGAGAAGAACAGTGCAGTTTTAAAAGGTAGAGGATGCGTCGACCAAATTTTCGCTCTTAGGTTAAGAATTGAGAAGTGTCTGAGTTGTCAAACACCTTTGGTCCTTAGTTTTAAAGATTATGAGCAAGTGTTTGATTCTGTTGATAGAAGAGGTATAGCAAAGGTCTTATCCTTGTCTGGCATACCAGACAAATGCAATAAAGTAAGTAGGGCTATATAAGAGAACAACACTGCAGCGGTTAAGGTAGAAAATGAGGTTGGCAACTGGTTTTGTATTAAATCGGGAGTGAAGTAGGATTGTGTTCTATCCCCCTTTATATGGATTATTTTGATGGATTTTGTCTTAAGGAGCACAGGAAAGGCAATGGGAGATCACGGAATCAAATGGGGAGGAAAAAGTCTCCTGGACTTAGATTATGCTGATGATTTAAGCATCCTAGAGGAAAGTGTGAGCAAAACAACTGAACTTTTAGAGGTTTTGCGTGAGAGTTCAGGGTGCTAGAATAGGTTTGAAAATTAATGTTAAGAAGACTAAGTCACTAAGGCTAGGAATAAGTGAAGATGAAAAGGTGACGTTGGGTAACGAAAAGATTGATCAGGTGGGCAGCTTCACTTATCTTGGTAGTATTATTAGTAAAAATGTTGGTAGCAGTGAAGATGTTAAAAGTAGAATAGCCAAGGCTTAGGGTGTGTTTTCACGGTTAAAAAATAGTTTGCAAGAATAGGAAGATAAGTATGCAAACCAAGATTAGGATAATAGAAACTACAGTGATGACAGCAGTCAAATATGGCTCTGAAGCATGGGTGCTTCGAAAAGCAGATGAAGATTTGCGAATATTTTCCAGAGAAATTGCTTAAGGATTGTTATGGGTACCCGACTGACTGACCATATTTCAAACAATAGGCTCTACGAAAAATGTGGTTCAATACTGCTCTCTAGGGCTATAATGAAAGAAAGGTTGAGGTGGCTAGGGCACGTTCTGCGGATGAAGGATGACAGTTTGCCAAAGATTGTGCTTTTCGGCAAACCGTCTAGGGTTAACGAAAAGCAGGTCATCCTTGTCTGGGGTGGGAGGATGTCATAAAGATTTAAAGAAAATGAGAACTTCATGGGAGGGTGTAAAGAGGGGGACTTTGAATAGATTAGGATGGAGGAGGAGTATGCGAAGCCGTGTTGGCCTCAGGTGGCTTGGTGCTGTGGTGAGTTGTTAGTAGTAGTAGTAATTTTGAGATTATATTCAGGAAATTAAATCTTTTCATGTTTTACTTTCTATAATAAAGGTTTAGATAATTTCAGAGACCACACTGCCTTTCCATGACGATAAATAAAAGTTCAAATAGGGATAAAATCCTTTTAATAGACAGTGATAAATTTCAAAAACAGTGATAAATTTCACTAAAATGCTAGATATTTCGGTCACATATGCAGAGACCGTCATCAGTAATAGAACGTCATCAGTAGTTTTACTACTGATGACAGTCACTGCATATGTGACCGAAATATATAGTATTTTCTGTGAAATTTATCACTGTTTTTAAATTTATCACTGTCTATTAAAAGGATTTTATCCCTGTTTGAACTTTTATTTATCGTAATAAAGGTTAATATAGCTTTCCCTAAAAGGCATTGCTATGTAGCAATGTGTAAACGTCTTTTCTTCTGAAGAATAATGCTAATTCAACAATTTTTGTAGCCTAGGTGGACATGTTATACATGTCAATTTTCCAACACTGTACTTTGAAAACTGTTCTATCATCCTATTGGTATTGATACAAAAGGAGAAAGTTCATTTTTTAATTACAAATCAAACTAATCTAACTTCTTCAAACAAAACGCACCAAGACTTTGTCGAGGAAACGCACATATATGGCTCAGCACCCCACCCCCACCTTTGAATAACTTTAGATCTAACATTAGAATAACTTGTCCTAAATATTGCAACAACAAAAAAAAAAAAAAAACAATTTGCCTTTTGAAGAGTGAATAATTATATTTGTGACATACATTATAAAAAAAACACCTTTTCAATAATAGGCAAAATTCTCATCTTAAACCTTGTGTTTTGATGTGCAAACTGACAAGAATGAAGTTTCCTTCTTTATTTTTTCCTTGACAATTTCAGCTAATTAATTAGAAATGAAGGACTGAAAAAATTGCAAGCCTAAACTGTACCTCCCCCCCCCCCCCGACCATAACCTCAAATAGCATTGAATGTACTTACCGTTCCTGTTTTAATGCATATTCAAGCATCTTGATTCTTCTAACTAAGTCATTCTTCAAATTTTCTTGACCTTTTCTCTCTCCTTGCAAAAAAGCAATTCTTGCCTAAAAAATGGAAGATATTCAATAAGAGCCAAAACTAGAGAAAGCCCTTACAGCTTCTTGGTATTAATTTGGTCAATTGCAAAGACTTTAACTGGGACAAACGACGTGCTTAGAGACTTGGATGGATAGCAGCATAATTAAAGGCAGGGGAGAGGGGAATTTCCAGTGGTGATTCTAGGCATGGACAGGGGGGCAGCTCCCTCCAAGTTTTTCTTATGTCTGCCATTAAATTACTTTTTTTATATCTTTTACACTCCTATGGTATACCTTGCCCCCCCCCTCAGATTATAAGGTCTAACACTGCTGTTGGGAATTTTCGCATAAAAATCCGACATATTAGACACAACAACAAGATAATTTTGTAAATTCTGGTCTGTAAGTGCAATTTGGAATGTCTTAATCAGAGAATTTTCTTGTCTACAAAATTTTTGAAACTTCAAAATTACTGGTGCATCTAGCCTCTTTTGACCAGTGGCTGTTCAGAGACCATTTAAGGAGTCCACACAAACCATTTGGGTAAAGATATTTGATCAGCAACACTAATATTTAAGGGTTTTAGAGGAAACTAGACACAAATATCAGGGTACAATATTAAAATGAATACTCTTATGAAAAACACAGGATGTCACCAGATAGCTTCCAATGTTTACTGCAGCATATACCAAACCCTGTTCTAGCACAGTGGATTGATGCTCTGCTTGGGAATCCAGGGATTGGGGTTAAATCCCTGTTGCAGCAAGGTTGGGGGACAAGTTTGCTACTTGTCCCTGTAAAAAAAAAGACCCAGCAGCTGAAACGTTGATTTGATGCCCTAAGTGTCAACAATGATTGAAGATTCTGGAAGATCTTTATCCATTTTTTACGCATCAAAGGATTTCTTAGCTTGTTGATTAAAGATTTGAGGATAATCTTGCTTATTATCTAGGCTAGAAAACTACGAACTTTCCATCTTTTTTTACCTTTTCTTTTCAATGTTTCTGTGTTGGTTTTACAAGTCTGTGAAAATCATTCCTGTCATTTTTAACTATAAAACAGATTGAAAGGATCCTACATCTAGCAAGGTGAAGTGTTGCCCCTTTTTATGTTCTTTCTTATCCAGTTTATGTTAATATTAGTTTAATGTTTACATAACAAGCTATATGGCTATTCTATAAATAATATTAAAAATTAAGATATATGGCTAATTTATTAAATACCTTAAATTACTTTAAATTACAGCTAGAGCTAGACAGCTAGTAGAGCTCCGAAATGATGACTAGTTGTATGCAAGGATCACTGACCAGGTGCTGCTCCATCTTTGGTAGCATCCCAGTTGAATTGTACACTCTCTGGAGGGCCACTCAGCATCTAGCCTTTGCTTAAAAACATCAAAGGATACAGCAGTAACTGTTTCATTAGATCATTTGCTCCAAAAGTTGAAAATACGTGTTGAGAAGAATTGAGTAGGGACTCTAGATAATGTAGACTGCTTGACAAGTTTTAGGTGATGACCTCTAATTCTTGAATTGGTACTAACAGTAGAGAATAATGCTGGGAGAATATTAGCCCTCAATAACTTAAAGGCTAAAATAGCATCCACTCTATTTTTCCTCTAAACAATTGTAAGGAGATTCCGCTTTGATAGTCTTACAGGTAGGAAAACTCTTGCATAGCAGATATCACTTTAGTGGCACGTCTCTGCACAGATTCAAGAAATTTTATATCTTTTTTAGAATATGGAGAGGCAAGTAACATTCCAACTTCAAGATTAGGATGCACAAGTCCCTTATAAAGAAGACTGAAGACTTTAGAAGAACAAGTAGAAATGGTACACTTAATCAAACCCAAGGTTGAACTAGCCCCAGCAGCAGACCTCTTAGCATGAGTGCTGAATTTTAATTCATTGTCAATAGTAACACAAAGATCTTGCTCATTATTTACAGAGGAGAGTGGGTGGCCTAAGAAAAAATAAGACCGGCAAGGATTCTGTTTGCCAAAGTGAATGATATGGCACTTGGCAACATTGACTTCATAAAGCCAGGCATCAGCCCATTGACCCAGCAGTTGAAGATTATTTTGTAGCAGGGCATGATCTTCACAGGATAAAGCTGGTCCAAGAAGCTTCAGGTCATCTGCATAAAGAGTTGATTTACTGCTGATAATGGAAGGAGCATCATTGATGAAGGTATAAAATAGTATAGGACCCAAGACACTTCCCTGAGGAACTCCACTCAGAACACGCGTTGAGGAAGAAAGAATACGATTTCCAGAGTCATCAAACAACTGAACACACTGGTTTCGCAAATAAAGAAAATCAAGGATCCAGAGCAGGGATTTCTCCTTGAGCTTAACTGCACGCAATTTAATTACAAGTTGATTGTGACACACTTTGTCAAAAGTTTCAGAAAAGTCTAGCAGAATCATGTCAGCAGGTACCCCAATATCAAGCAACTTGGTGATGTGATCATATGATTCAAGGAGATTGGTGTCAACAGATCTTCCAGAGCGAAAGCCATGTTGTGAACTGTGTAAAACATTGTTTGCTTAAAGGTGTTTAACAACTGCAGAATCAATTATTCTTTCAAGAATCTCAACAAATGCTGATGTCATGCTGATGGGTCAATAATTTTCAGAAAGGTCCTTTCTACCTTTTTTAAAAATAGGATTGATATGTGCAGTTTTCCAATCCTGAGGTAGTCTAGAAAGATTTAATGATAATTTGAACAGAAGGGAAAGAGGTTGATACAAAACCGTATGGCATTCATGAAGGATACGTGGGTGAATGCCATCTGGACCAGCAGATTTGTTCAGTTTGAGGGATGTTAAGCTCCTTTAGAACCAAAGTATCTGTAATCAGAATTGGTTCCATATTATGTGATACATCATATAAGGGAGGTGTTGGATATACAGTACTGGAATCGAAAAAAAAAAAACAGAAGAGAAATATTGATTGAAAATTTCAACATTCAGTTCAGGAACAGCAACTGATTTACTATCATGCAGGATATCTGAGATTGTGCGTCTGATGCTACATTTTTGAGTGATATAACGCCAGAAAGATTTAGGGTTATCCTTAACTTCCTCTGCCAGTTTTTCTTCAAGCCTTCTCTTCAAGACCTTTATTTGGTTTGTTGTTTGATTAATAAAGGATTTGAAGACTAGATAATTTTCTGTGGTCTTATTTTTATTTAGCGGTTCCATACTCTGTGTTTTCTATTGATTAGCTTGCTAACTTTAGCAGTTAAAAAAGGTAAACTTTTTGCCTGTTTTACTTGAGAAATTCTGGTGCATGACTTTTCAACATTTAGAATTTCCGTTATTACATTTGACCAACTCTCCTCAGTATAATCAGTAATTAATTAAAAAAAAAATTCAGAAAAATAAGTTTTTCAAAGAAAAGTAAAGGTCATTTTAAACTTAAGCTTAGCATATATAAATACCTTTTAAAATTCAAACACAACACGACTAGAAGTTACTATTAAAGAATAAATAAAACCCAAAACAAACTATAATTAAATAAACAAACATAGCAAAAAACATACAACAAGCCATAACATAAAAGAATAAATAAATTTTAAAGCGAGTAATGCTCAGATTGAATATAAAAATCAAGCTTAAAACGAAAAAAAATATATTCCTATTGAAGTATAAATGAAAATTAAAACGAACAGAAATTAAATTAACAACAGTGCAAGCAAACATACAATAGATATTAATGTAAATTAATAAATAAATCTTAAAACGAGTGAAACTTAAATTGAATATTCAAATGAAGCTTGAAACAAACAAAAATCACTACAAACAAGAGTTTGGGTATGACCTTCTTCTCTCACTGTAAAAGTCTAAAACCTACTGCGTCATTGGCACTTTACTGAAAACCAATTTTACGACAAATATTTTCTTTTGTACTTAATACTACTACTACTACTAACAACTCATCGCAGCACCAAGCCACCTGAGGCCAACACAGCTACGCACGCTCCTCCTCCACCCCAATCTATTCAAAGCCTCCCTTTTTACACCCGCCCACGAAGTTCCCATTTCCTTTAAATCTTTCTTTATGACGTCCTCCCAACCCAGACGGGGACGACCTGCTTTCCGTTTAGCCCTAGATGGTTGGCCAAAAAGAACAATCTTCGGCAATCTGTCATCCTTCATCTGAACAACATGCCCTAACCACCTCAACCTTTCTTTCATTATAGACCTAGAAAGCGGTATTGAACCACATTTTTCGTATAGCCTATTGTTTGAAATACGGTCAGTCAGCCGGGTACCCAGAACAATCCTTAAGCAATTTCTCTGGAAAACATCTAGCAAATCTTCATCCGCTTTTCGGAGCGTCCATGCTTCAGAGCCATATTTGACCACTGTCATCACTGTAGCTTCTAAGATTCTAATCTTGGTTTGCAGACTTATCTTCCTATTCTTCCAGACTTTTTTAACTGTGAAAAAACACCCTGAGCCTTGGCTATTCTATTTTTAACATCTTCACTGCTCCCAACATCTTTACTAATAATACTACCTAGGTAAGTGAAACTGCCCACCTGATCAATATTTTCATTACAAAACTTCACCTTTTTATCTTCACTTATTCCTAGCCTTAGTGACTTAGTCTTCCTAACATTAATTTTCAAACCAATACTAGCACCCTGAACTCGCAAAACCTCTAAAACTTCATTCATTTTGCTGACACTTTCATCTAGGATGCATAAATCATCAGCATAATCCAAGTCCAGGAGACTTTTTCCTCCCCATTTGATTCCGTGGTCTCCCATTGCCTTTCCTGTGCTCCTTAATACAAAGTCCATCAAAATAATCCAAATAAAGGGGGATAGAACACAACACTGCTTAACTCCTGATTTAATACAAAACCAGATGCTAACCTCATTTCCTTCCTTAACCGCAGCAGTGTTAGTCTCGTACATAGCACTAATCACTTTAATGTATTTGTCTCGTATACCATACAAGGATAAAACATTTGCTAAAGCTCTTCTATCAACAGATTCGTACGCTTGCTCATAATCTATAAAACTGAGGACCAAAGGTGTTTGAAAACTTAGGCACTTCTCAATTATTAACCTAAGAGTGAAAATTTGGTCAACACATCCTCTACCTTTTCTAAAACCGCACTGCTCTTCTCTTAAAACTTTGTCTACGGCATCTCTCAGTCTAAAAAGTATCATATTACTAAGCAATTTGCTACCTACAGAGACCAGACTAATGCCTCGATAATTACCACACTCACTTTTATCACCTTTCTTATAAAGTGGCTTAATTAAGGTTTTCCTAAAATCGTTAGGTACTTCCCCTTTTTCAAAAATCATATTCATAATCTCCAATAACTTATTTCTATTCTCAGAGCCACCATATTTAAGAAACTCATTTACTACCCTATCAGCACCTGGAGCCTTATTATTCTTTAATCCTTTTAGTACTGTTTCTAATTCCTCCTCACAAAACAAATCTTCCTTCACATCCAAGGTATCGCACCCTTTTTCATTGTCCTCTATATTTTTTCCTGCAACTCTATCTCGGTTAAGCAAATTCTCAAAATGTTCGGCCCATCTTGCTTTAGCTTTTGTCTTATCGCTAATTGCCACCCCATTCCTATCTTTAACTGGGACAAGTCCGGATTGACTGCTACCTCTCAATTTGTTAACGTGCCAGTACAATATTTTACTATTATGCCGTCTAGCTGCATCTTCTAAATCCTCGGCAATTTTATCCATGGCCTCCACTTCACACCTCCTTAGTTCATATTTCAATGCTTTCTCCACTTTCTTTACATTTCTTTTGTTTTCATGTGATCTATCACTCAGATAATTCTTGTAGGCTACAAGTCCTTTCTCCTTTCTATTAAACTTAAAGCTTTTTCAATAATATTCTTAGCTGCAGTTCTAGCTTTCTTCCCTAATACACCTTCAGCAACTCCACAAATTATTTTTCTAAAATTATTCCAACCATCTTCCACATTATCAAATTTTAAACTCTCAAGTTTAGTATTCAACTGTTCCTGGAAAGTTTCTCTCAAATTCTCATCCTGGAGTCTACTAACATCATAACTTCCCGGGAGGTACTTACCCTTCCAATATTTCAGCTTTAAATTAACCCTTGACACTACTAGATGGTGATCTTTACTTTTAACATCAATAACAGCACTCCTGTATACCCTAGTATCTTGTATTGATCCAACCAGTCTTCGGTTTACTATAACATAATCAATAAGGTTTGCTGTCTTACCATCACGTGTATACCATGTTAACTTATGAGCCATTTTATGACCAAACACCGTATTGGTTATAATTAGATTGTTATACCTACAAAATTGCAAAAGTCTGTATCCATTACTGTTTTCTTTTCCTACACCAAATTTACCTAAGCTGGGATACCATCTATCCTTATTTCTACCAACCTGGGCGTTAAAATCTCCCAGCAATAACATCATATTTCTACCTGGGACCTTGTCTATTTGCTCCTGTAACTGTAAGTAGAATTCATCTGAGTCACTAGTATCTCCATCAGTCGGTTCTACAGGGGCGTATACTACTATAACTGATACCTTGAACTTTCTAGTCATAAAATGAGCAATTAGTATTCTGTTATTAATACATTCCCAGCCTAAACAAGACTTAGCCGCTTCCTTATTCATCATGAGCCCTACTCCCTGTCTATGTAACCCATCCTTCCTGCCTGAGTAAACAAATTCTATATCACCTAATTTCATGCTTCCTACCCCTGGGATATGAGTTTCTGAAACTCCTAATAGATCCAGTTCCAATCGTCTGAATTCGTCAGTCAAAATGTAGATACGATAGTCATTTTTTAACGTCGTAACATTCCAAGTTCCAATTTTCATGTTCTTTAAGTCATTGAAACTTGTATGGGCTCAGGAAAATCAATGATCCCCGATACCAGTGCAGGACGGAGATCACATATCTTCTCAAGTCTACACCGAAGTGCTTAAGCAGGCTTAGAACCGGACAGCAAGAAGTCCCTGGGACCTCCATGAATGGAGGCTTTGTGCAATCCTGGGCCCATTTTGGTCACAACATGGTTTTCAGCGCTTGGCGATGCTCTTCTATCAACAAGAGTCGAAATCCTGCACAGACAATCTCAAGCCTATTACCTCCGACTCATTATATATTCATGCCTACAAATATTATGCTACTACGGGGAGGCAACCCGTAATAGATAAATCAGCTAGGAAGAGGTTTTTCAGCCCACAAACGCCCATCAAAACATACCATGCCTAGAAGAATTTTCTATTAGTCAGAATCCCGTGCGAATGCTGTGTCGTTTACTAGGCTATAATTTCCTCGAGGGGCGCCACTCCTCAAGTGGGAATAGAGTTGACCGCAAGGTCCCCAGTCTTGCAGGTATACCCCGAAAAGGTCGAGGCAGCCCTTTGCAGAGGCCGTTGTCCATAGATCTGGATCTTACGCCCTGCCACAGTTTTCCTCCTATAGAGGATCTTCCCGCGATGGTGTTCTGCATCACCATGCAATTTAACCCATTGCTGGGAGAAGGTTTGCAACTCATGGAACTTGTGGATAAACAAGTGGGCCCTTTTGAGTGTACATTTGAGGGGCCTTCTTCCTCCTCCGCCTGTATTTATGACCCCGGGCGAGGGTGCCCCAGATTCTATTACGGACCCCCAGGGACAAGGTCCCCCCTTGGTCCATGCCTCCTATGGAGATACCCTACATATCTGTAGAGCGTTCCCCTTAATACTGAAAATAAATATTAAAATTATAGTAACATTTTGAACTGATGAGCTTTCAGCAATTAATATCATTATACATCAAATATTCAGTTCAATCTGTTAGCTCATTTTAAAGTTGTTAGAGACAAATATAGTTTCACTACAAACAAGTGTTTGGATACTGCCTCCCTTCCCAACTGCAAATAAAAACCAAAAGCCCACTGCGTCATTGGTGCTTAACCGAAAACAAATTATATTATAAATATTTTCTTTTCCACTTCTTACAGCATTGAAAATGAAAATACAATTACAGTGAAATAAATTCTTGAACTGATTGATCTTTCAACAATTAATATAATTATACATCAAATATTTAATTTGATGTTGTTTATACTTTCCAAGACTGTTCAAGACGCATACAGTTTTCAGTAAAGCGCCAATGACGCAGTAGGTTTTAGATTTTTACAGTGAGAGAAGGAGGTGATACCCAAACTCTTGTTTGTAGTGATTTGTGTTTTGTTTCAAGCTTGAATTGCACATTCAATTTAAGTTTCACTCGTTTTAAGATTTATTTATTAATTTACATTAATATCTATTGTATGTTTCTTTGCATTGATTGTTTATTTAATTTCTGTTCATTTTAATTTTCATTTATACTTCAATATGAAAATATTTTTTTTCGTTTTAAGCTTGATTTTAATATTCAATCTAAGCATTACTCTCTTTAAGATATATTTATTCATTTAAATTATTACTTGTTGTATGTTTTTGTTATGATTGTTTATTTAATTTCTGTTCGTATTGAGTTTCATTTATTCTTTAATAGTAATTTCTGGTCGTTTTGAGTTTGAATTTTAAAAGGTATTTATATCTGCTGAGCTCAAGTTTAAAATGGCCTTTACTTTTCTTTGAAAAACTTATTTTATGAATTTTTTTTAAAATTAATTTTTGTTTGTTTTTGATTGCAAAAAATTTCAAGTTTTTAAAAATTCCTTATTTCAAACTCAAACTTTTTTTTCAAAAAAATCAAATATTCATCAAAGTGTCAAAACTGGTATCAAAGTAACAATATCAAAGTGAAAAAATGGGTTTGTGTCAACCTTGGAGTTTTTATTATCTAATTTTTTAAATATTTTTAAAAAAATTTCTATCTCAAAATTTTTATTGGATGAGTTTGGAGGAAAAGGGGGGGGGGGGACTAATTAATCTTCAGTCTCTTTTGACTCTTTAAAGTGAACTAGAACTTTCTATTTTCAATCAAACGAGCCCTCTCTGAAGTTTATACAAGTATCCCTTCTATAAGAACCATATATATACCCAGAGTATAACTTACAATGCCTGTCCCTGGGCCCTGGGGGGCTGTGTTGACCCTGGAGTTTTAATATCTGATGGTTGAACTATTTATTAACAAAATGGTGACCTCAATTTTTTATCGGATGGGTTTATCCATCCAATACACCCAAAGGCGTGGAGGGCAGGAGGGGCTAATTGCCCTCTGATCTTTTTTTCACTCTGATATAATGCACTACAACTTTTAATTTACATTCAAATGAACCCTCTCTGAAGTGTATACGTGAATCCCTTTCATAAGAACCACATACGGCCAAAGGACATAGCTTACAATGCTTGCCCCCTGGGCCCTGCGGGGTTGTGTCGACACCGGAGTTTTTGTTATCTGACCTATGAATTATTTTGAAAAAAATTGCTCTCTTTATGTTCTAATCAAATGTGTTTGAGGAAAATAGGGCATCGAGAGGGGGGCTAGTTGCCCTTCAATCTCTTCTGATACTTGAAAAACTAAAAATTCATCTCCATTTCCAATCATATGAGCGTCCTCCAAAGCTTATACGAGAATATCTTCCATAAAAACTATATATGCCCCCAGAAAAATACTTACAACGCCTGCCCCCAGCCCTGGGGAGGGGGGGGGGGGTGCGTCAACACAGGAGTTTTTCTTATCTGACCTTTGAACTATTTGTAACGAAATGACCATATGCAAAGGAGTTTTTGTTATATGATCTTTGAACTATTTTTAACAAAATGGCTTACCTCAATTTTTTTTTCCTATGTATTTGGGGAAAAGGGGCTTGGGAGGGCTAGTTGACCTCCGATCACTTTTGACTCTTAAAAAAGGCACTAGAACTCTCGATTTCCAACCGAATGAGCCCCCTTTGAAGTTTATACGATGACCCCTTCTATATGAAGTGCATCTGGGGAAAAAATAAATCAAGTGTGGGGGGAGGCTAGCTGCCATCCAATCACTTTTGACTCTTAAAAAGTGAATTACAAGTTCAATTTCCAACCAAATGAACCCTCTAGAAAGTTTATACAAGCATCCCTTTTATAAGAACTTACAACGCCTACTCCCGGGCCCTGGGGGGCTGTATCAACACTGGAGATTTTTGTTATCAGAACTTTGAACTATTTTTAACAAAATTTCTATCTCAAAACTTTTATCTGATGCATTTAGGGCGTGAAGGAGGGGGGGGGGGGGGGCTAGTTTCCCACAAATCTCTTTTGACTCTTAAAAAGTGAACAAGAACTTTCAATTTAAAATCAAATGAGCACTCCAAATTTTATACAAGCATACCTTCCATAAGAACTATTTATGCCCCTAGAGCATTATTCATAACGCCTGCCTCCGGTCCCTGGCAAGTTCAGTCGACACAGGAATTTTTCTTATCTGAACTTTGAACTATTTTTAATGAAATGGCTATTATAAAAATTTTATCAGATGGGCTTGGGGAAAAAGGGTGTGTGTGTTGGGGGGGGGGGGGGGCTAGTTGCCCTTGGATATCTTTTGAATATTAAAAATGAACTAGAACTTTCAATTTACAATCAAATGAGCCCCCTCTGAAGTTTATACAAGCAATTCTTTCATAAGAACCATATACGCCCCCAGGACAACACTTACAATGCCTATCCCCCAGGCCCTGGGGGGAGTTTTGTTATCTAATTTTTTGAACAATTTCCAAAAAACTGGCCATCGAAAATTTGTAGCAGATGGGTTTGGAAAAAAAAAGGGTGGGGGGGGGGGGCTAGTTGCCCTTAAATCTCTTGACTCTTAAAAAGTGAACTAGAACTTTCAATTCTCAATCAAATGAGCCCTCTATGAAGTTTATATGAGCATCCCTTTCATAAGAACCATATATGCCCCCAGGGCATAACTTATAACCCTTGCCCCTGAAGACTGTGGGGGGAGTGTCCTGGTCAAACATATAATTTCCAGAACTTTCACCTAAGTTGAACAAAATGGCTATATGAAAATTTTGATTGGATGTGTTTGGGGAAATGGCAGGCATGGAAGGGGTGTCAGTTGCCTTAGAATCACTTTTGATGATTAAAAAGGCAACTCACCATTTAAATTTCCAATTGAATGAGCCGTTTCTGAAGTTTCTACAACAACGCTGTCTATACAAAACCTTATATGCCCCCAGGGCAAAACTTACAACCCTTGCCCTGAGGGCTGTGGGAGGGTTGTCATCCTCAAAGACCTAATTTCCAGAACTTAAAACTACGTTGAATAAAATGGCTATCTCAAAATTGTGATTGGATATGTTTTGGGAAAGGTTGGGCGTGAGAGGGGGTTAGTTGCCCTCCAATCACTTTCAACTATTAAAAAGGGCACTAGCCCTTTGAATTTCCAATTGAGTGAGCCCTTTTTAAGTTTCTACAACAATGCTTTCTATAAAAATCTTATGTTCCCAGGGCATAACTTACAACCCTTGCCCTGAGGGGTGTGGAGGAGTGTCCTCCTTAAAAACATAATTTTTATCTGAAAATCAACTATGCTGAACAAAGTGGCTATCTCAAAATTTTGATTGGATGTGTTTTGGGAAATGGTGGGCATGGAAGGGGTGTTAGTGGCCTTCCAATCACTTTCGACTATACAAAAGGAAACAAGCCACTCCAATTTCCAATGGAATGAGCCCTTTTCGAAGTTTCTACAACAACTTCTTTGATACAAACTGCCCTGCTCTAAAGAAAAAAAAAATAATAAATAACACATTGCGCCAACATTGTTCTTATATGCCCCTGGACATAACTTAAAACCCTTGTCCTGAGGGTTGTGGTTAAAGGCACAGATTCAAACCAGACATCATGCCATCAACTCAGAAACTGACTAACTGATCCAGCATTGATATGAACCTAGTGAAGTTGCTGATGAGCATAGAAACTGAACCAACCATGGATAATGTCAGCAACACTGCTGAAAAATACAAGGACCTATTCAAAGGTATTGGAAGATTAGAAGGAAAATGCCATATTTATTTGAAGGAGGGCAGCATGCTAAAGGTGTATCCACCAATAAAAGTGCCTGCATCTTTCAAAGATAAGCTGAAACAAGAGCTAGACAGAATGGAGGAACAAGGTATAATAGAGAAGGCAACCACACCCACGGAATGGGTAAATGCCATGGTCACCATTGAAAAAAAGGATGGGAGCTTAAGAATCTGCATTTATCCAGTGGACCTGAACAAATCCATCAAGCAGCCATTCTACCCCATAGCTACTCTCAAAGATATAACCACAAAATTACATGGAGCAAAATACTTCAGCAAGCTGGACACTATATCTGGTTGCTTCTCTTGGATCACTACTGGTTGCTTGTCTTGGATCACAAATCGTCTCTTATGACATCTTTCAATACTATTCATGGTAGATACCACTTCAAACACATGCCTTTTGGGATAGTTTCAGCACAAGACGAGTTCCAAAGGATAATTGAAGAAGCCCTTGAAGTGTTAGACAGGTTTGCAGTCATCATCAATGACCTACTGGTTTACAGCTCAACTATAGGAAGTATGATAGGCAACTCTCCACTGTACTGGAAAGAGCAAAAGCCAAAGGGATACAATTCAATCAAGAGAAGCGCACCTTCTGTGTACAAAGTGTGTCCTACTTCGGACATATTGTGAGCTCAAGCAGAATGCAACCCAATCTGCAAAAACTGCATGCAATCAATGACATGCCAAGACCAAACAACAAGGAGGAATTGGCCACTTTGCTAGGAATGTTGAACTTCTTGGCTAAATACATCCCTAATCTTTCCTCACAAAACAAGGACTTGCAAGACCTTCTAAAGCAGAAGGAATTTATCTGGAAAGAGAAACATAACAAAGCCTTAAATGCAGTTGAGAAGTCAATGGTATCACACCTGAGTTTCTTCAACCCAACTTGCAAATTACTAGATCTCACTGTTGATGCTTCTTCACATGACCTTGGAGCATACATCTTGTTGGAAGGAAATGCCATCGCTTATGCATCCAGGTCATTGAACACAACTGAAAAGAAGTACTCACAACTCGAGAAGGAGTTGTATGCCATTGTTTTTGGTTGTAGATATTTTCACCATTATCTATATGGCAGTAAAATAAGCGTCACTACAGACCACTGTCCACTGGAGGCTATACTGTCAAAGCCTCTTCAGAAAGTACCACCAAGAATTCAGAGAATGACGATACAAATTCAACCATATGATCTGACCCTTTTTTACCTACCTGGAAAAGAGATACCCATAGCAGATGCGTTATCAAGATTAAATCTTGCTGACACTGATGAGAGCCTGCATAGGGAGCTGGAAATCTATGTTCATCAAGTTGTTAGATTTCTACCTGTCAGCAACACAAAACTCACAGGAAATGCAGGAAGACCCTCAGCTGGCTAAACTGTCCTGCATCATAAGCAAAGGATAGCCAAACAGCTACATGCTCTGCAGTATGGATCTTTTGCCATACTGGACAGTCCAGAAGGAGCCTACCTTTCAAAATGGCATTATATTCAAGGGCGAGAGAATAGTAATCCCTGAGAAACTTAGGTCCGACACACTAAAACAACTGCATGCGTCTCATCTAGGGATTGGAAAAACCAAGCAGCAAGCAAGAATGCTTGTCTGTTCGCCAGGTCTAAATGCAGGCATCGAAAAAATAATCCAAACATGTTATACATGTCAGAAGTTCAGTCAGAACAATCAGAAAGAAACCTTTATCCCGACTAAGATACCACAATTGCCATGGCAGTATGTCGCATCAGATCTATTCATCTGGAAGGGCACAACTAACCAGGTTTTGGTTGATTATTGACCTCAGGTGAAGTCATTGCAAAGCTCAGATCACACCATGCAAGGCATGGTATCCCCTATTCATTGATGACAGACAATGGAAGACAGTACACCTCTGAGTTTCAAAAATTCACATCTGACTGGGGCATCAAACATGTCACATCCAGCCCAAACTTTCCACAATCCAATGGACTTGACAAAAAAACCTTCCAGACATGTAAATAGATTCTCCTGAAGTCTGCTGAAAAAAATGATGACTTTTACCTTGCTCTACTCAAATATAAGAATACACCATTAGATGGGTTTGCCTCACCACCTCAGCTGTTAATGAGCCACCAGTTGTGGTACATTGTCCCATGTGCTCCAGATCACCTGCAAAAGAAGGTAGTTCCAACTGAAGAATTCAGATGATTCTGCACAGAAGCACAGACACATCTAAAATTGAGCTATGATCAACATGCCAAAACCTTGAAGTCAGTAAAACCTGCCAACACCATCCTGTATCAAAAGCAACCCAATGGGGTCTGGGACACTGCCTGTGTTATAGTGATGGCTGATAGCCCAAGATCCTATTACCTTTTGCAAAGAGAAGGCAAAGAACTGAGAAGAAAAAGAAAACATATATGTGAGTCTTCTCCCTGGATCAGCCTCCCCAGAGTAGCAATGATACACTGGAGACAATGTGGGACACCAGCATGTGGAATGCCATTGGGACCAGCATTGATTTGGAACCCTGCACCAGACAGGATAACATAACTGATCACCACTGCAAAGAAAATGCTGATGCTGATAGTGCTAGGGCAGGTAATATCACTACAAGGTCTGGCCAGATTGTAAGACCCCCTGCTTGATTGAACTTGTAACCCTCAGCAGTATTCACTGCATGTATATAGTTGAAGTGCATCAAAGGACCAAGAACAGAATAGCCACAACAGTTTATTATGTCATCTGATCAGCTAGTTAAATAATACAAACAAATGCAAGCCGGGTGCCATCTGCAATGAGTGATTCATAGTTCAGAGAAGTAGTATGATGAGTCTTTAGAATTATTGAAGAAGGAGGATGAAGCAATATGATCTTGTGTTTGTGTTGATGCTTGCTTACCTTGCTTGTGTTTGCTGCCCTTGCTTGTGCTTATGCTTTATTATCTTGTAGGTGCCTGGGTCTAAATAAATCTTAAATTGAGGAACACTACATTATTGTCAAGTGGATACAGAGTTTCCTTTCAGAAAAAATGCAAGTTGTAAGAGTTCATAACTCTCAAGGTGTCCCTCATTTCTCCTTGTCAACAACTGTTTTAAGCTGCATTCCCCAGGGGACCATTCTTGGGCCAAGTCTCTTCAACTTATATATAAATGATGCAACCTATCTTCTCTCAAACCACCTCTCTCTTTATGCTGATGATTCAAAACTTGTTGGTAAAGCAGCCACAACCTGTGACTAGCAATCTATTTAAAAGGACCTTGCTATTCTTGGGACTTGGGCTGATACATGGCTCCTCTTGTTCAATGCTGACAAATGCCATGTAATCCACTTTGGCAATCATAACACACATCAGCAATACCATTTCCAAGGCAACACCCTTTTTGCAGTCTCTGAAGAGGGGGATCTTGGAGTCATTGTTGATTGTCAACTAAAGTTCAGCACCCATGCAAAATCTGTATTGTTGTCTGCCTACCAACCTCTCAGAATGATCAAAAGAACTATCTCTGGCAGACACCAAAGTGTCTTTATGAAGCTCTACAAGGCACTAGTTTGCCCCATACCTAGAGGTTGGAATGTCCCTGGCATCACCCTATTTCAAGAAGGACAAAGAAATTCTAGAAAGAGTTCAGCAAAGAGCAACCAAATTGATTGAAGGCCTCAAACAAATACCATACAAAGAGCTTTGGTCACTTGAAGCTTCCTACTCTTGCATACCAGAGGAATTGTGGTGACATGATAATACTACTACTACTACTACTAACAACTCACCACAGCACCAAGCCGCCTGAGGCCAACACAGCTACACACGATCCTCCTCCACCCCAATCTATTCAAAGCCTCCCTTTTTACACCCACCCACGAAACTCCCATTTCCTTTAAATCTTTCTTTATGACGTCCACCCACCCCAGACGGGGATGACCTGCTTTCCATTTAGCCCTAGATGGTTGGCCGAAAAGAACAATCTTCGGCAATCTGTCATCCTTCATCCACACAATGTGCCCTAATCACCTCAACCTTTCTTTCATTATAGCCCTAGAGAGCAGTATTGAACCACATTTTTTGTATAGCCTATTGTTTGAAATACGGTCAGTCAGCCGGGTACCAGGAACAATCCTTAACCAATTTCTCTGGAAAACATCTAGCAAATCTTCATCCGCTTTTTGGAGCGTCCATGCTTCAGAGCCATATTTGACCACTGTCATCACTGTAGCTTCTAATATTCTAATCTTGGTTTGCAGACTTATCTTCCTATTCTTCCAGACTTTTTTTAACTGTGAAAAAACACCCTGAGCCTTGGAGAACAAAAATGTTCTCCCTTGTCTCCTTACCACCCAGAATGTTCTGTGACTAGAGGTCATTCCAAAAAGATCTTCAAGCAACACTCCTTAGTCTGAGAAAGCAGCAAGAGTACATGTACAACTGGGAAACTGCTGAGTCCTCTACCCAAATTTAGCAAAAAAAAACATAGAAGTCATAACAGATCATTACAAGTATGACAATCCTTAATTTTGCTTCAAGCTGCAATTTAAGGATGGCCACAACCTAAGTGAGCAGTAACTAGGGGAAAATTTAATTTTTGTTTTCTCATTAGTTATTTTTTTTTCATTTTAGGCAAATATGCAACACCAGACATAATAGTGAAGCACACTAAGGCAAATTGTTTGGCTTGTCTTATCTATTATCTTATGACAGCAAAAATAGGGATTACAATTTTGAAAGTTTTGCCTGCATAAGCTCTCTCAATTTGCTAGAAATGACAACTATAACCTATTTGAAACTAAATCTGTAGTTTCAGCTAAGCAGTGAATTCTTCTTGTGAACAGTAATATCCTAGATATTGATGTCTAGCTAGAGACATGTCTAGACACAAGATTTTAGCTAGACATGCATGTGAATGCTGCTTAACCTAGCCCCTTTCCAAGATAGCAAAAAATAATTAAACTAGAATTTTACCCAATAGGTATAGACCTGTAAAATAGCAAATTTTTGTAAATTTCTAGGTGGCACTATAATTTAGCTAAGATGAAAGTGAAAATGTCATTTGATGCCTTTTTAATGCTCTTTTATAATTCAATGATTGCTTCTGGGGCTAATTGTACATTCAACCCTTAAAGGAACCACAAAGATATTTTGTATGGATTATGAAAGAGCATAAAAAAAGCATAAAATGATGTTTTCACTTTCATTCAAGGTAAATTGTATAGCCAATTGCAAAGTTACAATGAAACTTATCCACACCCACCCCCCTAATGTGCAAATATATACCCTGAATTGCAGACAGCAAAGTTTTGAATTGCAAAATTCAGTGCTATTTTTGTTGATGGCATTTGAAAAACTTGAAATGGTAAAATTATACTTGAGCTACTTTTGGCTATCTGGAAAGGGGTTAAGTTAGGAAAATGAAACTTTCAGGGATGGGTCTACAGGCTAAAGTATGTCCTGGGAAGGTATTCTCAATCAACTACTTCAACTCCTCTCTTTAGAGAGTCTTAACCTTTGAAGACCTTTAAAATCTGTGTTATAAATTTCAAAACTAACAAAATAAATCTTCTGCTTAAATGAAGTACAACGGAATTGTTTACAACGTCAAAACTTTGCTCAATCCCAATTTATAAGGTTTTAAAGATATGCAAATACATTTCCTAAATTTTGAAAAAAAACAATGATATTGTGTAAAATTCTACTCAAACAACAGGAATTATGTTTTTAGAATTGAGGCCAGAGAAAAAGAAACTGACAACTGAAAATTAAGGTAAAATGTTATTTTGTCAAATTTTCAATAGGTACCTGTCATGTAGGCAAATTTCAGGACTCTCTAGAGGGAGAAGGCAAGGAGATATGTACTTCAAAATACCTTCATGTGACATAGTTTAGCCTGTAGACAAATCCCTGAAAGTTTCATTTTCCTAATCTAACCCCTTTCCAAGATAGCCCAAAGTAGCTGAAGTAAAATTTTACCCTTGAAACAGTAGGAAAAGGGTTTATATTTGAGTTGCATAAGAAATGAGGTTTGAATTGCTACAAATCAGTATTTTTGGAAGATATTACCCTTGAACAACTTTTTTATAAACTAATGATACAATTTAACCACTTTTCAATAACTTAACTAGCCTAGTGTTGATAACTTCTTTGTGTGGTTACAAAAATGAAATACCTTTGGGGCCCCTATAAGGGCTCAAAATGCAACAAGCCCCACAAGTGAGGGAGTATATCCAATGGATATTATCTAAAAATTTTTATTCTATAGAATGTAAAAATAATATCCAACCATACTTAGTTATTGCCAAAATTATCCAACTAGTTAGCTATCTGAAAAATCCTTTTAAGCAAATAAGAAATTATCCAACTAGGAAAATAATTAAAATTTAAAAGAAAAATAGTTTTATCTTGCTAGCCAAATTCAATGAAGCATAAGAACCAACTTAGTATCTCTAACTAGGTGGATAATACTTATAACTTAATGCTTGTAATATATATCTAACTAGAAAGATAAGTCAATTCTTCATACAAATTAGTGATAATATCCAACTAGTCAGACAATTTTTTCTCTTAGACATAGCATAAACATCTAACTTGGTGGATAATACTTTATCCTAGCCCTTCTGATATTAATCAAACTAGGTAGACTAGTTAAGTAACTTCCTGCCTAGTTAAATATATATCAGAAGATCTAAGACTCAGCATTATCCACCTAGTTAGATATTCTTGCTGTGCCTAAGAGAAACAATTTATCTGGCTAGTTGGATATTATCCCAAAACTGCATAGCCTAATAGAATTTACTTATCCTCCTAGTTGGATATATGTCAGGAGTGTTAATCCTTGGTATTATCCACCTAGTTAGATGTTCATGCTGTGCCTAAGAGAAATGAATTATCTGGCTAGTTGGATATTAACCCCAAATTGCTTAGAGAATCTTCTTATTTGCCTATTTGGATATATATCAAAAACTCTAAGCAACATTATTATCCAACTAGGTAGATATTCTCTCAGCCTAAGAGAAACAATTTATCTGGCTAGTTGTATATTATCCCAAAACTGCATAGCCTAAACGAATTTACGTATCTTCATAGTAGGATATATATCAGGAGTTTTAAGACTTGGTATTATCCACCAAGTTAGATGATCATGCTGTGCCTAATAAAAATGAATTATCTGGCTAGTTGGATATTAACCCTAAATTGCTTTGAGATTCTTCTTATCTGCCTATTTGGATATATATCAGAAACTCTAAGCAACAGTATTATCCAACTAGGTAGATATTCTCTCAGCCTAAGAGAAACAATTTATCTGGCTAGTTGGATATTAACCCCAAACAGCTTAGAGAATCTTCTTATCTGCCTAGTTGGATATATATCAGAAACACTAAGCTACATTATCATCCACCTAGTTAGATATTCTTGCTGTGAGAAACAATTTATCTGGCTAGTTGAATATTATCCCAAAACTGTATAATGAAATTTACTTATCCTCCTAGTTGGATATATTAGGAGGGTTAAGACTTGGTATTATCCACCTAGTTAGATGTTCATGCTTTGCCTAAGAGAAATGAATTATCTGGCTAGTTGGATATTAACCCCAAACTGCTTAGAGAATCTTCTTATCTGGCTAGTTGGATATATAACAGAAACACTAAGCTACATTATTATCCACCTAGTTAGATATTCTTGCTGTGCCTAAGAGAAACAATTTATCTGGCAAGTTTGATATTATCCCAAACCTGCAGAGCCTAATGGAATTTATTTATCCTCTTAGTTGGATATATATCAGGATTGTAAATACTTGGTCTTATACTCCTAGTTAGATTTTATTGATGTGACTAAGATAAATGAACTTTGTTGTTAGTGGGATATTAACACTACCCTTCTGAGAGAATCTTTTTATATGAATTGTTGTAGATGCATATAGCACACTCATCTGCCATCATCCAAAAATAGGTATATATAATATATCACTAATAGAAGCCAGTTATCTGGCAAGTAGTATATTATCATAAAACTGCAAAGCCAAATCGACTTTACTTATCTTCCTAGTTGGATATATAGGCTATCAGGAGTGTTAAGACTTGGTATTATCCACCTAGTTAGATATTCATGCTGTGCCAAAGAAAAATGAATTATCTGCCTACTTGGATATTAACCCAAAACTGCTTAGAGAATCTTCTTATCTACCTAGTTGGATATATATCAAAAACTCTAAGCAACATTATTATCCAACTAGGTAGATATTCTCTCAGCCTAAGAGAAACAATTTATCTGGCTAGTTGGATATTAACCCCAAACAGCTTATAGAATCTTCTTATCTGCCTAGTAGGATATATATCAGAAACACTAAGCTACATTATTATCCACCTAGTTAGATATTCTTGCTGTGCCTAAGAGAAACAATTTATCTGGCTAGTTGGATATTATCCCAAAACTGTATAATAGAATTTACTTATCCTCCTAGTTGGATATATTAGGAGTGTTAAGACTTGGTATTATATACCTAGTTACATGTTCATGCTGTGCCTAAGATAAAGGAACTATCTGGCTAGTTTGGTATTAACCCCAAACTTCTTAGAGAATCTTCTTATCTGCTTAGCTGGATATATATTAGAAACACTAAGCAAAATTATTATCCACCTAGTTAGATATTCTTGCTGTGCCTACCTTAAAATTACCTTAAATCGCACTTGCTAGCGATATGGACGAGTCCAGTGTACGCCAGTTAGTGATGATAGGGCCGCGGGACATCAGCTTCATCCCATTGCGTGAGCCATAGTTTGGTTTCCCATTCCTTATCGAGATTGGCTTTGAAACTGTCAACGGATGGTGAACTCCCTGTCGTTTTGCTCAGATCGTTCCAGAGGCTTAGGATGCGGTTGGAGAAGAAATGGTTCCTCTTCCTTGTATTAGCACACTTCCGAAAAAGCTTTGCTGAATGACCCCTGGTTCTTGACAACTGGGCAGGCTAAAAGAGGTCCTTGTCATAAGACTTGAGCAGTTTGTAGGTCATTATCATATCACCTCTTCGCCGACGGTATGTCAGAGTTGGTAGCTTGAGGCTCTGCAGTCGGTATTCATACTCCATGTCTCTGAGCCCCTTTACGCATTTTGACGCCCGTCTTTGGACAGACTCGAGAGCCATCTGGTCTGTTTTATTAATTGGCGTGGCGACACACATTCCAAATTCTAATCTCGGTCTCACCAGGCTCTTGTAAAGTTTTGTGATTATTGCAGGGGATCTACTTGTCATTGTACGTTTGATGAGACCGAGAGTTTGGTTTGCCTTTGCTACTGCAGCTCGGGTGTGGCAGTTGAAATTAAGGTCTTCGTCTACAACGACCCCCAGATCTCTTTCAGAGATCTGGGTGCCTAAGAGAAACAATTTATCTGGCTAGTTGGATATTATCTGAAAACTGTGTAATAGAATTTACTTATCCTCCCAGTTGGATATAGGCTATATCAGAAGTGTTAAGACTTGGTATTATCCACCTAGTTACATGTTCATGCTGTGCCTAAGAGAAATGAATTATCTGGCTAGTTGGATATTAACCCCAAACTGCTTTGAGAATCTTCTTATCTGCCTAGTTGGATATATATATCAGAAACACTAAGCTACATTATTATCCAACTAGGTGGATATTCTTGCTGTTCCTAAGAGAAACAATTTATCTGGCTAGTTGGATATTAACCAAAAATTGCTTAGAGAATCTTCTTATCTGCCTAGTTGAATATATATCCACAACAAAAAGCTATGTTATTATCCAACTAGGTAAATATTCTATATAGCCTATTGTATAGACAGTAAAATATTCAGCTAAGTGGGTAAAGGTCCAAGAGTCTTAAAAATTTTATTAGCCTATCTGTCTAGCATGATATTTTATCTTGATACTAAGTGTAGTTGGATATTATTTTGGTAATTGTTTAGCCTTGCAACACCTCATAAGGAGACATGTTAAGAAAACAGTTCTTACTTTAAAATATGTATAATGATCCTAGTTCTTATATTATCCAACGGGAGAACCTTTATCATCAAGTCTTTCCTCTAAAAATCCTCAAAAGAGAAAAAGTTTCCAAATATCACCACATTGAAAATTAAATGCTTAATTCTTTTTAAATTGCCGCCTAATAAGTTCTTTTATAGTTAGAGTTCATGCCAGTCTTTTTAATATTTTTTTTTTAAACAGCAGTAGCGAAGGGCGAATAGCAGTGGCGTAAATACAAAATATTAATAGCAGTGGGGAAAATCAAAATGTTGTATTTTTGGCGAAAATACAAAATATGCACGGCATTGAAAAGAAATGAAATAATATAAAAAAATTATATAAAAAATCTGTTGATTTTGAATTCAAGTTATCAGGTTAGGTTACAAAAGATGCACAGAATTTTTTTTTAATGAGTTTTATTTTTTGTTAATGGCATGATTTAAAACAGAATTCACAATTTCCATAATTTCAATTTACCACTACTTTTTCTTTAAACATGTTTTTTGACACACGTGCTAAACGCTATCTATAAAACAACTTGTTTGGCGGCAGTTTACCGCGGCAATTTCAAAAGACTTGAGCAACGTGGTACTTTTAGCATGGGTTTTGGAAACATTTTCTTTTAAGCTGGAAAAAGAAGGATTTTTAGAGGAAAGACTTGGTGATAAAGGTTCTCCCGTTGGATAATATAAGAACTATGATCATTATACATATTTTAAAGTAAGAATTGTTTTCTTAGCATGTCTCCTTATGATGCGACACAAGGCTAAACAATTACCATTATTTTTACATTCTATAGAATGTAATTTGTTAAAGAATATCCATTGGGCACCTTCCCCACAAATGATTAGGCCTATTGAATTACAAAAGAGAATAAAAAAGGCATCAAATGACATTTTCACTTTCATCTTAGCTAAATTATGCCACCTAGAATTTTACCCAAATTTCCAAGACTTAGGGGAGTATACCCAATGAATATTATCTAAAAATTTCTATTCTATAGAATGTAAAAATAATATCCAACCATACTTAGTTATTGCCAAAATTATCCAACTAGTTAGCTATCTGAAAAATCCTTTTAAGCAAATAAGAAATTATCCAACTAGGAGAATAATTAAAATTTAAAAGAAAAATAGTTTTATCTTGCTAGCCAAATGCAATAAAGCATAAGAGCCAACTTAGTATCTCTAATTAGGTGGATAATACTTTAACTTAATGTTTGTGATATATATATAACTAGACAGATAAGTTAATTCTTCATACAAATTAGTGATAATATCCAACTAGTCAGACAATTTTTTCTCTTAGACATAGCATGAACATCTAACTTAGTGGATAATACTTTATCCTAGCCCTTCTGATATTAATCAAACTAGGTAGGCTTTGTTAAGTAACTTCCTGCCTAGTTAAATATATATCAGAAGATCTAAGATTCAGCATTATCCACTTAGTTAGATATTCTTGCTGTGCCTAAGAGAAACAATTTATCTGGCTAGTTGGATATTATCCCAAAACTGCACAGCCTAATGGAATTTATTTATCCTCCTAGTTGGATGTATAGGCTATCAGGAGTCTTAAGACTTGGTATTATCCACCTAGTTAGATGTTCATGCTGTGGCTAAGAGAAATAAATTATCTGCCTAGTTGGATTTTAACCCCAAACTGCTTAGAGAATCTTCTTATCTGCCTAATTGGATATATATCAGAAACACTAAGGAACATTACTATCCAACTAGGTAGATATTCTCTCAGCCTAAGAGAAACAATTTATCTGGCTAGTTCAATATTATCCCAAAACTGCAAAGCCTAATCAAATTTACTTATCCTCCTAGTTGGATATATATCAGGAGGTTTAAGACTTGGTATTATCCACCTAGTTAGATGTTCATGCTGTGACTAAGATAAATGAATTATCTAGCTTGTTGGATATTAACCCTAATCTGCTGTGAGATTCTTCTTATCTTCCTAGTTGGATATATATCAGAAACTCTAAGCAACATCATTACCCAACTAGGTAGATATTCTCTCAGCCTAAGAGAAACAATTTATCTGGCTAGTTGGATATTATCCCAAAACTGCATAGCCTAATCAAATTTACTTATCCTCCTAGTTGGATATATATCAGGAGTGTTAAGACTTGGTATTATCCACCTAGTTAGATGTTCATGCTTAACCCCAAACTGCTTAGAGAATCTTCTTATCTGCCTAGTTGGATATATATCAGAAACACTAAGCAACATTGTTATCAAACTTGGTAGATATTCTCTCTGCCTAAGAGAAACGAATTATCTGTCTAGTTGGATATGTACCCCAAACTGCTTAGAGAATCCTCTCATTTGCCTAGTTGGATATATATCAGAAACACTAAGCTACATTATTATCCACCTAGTTAGATATTCTTGCTTTGCCCAAGAGAAACAATATATCTGGCTAGTTGGATATTATCCCAAAACTGTATAGCCTAATGGAATTTACTTATCCTCTTAGTTGGATATATATCAGGAGTGTTAAGACTTGGTATTATCCACCTAGTTAGATGTTCATGCTGTGCCTAAGAGAAATGAATTATCTGGCTAGTTGGATATTAACCACAAACTGCTTAGAGAATCTTCTTATCTGCCTAGTTGGATATATATTAGAAACTCTAAGCAACAATATTATCCAACTAGATAGATATTCTCTCAGCCTAAGAGAAACAATTTATCTGGCTAGTTGGATATTAACCCCAAACAGCTTAGAGAATCTTCTTATCTGCCTAGTTGGATCTATATCAGAAACACTAAGCTACATTATTATCCACCTAGTTAGATATTCTTGCTGTGCTTAAGAGAAACAATTTATCTGGCTAGTTGAATATTATCCCAAAACTGTATAATGAAATTTACTTATCCTCCTAGTTGGATATATCAGGAGGGTTAAGACTTGGTATTATACACCTAGTTAGATGTTCATGCTATGACTAAGAGAAATGAATTATTTGGCTAGTTGGATATTAACCCCAAACTGCTTAGAGAATCTTCTTATCTGCCTAGTTGGATATATATCAGAAACACTAAGCAACATTATTATAGAACTAGGTAGATATTCTCTCTGACTAAGAAAAACAATTTAGCTGGCTAGTTTGATATTAACCCCAAACTGCTTAGAGAATCTTCTTATCTGCCTAGTTGGATAGATATCAGAAACACTAAGCTACATTATTATCCACCTAGTTAGATATTCTTGCTGTACCTAAGAGAAACAATTTATCTGGCTAGTTGGATATTATCTGAAAACTGTGTAATGGACTTTACTTATCCTCCCAGTTGGATATAGGCTATATCAGAAGTGTTAAGACTTGGTATTATCCACCTAGCCTAGTTACATGTTCATGCTGTGCCTAAGAGAAATGAATTATCTGGCTAGTTGGATATTAACCCTAAACTGCTTAGAGAATCTTCTTATCTGCCCAGTTGGATATATATACTAGAAACACTAAGCTACATTATTATCCAACTAGGTGGATATTCTTGCTGTTCCTAAGAGAAACAATTTATCTGGCTAGTTGGATATTAACCCAAAACTGCTTAGAGAATCTTCTTATCTGCCTATTTGGATATATAGCCTAGGCCTATCCAAAACACTAAGCTATGTTATTATCCAACTAGGTAGATATTCTGTATATTGCATAGACAGTCAAATATTAAGCTAGGTAGGTAAAGATTTATGAGTCTTAAAAATGTTATTATCTGTCTAGCATGATATTATATCTTTATACCCTAAGTGCAGTTGGATATTATTTTTACATTCTATAGAATGAAATTTTTTAAAGAATATCCATTAGGCACCTTCCCGTTAATAAAAATTCAATTTCCCTAACCTAACCCCTTCTCAAGATAGCAAAAATAATTTATGTGGCTTCATCAGGAGGGATACTCCTCCTTTTTTATGCTCTTTTTGCAAAGAGCATAAAAAAGACCTTGAGTGGGCTAGTGTGTGTTCACCATGTCAATAATAAACCTTGTATATATTTTTATAAATAAGTTAATAACATTGACAAGGCTACCTGAAATTCAGCTTTTTCCACTTCCCATTGAGTCCTTTCAATTTCAAATCTAGCCCATTCATGTTGGATATAATGCAAGATTCCTGGAATGGTGTATACTGGGCCAGGATTGTTTGGCTCGTCACATTTGACAGACTGCATATCATTTTGATTATGCAAGCTTTGGTTTTCATCCATTGCAACTAAGGAGTATCCTATTTATATTACTTTAATAAATACATTATAATTAATAAAAATTTTGTCCAATTAATGATAATTATGAAGATGCAAGGATGATGAATATAATGGCTTAGTCTGCGTCTACATTCAGCGTTCTATGGAAATCTGGGATGCATCAAACAGTTCGTGGTAACGAACTGTAAGTAAGGAGCGACCCGGCTCAATGGTAACCGAAACTCTAGAAAACGGTATTTTGATACAAATAGATACATCAAAAGAATCAGATTTTGATGCTGATTTCAAATATATAAGTTTCATTAAGTTTAATCATACCTATTAAAAGTAAGTTACCTGAGAAAATTTTGCTTATTTGTGAAAAAAGGAGGAAAGACCCCCTAAAAGTTATAGAACCTTAATGAAAATCGCGCCATCATATTCAGCGTATTAGAGAACCCTACTGTAGAGGTTTCAAGCTCCCTTCAAATAAAATTTGGAATTTTGCATTTTGTGCCAGAAGAAATATAACGGGGGCGTGTTTATTTGTTTGTTTTTTTTTTTTTTTCCCGGGGTGATCGTATCGACCCAATGGTTCTAGAATATCGGGGGAGGGCTCAGTTGAATAAACATTAAAAGTTCTTGTGCCCATTTTAAGTGACCAAAAAAATTGGAGGGCAACTGGACCCCCTCCCACGCTCATTTTTTTTCCCAAAGTCACCTGATCAAAATTTTGAGATAGCCATTTTGTTCAACATGTTCGAAAATATAATAAGTATGTCTTTTAGGATGACTTAATTCCCCGAAATTCCCGGGGGGAGGTCTGAAAGTTATGAACTTTACTCAATGTTAACATATAGTATTGGTTATTGGGAAGTATACAGACGTTTTCAGGGACGATTTTTCCTGGTAGTGGGGGGGGGGGGGTTCGGGGGTTATGTGGGAGGATCTTTCCATGAAGGAAGTTTTCATGGGGGAAGGGGCATTGCTATGAAGGGGACGCCGGACTTCCCAGCATTATTTAAAGCAAGATCAGAAATTTAATAAAAAAAAAAAACTATTTCAACTGCAATAGCAGCAACATCGAAACTTTAAACGAACAGAAAATATTACATATATGATTGGGTTCACCCCGTAGTCAATACCTCGCTCTTTAAGCCAAAGATTTTTTAGTACTTTCGTAAGAGCTATTTATTCTAATTAACGGCCTTTGTGATTAAGCGGTCATTTTTAAAGAATTGGAAAAAAATTCGAACTTTCGCTTAAAGAGCAAGGTATTGACTAGGGGGCGAACCCCCTAATAAACAAATTAAAAATATATGAATATAGAAGATCGTTACGAAAGTTAATTCGTAAGTTACGTATATATATTACTAATAAAAACGTTCGTAAATATAATTAAACAAGTTTCGAGAAAGCCATTTAACTAAATAAAAGTAAATTAATATGAAAAATTTGTTTTAATTATTCATGTACGGTGAGCCAAGATCAAAACCTGCATTTATTCAAAAACGTTCAAAAATTAAATGAAAAAAACAAGTTTTTTAAACTGAAAGTAAGGAGCGACATTAAAACTTAAAACGAACAGAAATTATACCGTATATGAAAGGGGCTGTCCCCTCCTCGACGCCTCGCTCTTTACGCTAAAGTTTGACTCTGGCTCACAACTTTATTTTTGAAAACAATAAAAAACTTTGGCGTAAAGAGCGAGGCGTTGATGAGGTGACAGCCCCTTTCATATACGGAATAATTTCTGTTCGTTTTAAGTTTTATTGTCGCTCCTTACTTTCAGTTTAAAAAACTTGTTTTTTTTATTTATAGCAATCTAGACTGGCAAAAATTTCAACAAATTCAAAAAATCAAAATGTAGCCGTGTAATATTAGTAATATTGGAATACTGTAATAGCAAGAGTAAAACTCTTGAAGAGTTTTACTCTTGCTTTTTTGTATTAACTCGACTAAAATCTAAGGTCTAATTTACTCAGTTTTTCCACAGAACTAAGATGATTTTGTACTTTTCTAAATATTTACATTAGCTTCTTTATCCATATTTTCTATTAATTGACTTTATTTCCAGCTTTTTTTAGTTATGCTTGGGCAGCCTGTTCTTCTATTTCACATCAGACAGGCTTTTCAGTTGATACTATTTGGCCCTTTTCCTTTTGCTTCGCTCTGTGGTCTACAGAGCTACTGGCTTGGTTGCCTCTTATTTATTAGATATCCTCAGATTTCTTTCAATAGATCTTTTATGGAAATCTGGGATGCATAGCAATATAGACTGGCAAAAACTTAAACAAATTCAAAAAATCAAAATGTAGCCGTGTAATATTAGTAATATTGGAATACTGTAATAGCAAGAGTAAAACTCTTGAAGAGTTTTACTCTTGCTTTTTTTGTAATAATACAACTAAAATCTAAGGTCTAATTTACTCAGTTTTTCCACAGAGCTAGGATGATTTTGTACTGTTTTAAATATTTATATTAGCTTTGTTATCCATATTTTCTAGTAATCGACATTATTTCCAGCTTTTTTTACTTATGCTCGGAGAGCCTGTTCCATAAAAAAGCAGCTTTTTAACTGAAATCAGTGTTTTCTTTGCATAGTGACTGTGGAAATAGGTTCCGGTGATTCAAAGACATTTTATGGCGACATTAAACTAAGACACAGAAGTTTTGACTAACCTTCAGTCGGCTGTAGTTGTTCTAGGTTCAGTTCTTTTTCCACCCTTGATTCAGATCTACAGGTAAATTGGGGGGGGGGGGGGGCACCAGCACCCTTCCTGCCGCCAAGATTTTTCATACGTTCTCATTCCTTGTTTTTTTTCTGTTTTTCACTCTTCTCTTTTAAATAAATTTGTTAATCTGGTTAATTATTGGCGCCCTTGTCACATCCCCCTACGATTCTGTTTATTAGCACCCTTGTCACATTGCCCCCCCCCCAAGATTTTAATCTAGATCCATCCCTGTCTCCTGTCTAGTCTAGGACTTTTCCATAATTTAATTCAGGCTGAAATCTAGATATATTCTTTCAAATTAGAATTTTTTAGTATCCATCTTCTTTAGGCGATTCTAAGATGTAAAAGTGACGAAAGCTAAGTTTTCTAATTATGAATTATTTCATGTCAGAATAGTTGAGGGTGAGGGAAAGAGTGGGGAATATATCTTTATGCAAGTGACGATTCGTAAAATAAATTAATTAGGATGTGTCACAGTGGAAGGTCTTGCAGATTTGTACCAATTTTAGGTATTGCAGAAATTTTTAGATACTCAAGTTGATCATCGATGCAATTGCCAAATCAATAGGTCAACATTGTATCGAAACTATATCGGCACAATATTAACCTTCACTGACACGTTTTGAAAAAAAATGTATCTATTGCTATATCTAACTGCCAATATAACGAATAAGAAACTATTGTGTACCGAAAATAAAACATCAAGTGTCAATCGTGAAATCTATGTTTAACAGCAAATATATATTGACGTGTCAAAAAACTTCTAACATTAACAATGACAATTTTTGAAGAAACCTGCTTAGTTTGTAGAAGAAATTTGTTTAAGTGGTGAATTACTAAAATATTTTAGATACACTTGAGATTAAGGCACTGAAAAGGAAGAAAATCTTAATGAAAATTTATTACATATCGTTCTCGTAGACCCCGATTACTAATTAAAAGATAATTGCAAATAGAAAATATTCTAAACGTTTATAATAAAAAAAGAAAATGCTCCAAATATACGCATACTTGTTTACAGTATAATGCAGCTTTAGCCCGTAATGGATTTAACAAGGCGAGTATTCCCTCTTTGTTTGTATTAAGTTTGACTTCAGAGGTTTATCTCAGAGACTTGAAAGAGAAGAGCACAGGAAAAATAGAAATTGTGTGGGAAGTGCACAGAGACCATTTTTGCAATTGACGTAGTTAGTTAAGAATTGAAGGTTTGTTTATGTTTTTAAATTTCTATTAGAGTGGATTATTGAATTAACCATTGCCCATTAAGCCTTTAATCATGTCCTCTACTTGTATCAGCTGTTCAAGGATTTTTATCAGTATAAAATAATAAAATTAATCTACCCTTGTTTACAATTTGATTTTCATACAAAGGGGTAAATTTCTATTATCGCTAGAAGAAAAGAAGGCAAAGATAAGCTCCAATTTAATTAGCAATTGTGGTAAAATGGATTTATGGTTGTTTGGTGAGGTTGTGGTTGTTGCCTTACTTTCTCCCATTACAGGGGAGATACTTGTAGTCCTAAGGTAATTAAACTTTGGCTGCGTGCCTTAGGCTAGGGCCTGACAAATGGGGCGTACCAGCTGGGAATATTCGAGGGACTAAATCAAGATTGAAGAGAGGTTGTCTATAACACAACACTTTTATTCAGCTATCACACAACGGTAGAGGTCTGATAACATATATAAGCCACTGGGACTGGTTGTCCCAGGGAGTCAACAAGTATAAGAAATCTACAATAAAATTCAATACAATAAGATACTTTGACACTTACGATAATCCAACAATATTCCAAGGTATTTCTGAAATCAACGGACCAGAGTTCATTCCGGCATAAAATTAGTACAAGGCCCCCCGTTCACATAAAATGTGTCTTTTATACATTTCCTCAACCACATCTTATTGGGCCCATTGACACACATAGCAAGGAAGTGGTGATTTCTAAATTTCCTATTAAGCATAGACATACCAGGATGTGTCATTTATCTTAATAAAAACTGGTATTTCGAAACTTTGTTTTTCCATCTTAATGTTTTTATTAAAATGCCAAATTTGACTTAATTAGAAAGCGTCACCACAATATTTCCAACTTTGAGAAGAGTCTCCCCTACTCTCAATATTTTACTTTTAAAACAACTTAATTTTGTACATGGTTTATTGTCATTTTTGGGTCATTCTGTGCATATACCCTCAATGGGTTTCTTTAGGGTCATTGGGAAATGCCAAATGAATAAAATGTCCTTTCTTCCAAGGATATCAATTTTTTGGAACTTGTCCTTGTAATTCTCTTTTCTCTCTTTTACTTTTTGTCTTTAAGACTATAAAATTCTCTTTTCATTCTCATTCTTATATGTATCTTCTGTTTTAGTTTGACCCACAGTGACTTAAGCATTATATTAGTGTTTTTTCTTAAATTAGATTTAAAGTTATATTAGAAACTATTTGATTAACTGAGTTTGAAGTTAATTCACATTAATAATTTAATTTATCTTGGTGATGTGGTTGATTTACCATTTATCTTCCGGGGTTAGAAATGCATTGGATAAATTATACATAACAATTTTGATTTTTACACTTTCATATATTTTTCCAACACAAAGCGTTTTCACATATTCTTTCAATAATATAAAGCCATTTAGGCTATATAGCACTTTCTTTGATATTTTCTAGGCCTAAGTTAAGTTGTGATCTTATCTCACTTTATGATGAACTGGTAGCAAAGTTCTTTATTACTGCACACAGTTTCTAAGATTTTAGTCAACCAGTTATGGTTTGATTTCTGATGGTGTGAGCTGTTGGTATCAGGATACAATTGAACTGGCTTTGAAATTTGTTACTTTCCAAAAATAGGTAAAAAAATATATTGAAAAATGGATCCGAAAGGATGTTACGAAAAACTTGGTTTCCAAAAAAACTAAGGCTGTATCTAAAATAAATATTCACGTTAGAATACAAATAAAGCATAAATTAATACATTTATAGTAAAAAAAAACACTCAATTTTGTATATATAACTACATTCTCTCTTTTTTTCCTTTTTTTAAGCGAGAGGCTAATTACTTTTAATTATTTTTCTCTCCTTTTACTTTAAACATGATATGCCGATTAAATAGAAACATTATGTTTATTGCTGGTAATTTGTTGCATCATCCTTTTTAAACTTAATATATAATTATTAATCACTTAACGGATAATTAAACAATAAAAAATGTGTTTATGCGTTGACTAGAATTCACAACGCTTATATATAACATTAAACCACTAGTTAACACTTAAAGTTACTTCTAAAATAAAAACACAGTATATACACGAGCATTGTGTAATAAACTTTCACAAGCAATGTGAAGCCACAAAACTTTGATAGAACATTTATCAAATAAAATGCATTTGGTTAATGTTTTAAAAGTTATTCTTAGACACTATATAGTAATATAAAAATACACGAAGCAATTTTTTTTCTCATGTAGATTTTAAACAAAGCAAAACAATAATTTGGTATAACTCTTTTTTTTCCCAAAAGCAAAACACTCAAACTATCAATTTAATTACCATGAAAAGTATTATTACTGACCTAGCACAGAATTCGAACTAGCCCCTCTTCGCCAATCATTCCCCCAAACACATACAATCAAAATTTTGAGATAGCCATTTTGTTCAGCGTAGTTGATTTCCAGATAGAAAATATGTTTTTGAGAAGGACATATTGATCATCTGATTAACTTTTTCTGCGATCTTTTATATCCTTGTTTCGTAATGTTTCAAGATTGTTAGTTGTTTGTCTACCAAGTGTAAAAGATTTTAATTTGCTACATCGACTTTTCCTATTCGATTTTCTGCTTTCTTCCACGTGGCCTCAAATACCGTACTTCCGATACCGTTATAGGGCTCTCCAGCATATTATAGGGCTCTTCTGCTAATTATAATAAGATTAAATCCAGCTTAAACATGTCCGGACCTATGTAAACTCTTGCTGCTTTTCCTATTATTATTATTATTATTATTATTATTTTGATTCTAGCAGGAATTAACGAATTATTATTTTTAATTCTTTTCGTTTTTTTTCAAAACCTCCCAAAAAATTTATATATATTAAAAAAAAATATATATATATATATATATATATATATATATATATATATATATATATATATATATATATATATATATATATATATATATATATATATATATATATATATATATATATATATATATATATATATATATATATATATATATATATATATAATTTTTTTTTAATATATATAAATTTTTTGGGAGGTTTTGAAAAAAAACGAAAAGAATTAAAAATAATAATTCGTTAATTCCTGCAAGAATCAAAAATAATAATAATAATAATAATAGGAAAAGCAGCAAGAGTTTACATAGGTCCGGACATGTTTAAGCTGGATTTAATCTTATTATAATTAGCAGAAGAGCCCTATAATATGCTGGAGAGCCCTATAACGGTATCTGAAGTACGGTATTTGAGGCCACGTGGAAGAAAGCAGAAAATCGAATAGGAAAAGTCGATGTAGCAAATTAAAATCTTTTACACTTGGTAGACAAACAACTAACAATCTTGAAACATTACGAAACAAGGATATAAAAGATCGCAGAAAAAGTTAATCAGATGATCAATATGTCCTTCTCAAAAACATATTTTCTATCTGGAAATCAACTACGCTGAACAAAATGGCTATCTCAAAATTTTGATTGTATGTGTTTGGGGGAATGATTGGCGGGGGGGGGGGCTAGTTTGAATTCTTTGCTATGTCAGTAATAATACTTTTCATGGTAATTAAATTGATAGTTTGAGTGTTTTGCTTTTGGGAAAAAAAAGAGTTATACCAAATTATTGTTTTGCTTTGTTTAAAATCTACATGAGAAAAAAAATTGCTTCGTGTATTTTTATATTACTATATAGTGTCTAAGAATAACTTTTAAAACATTAACCAAATGCATTTTATTTGATAAATGTTCTATCAAAGTTTTGTGGCTTCACATTGCTTGTGAAAGTTTATTACACAATGCTCGTGTATATACTGTGTTTTTATTTTAGAAGTAACTTTAAGTGTTAACTAGTGGTTTAATGTTATATATAAGCGTTGTGAATTCTAGTCAACGCATAAACACATTTTTTATTGTTTAATTATCCGTTAAGTGATTAATAATTATATATTAAGTTCGAAAAGGATGATGCAACAAATTACAAGCAATAAACATAATGTTTCTATTTAAGCGGCATATCATGTTTAAAGTAAAAAGAGAGAAAAATAATTAACCTCTCGCTTAAAAAAAGAAAAAAAAAAGAGAATGCAGTTAAATATACAAAATTGAGTGTTTTTTTACTAAATATGTATTACTTTTTGCTTTATGTGTATTCTAATGTAAATATTTAATTTAGATAAAGCCTTAGTTTTTTTGCAAATCAAATTTTTCGTAAAATCTTTTCGGATCCATTTTTCAATATATTTTTTTACCGATTTTTGGAAAGTAGCAAATTTCAAAGCCAATTGAATTGCATTCTGATACCAACAGCTCACACCATCAGAAATCAAACCATAACTGGTTGACTAAAATCTTAGAAACTGTGTGCAGTAATAAAGAACTTTGCTACCAGTTCATCATAAAGTGAGATAAGATCACAACTTAACTTAGGCCTAGAAAATATCAAAGAAAGTGCTATATAGCCTAAATGGCTTTATATTATTGAAAGAATATGTGAAAACGCTTTGTGTTGGAAAAATATATGAAAGTGTAAAAATCAAAATTGTTATGTTTAATTTATCCAAGGCATTTCTAACCCCGGAAGATAAATGGTAAATCAACCACATCACCCACATAAATTAAATTATTAATGGGAATTAAATTTAAATTCAGTTAATCAAATAGTTTCTAATATAACTTTAAATCTAATTTAAGAAAAACACTAATATAATGCTTAAGCCACTGTGGGTCAAACTAAAACAGAAGATACATATAAGAATGAGGGTGAAAACAGAATTTTATAGTCTTTAAGACAAAAAGAAAAAGAGAGAAAAGAGAATAACAAGGAAAAATTCCAAAAAATTGATATCCTTGGAAGAAAGGACATTTTATTCATTTGGCATTTCCCAATGACCCTAAAGAAACGCATTGAGGGTATATGCACAAAAACACCAAAACTGGCACTAAACCATATACAAAATTAAGTTTGTTTTAAAAGTAAAATATTGAGAGTTGGGGCAACTCTTCTCAAAGTTGGAAGTATTGTGGTGATGCTTTCTAATAAAGTGGAATTTTGGATGTTAATAAAAACATTATCACGCAAATACAAGTTTCAAATACCACCTTTTATTAACTTAAATGACATATCCTGGTAAGTGTATGCTTAATAGGAAATTGAGAAATCACCAATTCCTTGATTTGTGCGTCAATGGGTCCGATAAGATGTCGTTGAGGAAATGTATAAAAGATACATTTTATGTGAACAGGGAGCCTTGTACTAATTTTATGCCGGATTGACCTATGGTCAGTCGATTTTAAGATTACCTTTGAATATTGTCGGACTATTGTAAGTGTCTAAGTATCTCATTGTATTGAATTTTACTGTAGATTTCTTATACTTATTGACTCCCTGGGACAACCAGTCCCAGCGGTTTATATATGTTATCAGACCTGTACCGTTGTGTGATAGCTGAATAAAAGTATTGTGTTATAGACAACCTCTCTACAATCTTGATTTAGTCCTTCGAATATTCCCAGCTGGTACGCCCTATTTGTCAGGCCCTAGCCTAAGGCACGCAGCCAAAGTTTAATTACCTTAGGACTACAAGTATCTCCCCTGTAATGGGAGAAAGTAAGGCAACAACCACAACCTCACCAAACAACCATCAATCCATTTTACCACAATTGCTAATTAAATTGGAGCTTATCTTTGCCTTCTTTTCTTCTAGCGATAATAGAAATTTACCCCTTTGTATGAAAATCAAATTGTAAACAAGGGTAGATTAATTTTATTATTTTATACTGATAAAAATCCTTGAACAGCTGATACAAGTAGAGGACATGATTAAAGGCTTAATGGGCAATGGTTAATTCAATAATCCACTCTAATAGAAATTTAAAAACATAAACAAACCTTCAATTCTTAACTAACTACGTCAATTGCAAAAATGGTCTCTGTGCACTTCCCACACAATTTCTATTTTTCCTGTGCTCTTCTCTTTCAAGTCTCTGAGATAAACCTCTGAAGTCAAACTTAATACAAACAAAGAGGGAATACTCGCCTTGTTAAATCCATTACGGGCTAAAGCTGCATTATACTGTAAACAAGTATGCGTATATTTGGAGCATTTTCTTTTTTTATTATAAACGTTTAGAATATTTTCTATTTGCAATTATCTTTTAATTAGTAATCGGGGTCTACGAGAACGATATGTAATAAATTTTCATTAAGATTTTCTTCCTTTTCAGTGCCTTAATCTCAAGTGTATCTAAAATATTTTAGTAATTCACCACTTAAACAAATTTCTTCTACAAACTAAGCAGGTTTCTTCAAAAATTGTCATTGTTAATGTTAGAAGTTTTTTGACACGTCAATATATATTTGCTGTTAAACATAGATTTCACGATTGACACTTGATGTTTTATTTTCGGTACACAATAGTTTCTTATTCGTTATATTGGCAGTTAGATATAGCAATAGATACATTTTTTTTCAAAACGTGTCAGTGAAGGTTAATATTGTGCCGATATAGTTTCGATACAATGTTGACCTATTGATTTGGCAATTGCATCGATGATCAACTTGAGTATCTAAAAATTTCTGCAATACCTAAAATTGGTACAAATCTGCAAGACCTTCCACTGTGACACATCCTAATTAATTTATTTTACGAATCGTCACTTGCATAAAGATATATTCCCCACTCTTTCCCTCACCCTCAACTATTCTGACATGAAATAATTCATAATTAGAAAACTTAGCTTTCGTCACTTTTACATCTTAGAATCGCCTAAAGAAGATGGATACTAAAAAATTCTAATTTGAAAGAATATATCTAGATTTCAGCCTGAATTAAATTATGGAAAAGTCCTAGACTAGACAGGAGACAGGGATGGATCTAGATTAAAATCTTGGGGGGGGGGCAATGTGACAAGGGTGCTAATAAACACAAACTTAGGGGGCTGTGACAAGGGCGCCAATAATTAACCAGATTAACAAATTTATTTAAAAGAGAAGAGTGAAAAACAGAAAAAAAACAAGGAATGAGAACGTATGAAAAATCTTGGCGGCAGGAAGGGTGCTGGTGACCCCCCCCCAATTTACCTGTAGATCTGAATCAAGGGTGGAAAAAGAACTGAACCTAGAACAACTACAGCCGACTGAAGGTTAGTCAAAACTTCTGTGTCTTAGTTTAATGTCGCCATAAAATGTCTTTGAATCACCGGAACCTATTTCCACAGTCACTATGCAAAGAAAACACTGATTTCAGTTAAAAAGCTGCTTTTTTATGGAACAGGCTGTCCGAGCATAAGTAAAAAAAGCTGGAAATAATGTCGATTACTAGAAAATATGGATAACGAAGCTAATATAAATATTTAACACAGTACAAAATCATCCTAGCTCTGTGGAAAAACTGAGTAAATTAGACCTTAGATTTTAGTTGTATTAATACAAAAAAGCAAGAGTAAAACTCTTCAAGAGTTTTACTCTTGCTATTACAGTATTCCAATATTACTAATATTACACGGCTACATTTTGATTTTTTGAATTTGTTTAAGTTTTTGCCAGTCTATATTGCTATGCATCCCAGATTTCCATAGAAGATATACTGAAAGAAATCTGAGGATATCTAATAAATAAGAGGCAACCAAGCCAGTAGCTCTGTAGACCACAGAGCGAAGCAAAAGGAAAAGGGCCAAATAGTATCAACTGAAAAGCCTGTCTGATGTGAAATAGAAGAACAGGCTGCCCAAGCATAACTAAAAAAAGCTGGAAATAAAGTCAATTAATAGAAAATATGGATAAAGAAGCTAATGTAAATATTTAGAAAAGTACAAAATCATCTTAGTTCTGTGGAAAAACTGAGTAAATTAGACCTTAGATTTTAGTCGAGTTAATACAAAAAAGCAAGAGTAAAACTCTTCAAGAGTTTTACTCTTGCTATTACAGTATTCCAATATTACTAATATTACACGGCTACATTTTGATTTTTTGAATTTGTTGAAATTTTTGCCAGTCTAGATTGCTATAAATAAAAAAAACAAGTTTTTTAAACTGAAAGTAAGGAGCGACAATAAAACTTAAAACGAACAGAAATTATTCCGTATATGGAAGGGGCTGTCACCTCCTCAACGCCTCGCTCTTTACGCTAAAGTTTTTTATTGTTTTAAAACACAGACTTGTGAAAAAGAGTCTAACTGTAGCTTAAAGAGCGAGGCGTTGATGAGGGGACAGTCCCTTTCATATACGGAATAATTTCTGTTCGTTTTATGTTTTATTGTCGCTCCTTACTTTCAGTTAAAAAAACTTATTTTTTTAATTTAATTTTTGAACGTTTTTGAATAAATGCAGGTTTTGATCTTGGCTCACCGTACATGAATAATTAAAACAAAATTTTCATATTAATTTACTTTTATTTAGTTAAATGGCTTTCTCGAAACTTGTTTAATTATATTTACGAACGTTTTTATTAGTAATATATATACGTAACTTACGAATTAACTTACGTAACGAACTTCTATATTCATATATTTTTAATTTGTTTATTAGGGGGTTCGCCCCCTAGTCAATACCTTGCTCTTTAAGCGAGAATTCGAATTTTGTTCCAATTCTTTAAAAATGACCGCTTAATCACAAAGGCCGTTAATTAGAATAAATAGCTCTTACGAAAGTACTAAAAAATCTTTGGCTTAAACAGCGAGGTATTGACTACGGGGTGAACCCAATCATATATGTAATATTTTCTGTTCGTTTGAAGTTTCGATGTTGCTGCTATTGCAGTTGAAATAGTTGTTTTTTTATATTAAATTTCTGATCTTGCTTTAAAAATGCTGGGGAAGTCCGGCGTCCCCTTCATAGCAATGTCCCTTCCCCCATGAAAACTTCCTTCATGGAAAGATCCTCCCACATATATATATATATATATATATATATATATATATATATATATATATATATATATATATATATATATATATATATATATATATATATATATATATATATATATATATATATATATATTTTTTTTTTTTTATATATATTTTTATATATATATATATATATATATATATATATATATATATATATATATATATATATATATATATATATATATATATATATATATATATATATATATATATATATATATATATATATATATATATATATATATATATATATATATATATATATATATATATATATATATATATATGTATATATATATATGTATATATATTTAGTTTCATTACAACTATCAAAAGTTACGAGGTTTTACCCTGGAAACAATTTTAGTGAATAGGAAGCTTTGACGTCACTTCGATCCGAGTTCATTTTTCTCTGGGAACCGTTTAACAAATCTTTAGGCTATGTCTTTTTAGGGGTTAATATATCTACATTATTAAATTTTTTTTTACTGAGGAAATATATTATGAAGGAAACTTGGACGTTATTCACATCTCCCATGGTTACTATTATTTTATTCAAATACTAAGTGACTGGGCGCAATGCAAGTTCTGCCTTTTTCAGTTTCCTGATCTGAATTTTGGATTCCACATTTTGTTTCTCCTCCTTGTAATATTGACAAGTTTTCCAGTGGTCTCTATAGTGAGGCTTACAAGGTTCCGAATTTGAGCATGGTTTTGTTGCTTCGTCAAAGGTCTTGAGGCTCTGTTCCTTTTGACGTTTGGCTTTTTGATTAGAAATTTAGCCACTTATGCTGCTGAAGAAGGGACTTGCTGCTCCATTTTTGGTTTCTTAACTTTTCTCGATAGTTTTTCTCTTAACGTGGCTTTTCTGAGCGACGGGCCAGGTTTAGTTATATCCGTTTCTGTAGAAGAATTATCGGTTTCACATTCTGTTAGCTCGCGTCTGATAAATGGCGTTTGTTCCAAAAGCCATTTTTCTGTTAAGACTGTAGGCGAGTCTAGCGTATGAAATTCAGACAATTCTTGGGTTTCTTCCAATTTTTCTTCTTCTTTGGACTTAACTTCTGGTTTATTATCTTTGGAACCAGTAGGTTGTCTTTGATGTTCTTCTCTGTCACTTTCATCGCTAGTATCCGATGAGCAGTGAACTTTTCCATTTTTTCTGGTTGGTTGTGGAAGTTTTGTAGCCAAGACTGGGCCAAATATTCCTTCCATCTCTCCCAACGTTTGTGGTCGTTAAAAAGGTCATGGAATTCATACGGCATTTTGATATATACAGGTGCAATTGTTTCATTTATTACCTTATCTGAAGAAACGGGCTCTGATTTCCATGGTTTTGAAAAAAATCCTTTTTTTATTATATTATTTGCACTATTTCTTCCTTTTCTTTATACTGGTGCTTTAAAACAGAGGTTAAGTTATTTGATAGGATTTTTACAATTCTGAAAGGTCCATCCCATTTCGGTTTTAACTTTTTTGTTCCTTCTAGTTTGTTTTTGTGTGCATAGACCAAGTCTCCTAAACATTAATTAGTCTTATTTTGACTTTTTCTGTCATATTTTTGTTTTTGTTCTGTCTTCTCATCTTTTAAATTGTCTTTAACTTTTTCCATAGCATTTTTTATGCGTATAACCATTTCTTGTTTATATTGATCAAGATTGTAATATATTCTATTATTTTGTATTTCATCCATACAAATCCTGGGATCTCTTATATGTTGTAAAAAGAATGGTGTTTCTTTTAGAAAACGTGAGGAGCCGTATTAACTGCAAAAGCAGCAAATGGTAGGTGATTATCCCAATTTTCATTTTTCCTGCCTTGCGTGTATTCCCAGCATATAAGCTAATTCTCTATGTTTTCGTTCGATTTTTCCGTTAGCTGAAGCCATATACGAGGATGTATACCAGCGTTTTATACCTAAATATTTTGTATTTTGTATTTAATTTTGTATTTAATGTTGCTAGCATTTGAGCTGATATTCCCCCTTCTATTGTGATTTTCCAGTTTATTTTTAATTTATAATCTGAATCTGTTGTCGAATCTATCTTTATCGGTCGTTACGCAAACTTGCCTATTTGTTTCGTTTGTGTCTTATGGTTATTTTATCAGTTAGGGGTTCCCATACGATCCCATATTTTCTTATCACTTCTACTCCTAGAATACAAGGGAACGGTAATTGTTTAAATATTATCACCGTTACTGTTATTTCTTTATCCCCTGTGGTAAATGTTGAGACTGGTTTCTCCGTTCAAATGCTCACTCTTTGATCAAAGGTTTTCGGGGTTTTCCCAGTTTTCTCCGGTGTTACTATTTTGACCTTGGGTGTTGTTTACCGTTTGATTTCTAGGCCTAAATTCAGGATTATTATTTGGTGTTTGCCAAGTATTATTTGTTCCCTGCCTTCTTGAAATTCTGCCCCCCTGTGTTCGGAACTGGTGTCTTGTTTTGTACGTCTTGTCTTCTTTATGTATTCTATGCCAGCAATCCGCCGCGAGGTGATACGGTTTGCCACCATAGTAGCAATTAAACCTTAGCTTAAATTGTTTACTTGTTTCCTGGTTTCAACGTGGTTTATTATTACTTCTATTTATTCTTGATCTGTCTTTGTAGGTTCTCCATCTATCTGTCTTTGGTGGTGGTGGGTGCTCATATTTTCTATAGTTGTTAGCCGCTAACGACTCAAGGTCGTGGAATCTGTCGGCTATTTCCATAGACAGCGACCCTTGGCCTCCGTCGTGCCTTTTTGGCTCACAATTTGGTTCCTAAAAGATCACCTGATTTTGTCCCCTTTCATATTGTATACTTCCTTGGGTTTCTGTGTTATTTATTGGCATTTGATCAAAATTTTTTATGGCCTCGTCAATTTTACTTCTGTTTCTACTAAGATTATAGCCTGCTCTAGATTTTCTGGTTTCCGTGATAATACTAGTATTAATAGCTTTTTTGGTAACCCTTGCGTAAAAGTATGTAATTGTACATGTTGTACCACTTCGTCACTTCCACCTCTCTGTAACTGTAAATAGACAGACCGACAAATTTTGTGTACATATTTCCTAATACTAGTTGAGGCATTGTACGTCACTACCTCTGTTCTTAGCCTCTCGGAAACACTCGTTTCTATGAACCTTGTTTTAGAGTGTTAATGTCCTTTGGCTTTTTTTCCTTAATTGTCTCAAAGTGTTTAAGGGCGCTTCCCTCTAATCTAGCTGCAACGCATTGCTCTTTGACCCTATCGTCAAATGACTCAGTTAATTCGTCAAACTTTTTTTATTTTTCGATAAACTCATCGACATCTGAAATTCCTGCGTATTCTCGTATAGTGTCGGAAATTTCAAGCACCGTTCATAAGAAAACCATATTTTCATCTAGTAAAGCCATTTTTGTTCCAATATACAATTTTGTTTAGTCCGCTCAGCCCAGTTTTTCCAACCACCACCAGCTCTGGTAAAATGGATTTATGGTTGTTTGGTGAGGATCTTGTTGTTGCCTTACTTCTCCCCCTTATAGGGGAGATACTTTTGGTCCTAAGGTAATTAAACTTTGGTAGCGTGCCGTAGGCTAGGACCTGACTAATGGGGCGTACCAGCTGGGAATATTCGAGGGACTAAGTCAAGAATGAAGAGAGGTTGTCTATAACACAACACTTTTATTCAGCTCTCACACAACGGTAGAGGTCTGATAACATATATAAGCCACTGGGACTGGTTGTCCCAGGGAGTCAACAGGTATAAGAAATCTACAGTAAAGTACAATACAATAAGATACTTAGACACTTACAATAGTCCGACAATATTCAAAGGTAATTTTAAAATCAACGCACCAGAGGTCAGTCCGGCATAAAATTAGTACAAGGCTCCCCATTCCAATAAAATGTATCTTTTATACATTTCATCAACCACATCTTATCGGGCCCATTAACACACATAGCAAAGAAATGGTGATTTCTCAATTTCCTATTAAGCATACACATGCCAGGATACGTTCTTTAAGTTAATAAAAAGTGGTATTTGAAACTTGTCTTTGCGTCTTAATGTTTTTATTAAACTCCCAAATTTGACTTAATTAGAAAGCATCACCACACAATGAAAGAACTATCACATTTTATTGGCCTGTGTGTTATCATTTCTTTGCCTCGGTTATAAACGCAGAAACTCTGACAAAATCACCTACAGAAATTACTCGTAAAGTAGATAATATTAAAATTGTATCATAGGTGTGTTGGTCATCTTTTGGATTGTCTAAGTTATTCTAATTATCATTCTAATGAAATATAATTGTGAGGTCACCGTGGTACTGCCATACATTTTTAGGTTTTAATCTAGATTCATTTTGAAACTGGCCATTGACTACTCTCGAGGAAGGCAGACTTATGGTTAAAAGATATGGAAGTTTGACGGAACAATTTCAGATTGTCATCATTGGCATGGATAGTCCATGATGGACTGAATAACTGAAAATAATGGACTATATACCTCCTCTTCAGTTCCCAATCTGAAAGATCTGCCTTAAGGAAAGAGAAACATCCTCCTTTTAACCTCAGGCAAGAATTTTACCCTGCTTTCAAAACTGAATTCCTTACTCATCAATTTTGACTAAGGTCTACATTTTCACAAAAACTTCAGAAGCTGGACTCTTACCACCCTTATGGAATATGTTGGAATTGATAACATAAAAAAAGAACAAAATCACAGAGCAGCATATTTATGTGCTTGTATAAAATGGTTTTAAAAAGCTTAAGCTACTGTTAATCCAGTCTCTTTAAAAATTTATTTATTTTCGACTTGCAGTGACCCTGGTGGAATTCACCATTTGGGTATAGTACAGTCAATATAAGGTTTGACCGCAAACAAATTGCAACAGAAATGATTTTTACACCATCTTGTAGAGAAAAAAAAACTGCACAACATATCAAAAGTTGAGAAGCCTAGCGGGGTGCAAAATTAGTGTTTTTTAGCGTTTTGTGTTTTATTTTTCGTTTTTAAGCCTAAATTTTCGATTTTCTCAAGGCTTAGAGTTTACTTCATGGGAAACACATTTCTGATGTAGTTTTATGTGCTGAACTCGAATATTACATCAGATTTAAGATACGGTGAACCAAAAGTGTTTCACATTCATCGCCATTCACGAAGTTCGCGATTCTATTATAACATAGTCGTTTGACCACATTTCTTGAGTAGTTTTATGCGATGAACTCGAATATCACATCAGATCAAGGATATGTTGAACCGACAGTGTTTCACATTCATCACCAAAAGGTTTCTTCAAAATAATCAATCATCTCTTAATGTATTAACTGACTAAAATCACAGGTAACAAAAATCACATTGGTAAAAGGCAGGCAACTTTTCAAATGACTTGCGACATTAATCACTGGCAGTGTAGTTTGAAACTTCGTCGTCGAGATCGTCGATGAGATCTTCTGATTTGGCAGAATTATCACATTCTGCTCTCTGACAAGTTTTGCACGCGAGAGTGCAAGACATGCCGTTTCTGACACAAGTGCACCGAGCGGAGGTGCAGTTTGAACGGCAGGAGCACTTAACAATCTTAAGAAGTTGGGGAGGTGCTGGGGGTAGGTCCGTCATCACAGGGTATAATATACCATTTCGGTCCTTCCAGCCCCACTCTTGAGGGTCCAATTCTAGATTACGGTCGTCATTCCAGGCGTGTACCTGAAAGTAAACTCTATAGCTTTGAAATGCTGCAGAGTTGGATGTGGGAGGTAGCTGCTCTGGGTGAACAAAGGCCGTTGCTGTGAGAAACTTTCTTTCGAAGAGCTGCTTTTGAAGCTCGTTCAGATTTCTCCCCTTCGTTCCACCATATATTATAAGAAGTGCATCTTTTCCGGGTTCCTTGACTCCGATTTTTGTTGCTGCCTTCTTCATAAAAACCTTGGCAGATGCTCGAAAAGTTTCGTCTTCTATTACTTTTTTCAGGATAAGACCTTTTCCGATGTTGTGGACACGTGATGTAGAATCACACCCAAGGAATGCATGGGCAAAGAGGATCAGACCACATACTTCTTGGCTTAATCTTTTTTTCATTTCATGAACATCCCAGCACCTTCGCTCTTTGTTTTTCTTTGGCTCTGGGGCGAAGTACATCTTGTTAGTGGAGACATCACAGTGGTAGCAGAGAAGGACCAGAAGATCCGTATCTTCTCCAATAACGGCAGTTACCTTCTGTTTAGCTGATTCGATAGCAGCTTTTACAATAGGCACGTCTGCATCACTTGGGGCTTGGACTACAAAATAACCTTTTTGCCGGAGATGAACTGCAAGCGAACTAATGAATCTTGACTTGTTTTTCTTGTTCTCGAGAAATTCTTCTTTGTTAACTTTCAGACGCATGTCATTCGTGAAGAAAACCTCGCGACCAATCGTTCGATTACGATACAAATGGGCCATATCTTTGATGGAAGGTCCACTATCATACCCATCGAAAACTACAGATGCTCCAGGGTACTTCTGTGAAATATACAGGGAGTAGCTCTGTATGATACCCGCATACGTGTCATTTTTTATCCATGGGACTCGGTGCAATAGAGATCCGCCGTCTATTACGTAGTGTGTTCCGTTGTTCAGCACACACGGAATTTCTTCGAGTTTGCATGCAATTGCAATGGCCTTGGTGAATTCTGCCTTGTTCGGCACTCTCGGCATAAATGAGCTGTCAAACAGAGCAGCGGGATACGAACAAAGTTCATACCGGAAGCACTCTGATTCAGGAAGTCTTGTCCTTTTGGCTAACGCAATGAAACGTTGGAATAGCAAAGCTGGATCCAGTCGCTTGCAAAATACTCCAGCAGTTTTCTTTGTTGTTATCTGGACTGCCTGTTCCTTTCTTCGGAAGACAAAATCCTTAGCCACTTTTCCAGTCATAGCATCAAGGATTTTTAGACCGACAGCCTTCGCACAGTCAACGTTTGCAGATTCCTATGCAGTCAAACCGGTAGCAATGCTTCTAAGCTGGGTATCCCCTCCAAATGGTGAGCCATTTTCAAAGTACGTGACCATCGCCTGCGTATCCTTGAAGTCTCGTTCTTGTCTGGGGCCTGCGTTCTCCTTGTGCTGCTCGCTTGTCCCATAGAGAATATGCGTCAGATCTTCCATTAGGAGGTTAACAGCAGAGCAGGTTGGGCGTGCTAAAGCCCACGGCGACCTCTGGGTTTCGGTCATGCCCGTACCCCTGGTCAGTCCACCTGCTGTTTTCAACGAGCGAATAAGCTCTTTTTCAATAACTAGATCCGTCGACAAGCCAGCCCAATAGCGATCAGATCGTCTGACGACGTGCATTCCTTGTTGGAATGAACTATGAACAGTAGGATGGGTTCCTTCAAGCTTCACCATCTTCTGAAGGTATATTCGGCACGATTTGGCATAGTTGTTGTGACCACAGGCCGCAAGAAAAGGTAGCATTTCAGACACAGACTTTAGGTGTAAGTCCCAAAGACCCATCTGCTCAGCTTTGATGAAAGAACGAAGTATCCCAACCATATTCATAAGCTGAAACCACAGCTTTGAAGTTCTGTGCTGAGACAGATCAATTATCTTCTGGTCGACGAAACCTTTGATCCGCTTGAGTGCAGGATTTTCTTCAACCTCCGTCATTGTTGCCTCTCCGTTCATTAGCTTGCTGTATAGTGTTTTAAGGTCTGCAACTTCTTTGGTGCCTAACTTTGTTTAAGGTTCTGAACAGGGATCATCATCAAATAACTCGGAGAGCAGCACGGCTTGTAGAGCACTATCAACTAGCAAGAGACCTTGAACAGCTCGTGAAATAGCCTTTCCACTTAGGAGATGGTGAACAGTGTTTAGGGCATATGCAAGCTCCAGGACTTCGTGAAGACCGGATCCTTCCATTGTGTATCCTATGCATCCAATAAAGCTCATGGTTGTGTGAAACCCACCGAGTTTCAGAAATACTGCTGAGAGCTCACTTCCTGGTTCAGAAGCCTCAACCTTTTTCATAGCTTTCCACCACAATGGCTGATCGAAGGTCACGACTGGGGCGAATCCATGGCGTTTAGCTTGGTCTGTGATGAACATCAAGGTAGAGTACACACAGGTGTCATCACTGGCAGACAGATCAATCATCGGGAGAAATGTTACAGACGCTTTCCCCGGATGGTTTCCAACCATGACAATCTGATGTGTCCCATTCCATCCCGGCCTTGGAGTCTTCACATACCACGACGAAAGCCAGAGAGTATCGATACTAGCACTGGGATCCAGTTCAGTGAAGTCAGGAATTCGAACGTATCTTATTTTTGAAAGAACACTGTCGTCACATCTGACATGAAGCACACGGATTTTGTATGCGTCTCTTATGTGTGCCGCTGACGGACTTGTTCGGGGAATTTTCCTCGGCAAATACGTGGGCACGGGGGTTATTGAGGCAATGATCCCCATGCCATGGAAGGTGTTTCTGCCGTCAATGGTGCAAATGTCATGGTCAACGTTGTCAGCGATGTGGTGGATGAATCCCTGAGACATCATTCCATCCAGGTCAGTTAATGCATGGACCGCTGGGACCATGAAAACTAGGACCTTGGGTTCCAACAACGACAATCTTAGAATGTACGGAACTTTCCAAAAATATAGTATTCAGTCGATAGGGCGACGTTATTCCTGACTTCATTCGCCCCAAAGGAAGAAAAAAGGGAAATGTGGCCACGAAATACGAATTTCTTGTTTGGTGATGAATGTGAAACACTAACGGTGGGACATAACTTGAATCTGATGTGATATTCGAATTCAGCACACAAAACTAGTTCAGAAACATGTCTCCCATGAAGTAAATGCTAAGCTCTAGGATAACGTAAAATATCCACTAAAAACAACAAAAAACAAACGGAAAACGCTAAAAAACACTTATTTTGCACCCCGCTGGGTTTCTCAACCCTTGATATGTTGTACAGTTTTTTTTTCTCTACAAGATGGTGTAAAAATCATTTCTGTTGCAATTTGTTTGCGGTCGAGTCCTATTTGACGCTAGATTGACTGTACTAGTAGCCGTTTTGGCTTTCAACGCTATCTATAGATATAAATCTATGGAAATTAAAAATTTTTATTTTAAATTAGCCTAATTACTTAAAGGTGATTTTATAAGTATCTCTTGCAAATATAGTAACAAAGTTTATCTCATCCCCTCCTCTGAACTCATTGGTGTTACATTGTTTGAACTTAGGGGGAGGGGGGTGTGACTGGAAAACCTCGTGGCTCCCTGGTTTGGCCTAGCTATCACAGAGCTGTTTAAGACCAAGGCATCTACTTAGAACTAACTGTTAGTGCACAACCGATCCTGTGAAGGAAACAGTCAAACTCTGGAAACTATAAAAAAGAATGGTAAAATTCTACTTTAGCTACTTTTGACTATCTTGGAAAGGGGTTAGGTTAAGAAAATGAAACTTTCAGGGATGGATCTACAGGCTAAAATATGTCCTGGGAAGATATTTTGAAGTACCCACCTCCACTCCTTCTCCCTCTAGAGGGTCCTGACCTTTGATGACCTTTAAAAATATGTGAGTTTTAGAAGTGAAACCTTGCAAAATAGATCTTCTGCTTAAATGAAGTACAACAAAATGGTTTTCAGCTTCACAACTTTGCTCAAACACAATTTATAAGGATTTAAATATATTAAAATACATGTCCTAAATTTTGGAAATAAACTATTTATAGGATATGTAATAAAATTCTGCTCAAATAACTGAACGTTAATATTAAGAGCTAAAACAAGAGAAAATGACAATAATCACTGAAAATTAAGTTAATATGTTGTTTTGTCAAACTTTCAATAGGTATAGACCTGTCAAGTAGGCAAATTTCAGGACCCTTTAGAGAGAGAAGGTGTGAAGATAGGTAATTCAAAATACCTTCCCTGGACATACTTTAGCCTGTAGACCCTTGCCCGAAAGTTTCATTTTCCTAACCTAACCCCTTTCCAAGATACCCAAAAGTAGCTAAAGTAGAATTTTAAGAATTTTACCAAAAGAATTTCTAAATTAGACTAGGCCTACTTAATTAGGTACATTCTCTGACTAATTCACTAGCCTATTGAGATAGGCCTAGGCTAGCTGCAAAATAGACATACCTTTAGAATCAGAATTTCATCCTGAATTCAAACACAATATTCATTTCTATTGGAAATGAGCCCCTCCCTAATGTGCAAACATACACTCTATGCACTGAATTCTCCATTAATCACTCTTTCTTCAATCTGATTTAACAGTTTAGCATCAAAATAATTGAAAATTCAGTGTATATACACAATTCAGGGTATGTTTGCAAATTAGGGGGGTTTGGGTAGCCTAATCCTAAGTTCCAACAGTAATGGGTAAATTTCTATGTGGCACTATAATTTAGCTAGGATGAAAGTGAAAACATCATTTGATGCCTTTTTTATGCTCTTTCATAATACAGTAATTGCTTTTGCTGCAAATTGCATCTTGAGCCCTTAAAGGGGCCCCAAAGGTATTTTATATGAATTATGAAAGAGAATAAAAAAGCAGATGTTTTCACTTTCATCCTAGCTAAATTAAATGGCCCACTGCAAATTTACCATGAACTTCACCCTTACCACCCTAATGTGCAAATATATGCTCTGAATTGGAAAATACCCAAAATTGTTGATGGCAAAATTTTGAATCACAAAATTCAGTGCTATTTTTGTTGATGGCATTTGAAAAACTTGAACAGTTTGAATTGAAAATCAAGTATTTTGTAGGTTAGGTTACAACTTCTTTATGTGGTTACAAAAATGAAATACCTTTGGACCCCTTTAAGGGCTCAAGATGTAATTTGCAATAGAAGCAATTATTGTGTTATGAAAGAGCATAAAAAAGGCATCAAATGATGTTTTCACTTTCATCATAGCTAAATTATTGTACCACCCTGAAATTTACCAAGAAATGAAAGCAAGGCTATTTTTGGATTCAGGATGAAATTCTGATTCTGAAGATATGTCTGTTTTATAGCCAGGTTATCTCATTAAAGGGTTAATTTCTAAGTTTACCCTTAATTTTAAGGGTAAAGTATGTTTCTCCTCACAAAACATACAGGTCAATACAACACTAGAGGACACTCACAGAAGCCAGCAAAGCAAAGAGTGAAGATCAGAATATGCCAAAACTTTTTTACTGAGAGTATTTCCAACAACTAGAACAACCTCCAAGACAAAACCATGACTGCACTCACTAGTGCCTCCTTTAAGTCAAGACTTGACAAAGAATAGAACAACAAGCCATGGAAATATAAGTGGGACAGTCCACCCCTCTCAGCTGCCACTAATGCTACATCACTGGGCCTATTTCAGAGTGACATTCCAAATTAACATCATTGACACAGAGCAGAACCAATCCAGCATGGACCTTATTTTGCTCCAAAGTGCAAATTAAGGTAATTAATTAATTATATCATTTGTAAAAGCACTTCACTTTACTTTGCCCCACCCCTTAATTTTTAAATGTACAGCTTAAACTACATATTCTTTATACATTTTTCTGTTTCTTGATATTGTTGATACTGCTTTTTGTTGCCATTGTATCTAGGCTATTTGAAGAAAAAAATAAATGTTAGAAAAATCAAAATATATAATCTAGGCTTTACATTTTTTCATTAGGGGTGTGGTAAAGCAAACTGAACTGCATTTAGGAATGATATAGGCTAAATAAATATTCTAAAGTTAACATTCTAAAGTCTAAACATTCTAAATTCTAAAGTAAATATTCTAAAGTCTTTTCAGTTAACTCATTAGGCTAATAAGATAGCTTAGAAATAGACATGCTTTTAAAATCAGAATTTCACCCATAATCCAAATATAACATTCATTTGTATTGGAACTAAACTTTACCCTCCCCCCTGGCATGCAAATACATACCCTTAATTGTATATATTCAGTGAATTCTCTGCAAGTCATTCTTTTCTTCAAATTGATTTAACAGTTCTTCAAATTGATTTAACAGTACTTCAAAATAATGGAAAATTAATTACAGTCCTAAATGCAGATCAATAAACCTTTCCCCCTCCAAGTTTATATGGTTATAAAATCATACAAGCAGGAAGTTACCTGCTGTAGATTGTTTTTATTGTAGGGGGAAGCTCCATCAAGATTACCCCAAAATATATTGGTAAAAGTTAGGATAGTTATGGACAAATCTTCTTGGCCTTAGAAACAGGAAGGAACTAAGAATAGAAGGTTGAAAACACTGTTCCTGAGATAAGTTCAGCTTGGATTGATTCTTGAAAGTTCCTTTGCCTAACTCAACTACATTCCTAGATAGAAGAAAGTTATTACCTTAATTACCTTAAATCACATCTTGCAGCAAAATTAAGGATTTTCTTCCTTGTAATGCTCCATTATGACTTCTAGGGGTTGTTTACTAAATTTGGGCTGAGGACTCAGCAGCTTCCCAGTTGTACAGGAACTCTTGCTGTAGCCATTCTTTGTCTAGATTTTTCTGGAATTTCTTTGTCTTTCTTGAAATAGGGCGATGCCAGGGACATTCCAACCTCTAGGTGCAGGCAAACTAGTGCCTTGTAGAGCTTCATTAACACACTTGGGTGTCTGCTAGAGATAGTTCTTTTGATCATTCTGAGAGATTTGAGGGCAAAAAATGACACAGATTTTGCATGGGTGCTAAACTATAGTTGACAATCAACAATGACTCCAAGATCTCTTTCTTCAGAGACTACAAAAAGGGGGTTAACTTGGAGATGGTATTGCTGATGTGTGTTATGATTGCCAAAGTGGATTACATGGCATTTGTCAGCATTGAACAAGAGGAGCCATGTATCAGCCCAAGTCCGAAGAATATCAAGGTCATTTTGAATAAATTGCCAGTCAGAGATTGTGGCTGCTTTACCAACAAATTTTGAATCATCAGCATAAAGAATGAGGGGTTTGAGAGAAGATTGGGTGCATCATTATATTTAAGTTGAAGAGACTTGGCCCAAGAATGGTCCCCTGTGGAACATTGATTAAAACAGTTGTAGAAAAGGAGAAATGAGGGATGCCTTGAGAGTTGTGAACTCTTACAACTTCCATTCTTTCTGAAAGGAAATCATCTAGAATTTTACTTGATTTTAAGTTACTTTGAAGCAGTAGGATAAGTATTTGCTTTTCAGTGACATATATGTTTTGACTGCAAATGCAACTATTTCAAAGCACAGATTTACATTGGCTTAGAATTCTGTTGGTAATTGATTTGACTGCATTTCATAAATGATAAACTTTTTCTGACTAGATTATAAATGAGCTTCAGAAAAAAGGATAGCAGGATCTAGGAAAGATTTAAAAAGAAACTTTAGGATGTGTAAATATGTTTACTGAAGGCAAAATAGTTAAAAGTATGACATCATTTCAAGCTTTCATTATGGTTTCCTTGTTTTTCCGAAGCTTCACTTCAAATTCTGAAAACATAGAATTCAGTTATTTCTTTGCTTGTTCAGCTAAATGAATTATGATTTCAGTATGTGGAAACAAATCTGTGGTGAAATTTGTATGTATAGCTTTTATAGAGTCATGTTTGTCAGTTATGCTGTATAGCTCAAATTTGGTGCTAAATTGCTTTTCAAGTATTTTAAAATTAAACATAGATTTAATTTATTAAAAATACGTAATGTGAAAATTGTGTTATTTTAGTGGATAGCAGAATTTTAGAAGTTTACTAATAAATAAGTTTCCAATATTCTAGTCTTAGTCAATAATATCTTAATCTTGATTCACACATTTATCTTCCTATTCCTCCAAGTTAATTCAAGGGTTATAAATACCATGGGCCTTGGCTATTCCACTTTTTACATCTTCACTGTCTTCACTAATAATACTACCATGGTAATGAAGCTATACATTACATCGCCTCTTCATTTATTCCTAGTCTAAGTGCCTTAATCTTCTTATTGCTAATTTTTAAGCCAATCTTGCATCCTGAAATCTCAAACCTTTCAAATTTATTCACTTTGCTAATGTTTTTGTATAGAACACTCAAATTATCTGTGTGATCTAAGTCTAGGTGAGTCTCACCTTCCTGTTTGATTCCATGCTCTCCCATAGCCTTTGCTATGTTCCTTAAAAAAAAGTCCATATAAATAAGTATGGAACATAACCCTCCTTTCTTTTAGCTGTTCTATGGACTGAATCAAATGTCTGTTCAAAACTTATAAAAACTGAGGACCAAAGGGGTCTGATGATTCAGACTCTTCTCAGTTATTAATTTAAAGGTGAATAGTCAATGCATCCTTCTGTTCCTAAAACCACTTTTCTTTTCTCTTAAAACTTCATCTACATCATCTCTAAGTCCAAAAGGTAACATTGTACAAAGTAATTCACTTCAAGTTTTCCTAAAACTGCTTGGTACTTGTCCTTTTTCAAAAATTGCACCATAATTTTCAGTCGTTTTGTTGCTAACTTTGCAAACACCATATTAAAAAAAAAATACCCTGCTATCTAAACCTGCAGCCTTATTATTTTTTAATCCTTTTAGTACTGTCTCTAACTCTTGTTTGCGAAATAAGTCTTTGTTCACTTCCAAATTGTCACACACTTTTAAGTCTTTTCTGTATCATTTCCTATAACTTTATCATGGCCATATTTATAAACATATTTACAATATGTTTTGTCCATCTCTCTTATAATACTTTCTTGTCACTAATTGAGGCTCTATTTCCACCTTTAACTGGGACAAATCCAGACTGACTTCTTCCTCTCAGTTTCTTAGCATGGCAAAATAATATTTTACTATTATGCTGCCTGGCTACATCTTCTAGATCCTTAGCAATTGTGTTTGTGGCCTCCACTTCATAGCCCCTCAATTCATACTTTGATGCCTTTTCTACTTCTCTTACTTTCCTCTAATTCTCATGTGATCTATTGCTCAAATACTCCTTGTACAAACCCCTCCTTTTTTATACCAAGCTTAAATTTTTGCTAATATTCCTAACTGTGTTTCTAACTTTCCTCTTTAAGATACCATCTGCTACTTTGTGAACTGTTTTCATAATAATTATTCCACCCAGCTTCTAAATTGTCATTTTTCCCTGTCTTTGAAAAGAAATTAAGATAGCCTTACTTGGTTAGATCAGATCAAAGAGATTTTCCCAAGTTATTAATTGCAATAACAAAATGCTTGTACTAGCACTTGCACTTATCCAAAATGGTGGTAGTGTGTCTTCAAAAAGCATGGCTTTGGAGTCAAAGAAGGTAAGCATATGATTGATGATGTCTCTGAAATTTTGGAATAAATATGACCCAATATCAGTAGGTCCAGGACTAAAAACATGTATCTCAGCAAATATCCTTATCTACAGAATGACCTTGACAGTGAGTCAGTTGAAAATAAAGACAAAGCCAAGAAGGTCTATATTGACCCTGTTCTGGTGCCAGATGGTAGAAGTAAATGAGATATATGCATACTTGTAGGACATTGCTGATGAGCTCATCAAATGTGTTCAACTAATGCCTTCTTCATTAAATTCTCCACAATAGAAAATAGGGCAGGATATCCAATTTCCCTTAAATCATCAATTCCATTTTGCAGATGTAGAAGGACGGCTCTGTGTTGTATGCCTTTCAGTGTTGACTTCAAAGTTTGGTTGAACACCTGGGGAAGTCCCAGTTCCTTATGCTCCCAGTCCTTGTCTACACCTTACTTGAATGACTCCTGGGTTTGATTACTTAGGGAGTTCCAAAGCAGAGCAATATAGTTGGGTTAGAAGTGGCATTGTTCTCTGTAGTTAGTAATTTGTTTGGAAAGTTTATGGGAGTTTCTCTGGATTTTCTTGTTGGGGTTGATGGGAGAAGGCTTGAATTGGGATTGGCTTGAAGATGCTTGAATACTGTGATGACTTCACCTCTTGATCTATGGTATGCAAGAGTTGTAATTTTTAATGCTGCAAGCCTTTCATGGTAGGGGGAGGGGGAGTCTCAGGTTGTATGGTATTTTGGTAGACACCACTGAACATTTTCAAAGAATTTTTTATCTTCCTTGAATTGTGGGGAGGAGGCCAGTGTCATACCAAACTCAAGCACTAGGTATACCAAAGAGGTATACAGCTTTTTTTTTTATTGCACTTGGGTTGTAGCTGATAAATGTTCTTTTGATGGTGCCACGACGACTCTCCATATTTGCAATAGTCGAGAGAGTATGCTGATGGAACTTTAGTTGGGAGTCTACCTTTAATCCATTATCAAGCTCCTCCTGTGATGTCAGCTTAAAGTGGCCACCAGGTATGGGATTGAGCACTGTTGCTTCCAGTTATTTGGGCCAAGGTAGAACCCCTTGTATTTTCAACTTTGTACTCTAGCAGCCACTTTCCTGGCAAGCATGCAAGGCTACCCAGGTCCTCCTGAAGGGGAAGACTCTTGCTTTAGCAGTATTGGCTGCCCCTGCAAGCTTAGAGTTGTCAGCATAAAAGATTATTTTATTTTTTGTGCATTTAAGAACATCTCTAATATAAATGTTGAACATAGTAGGGCCAAGGTGAGTGCCTTGGGGGCCCTCCACTCTACACTGGTTTTGTTTTGGAATAAACCAGTAAGCCATCTGAGGTATAAACAACTAAAACCTGTATTTTGTCTGTCAGGAAGGCCGTCACCAATTGATGACTTCTTTATTTAATTTCTGGCATTTCAGTTTAAGCTTTGGTTTCCAATGTGGAACCTTCTCAAATACCTTAGCCTGGTCAAGAAGGAAAAGGTCAACTGGGATCCCTTCATCTATAAGCTGAGTAATGTCATTGTAGTCACCAAGCAAGTTTCAGTCTATCAATCTGCCTTCCCTAGAACTGTGTTGATAAAATCTCAATGAGTTTCTATTCTGATTATTGGCACAATAAATCCTTAGCAAACCAAGGATTTGTTGTATCCTGTTAGAAAAATCATTGCTCATTACTAAAAAATCTGCCTTAAGCTCCTTGGTCACGCATTGCAATATCCCAAAGACAAAACATGTCAAGATATCCTTATCTGAAAATGAACACCTTCCTGCAATTAAAGAAAAAAAGAAATCTAGTGAATATTTTGCCTCTAGTGACAGAATATTGCAAGCTAAGCAATTCACTTTTTACAATATAATTTGACAGGGAGATATGATGTGTCTTCCAAAGATTAGAATTTCTCCATAAATTCAATTTGGCTTGTTTTGAGAAAGATAATACCAACTGTTCTCTAATTCTGTAGGGTATTTTTTTCATAACTATCTTCTCAAACCCATGAAACTTAAGAGCACTTCTGCCAGACTGATAGCAATTTAGCATGACCTTGTTCAATATAGAAAAAAATTGCATGAATCGGGTTTCTTATTGAAATTGATCTTTAATACTAATCATCTATGAGTTTTTTGTTGCAGGGTTCCAGGAAGATTTGAAAAAAGGTGGTGGAAAACCAACACAAGTAAAGAGAGAATTCAACAGAAGAAGTGGACTTTGTAGTTACCATTATTGACTTATCTCTTGATAGAGAGGAGGAGAATACCAAAGCCTTGAAAAAGATGAATATCTCCCCTGATTTTGCTGGTGAGAAATCTTTCCATGTGTAACTCATGAATTAAGGGGGTTATGTGGGGAGGGCAGTAAGATTTGACACAGGAGAGGGATGGTTACTATCCAGTCAATTACATTCCCTAGAAAGGGCACTAAAATTTTCGGTCTTGAACAAACTGAACTTCTTTTCAAATTTCTGTGATCTCCCCCTCCATACAAAGTGGCTGAGAAAAAATAATACATAGATGGGACATGGCTCTTTATTAAGGCAACTGAGTTTTGCCTTCAATAGATACAAAACATTCAAAGATATACAGGCAAGAATCCTTATATCAATGGATTCAATTTACTAAGAATATTCTGATTAAGCTTTTTGAGTAAAACAGTTTTGTTTGGTGGTTAAAAAAATCCTGTGGTATGTGCCCAAAAACATTTTTGTTTTTGGAAATCCTTGAATCTGTTGAATTGGAATTTTATCACGCCTATGCTAAAAGTATTTAAGCACATTTTCTGTGTTGAAATCCAAAACCAAAATTTTGGATTTTTTTCAAATAATTTTAACATTATAAACAAAGCCAACTGTGTTCATTGTTTTTTGTTTTTCTCTATAGGTTGTTTGATGCTTTCACTGTCAACTAACCAGCTCATGCAATCTGCATGGGTAACTTTTTGAAAGTCAGTACCCAGGAAACGGAGGAAGGATTATTTTCTTAATCTATATTTGCTAGAAATTGGGTTTCCATAAGAACAATCTTTCTCATAAATTTTTCCAGATTTTCAATGGGAGACCTCCAACCCTCTTTGAAAGGAATCTAGATGCTTAGTTGTAAGAATAGAAAATAATGTAGTTTTTCTTTGAAATAATTCCAGGAACTCTGTTTATTGAAAGTAAGTTACTAGGGTGTATAGATTAAGAAAAAAAGGCTGGCTTTTCTTTTTTGCAAGGGCTAACCCGAAAATAAATACCTCCATTCAAGTGCTTTAAATAATGCAGTTCTAGTTTTTTGAGTAGTATAAGTTTATCAGTATTAATTTATCTTGCAGAAATTTATGATATTGTGTTTCAATATTATAAAATAAAATTATTTAGTAATACCTTTAAAAATTTATTTCTAATAATATTTTATTTGTTATAGTGTATTACAGGTAAAAAAATATTTTAAAATATCTCATATTTATTATATATAAATATAAAACATTTTATACCAAAATTCTAGTTTAATGATACATTTCAACAAAAACGTAAGTAATATTATAAATTTTTATTGCTGCTGTTGATTGGAGGAATCTATTTAGACTTATTTAATTAACCAGGATTTTAGCGCAATAATTGTTCTTAATCTTTATTTTGGCTTAAATTTGGGTGAATTAAATTGAGCGAAATATTTATTGTTTAAATTTTTATTTAGTTTCTACTACAAATTTTCATTGCAATTTGAAATATGTAATTAGGATTTTCTGTGAAGAAAGGTTTTTTGTAGCAGAGCTTCCTTTGGATTGTCTTCTCTTTTATAAGTGTCTTGTGAATTTCGTTGACGGAATTATATGTCCTTTTGACAATTTTTTACAAACCTTCATTTTAGTAGCCAATTTTAGTCTTGTGGTAAATATCATCTCAAACCCACAGAATTGAAGAATAAAACCGTTTTAAGAACTCATAAAAAGAAATCCATAATCAGTTAACTTAAGTCCCATTCACATTGCGATTTTACTAATACTGAGATTTAGCTAGCTATAATTTGAGCCAATTAGATTAACCATGATTGTACAGCATGTTAGTATTTTAGTGCTACAAACATGAGTTAAATTTGTAAAATCTCTTACCTTGTGCTGTTAATTTCTTTGTATTTCAAATAAATTTAGTTTTCACGACTGGCAAAGGATAGAAAAAATTTTATGCACAGTAGTAATCTCTATTGTAGGGATTCAAGAGAACTTCAAGGAAACTGGTATCGATGCATCATCAACGAGAAAAGAAAATCTAGAAGTTGGCAAAGAGAGCAGATGGGAAATTACCAAAACTGACTTGCCTTTTGAAATGGAAGAAGCTATCGAAAGTAACAATGAAGGAATCCGAAATGACGTCGATTGGACTGGTAAGTTAACTAGAATATCAACTGTTCGTTGCAATGGACGGTAATTGTGGAATGATCTCCAACAATATAGACCAAAACGCTCAAAATCAAATGTTTTTCATGTGACTCCTACATTTTCTCCTGATCAATTTGTATGATAAGAATGGTCATAAAAACTTGAATAGGGGCTCATTTGGTAAAAGTATAAAGTTCTAATGCCTTTTTTTGTTCGAAAGGGATGAGACTGTAACCAACTCTCCTCCCCTGCCGTTTTTGCCACCTCTCTCCGCACAAGACATCTGATCAGCTTCTCCAGCTTTGTCAGTCATTTTTCCAAAATAGTAAAAAGGCCAAAAAAGTATGCGTCTGGGGATGAAATGATCCCCGTAGTCCTGAGGCAAGGACCCTAAATTATGCCAAGTGTCTACAGGTAGATTTTATAGCGGAAAAGTGGGTCTGTTTAATCTTGGATGTCCGACTGGCCCTAGACCTAGAAGACCTTGGCTGAGGCACAGATTTAGGGGGCCAGGAAATGTGTCATTTTTTTTCCTCGGTTATCTGAAACTTGCTGCCACAAACCTTTGGGCCAAGAGGAACGTATTTTGCTAAAATTATTTTGGGGGACAAGTCCCCAAAAACTGGGACCGAATAAAAGCCAGAAAATGTTTTACTTTTATCGACTGGAAGCTATACACTTAAGTCCTTGGGTTCAGGGGATCACAATGCAGATGGAAAATAAAACAAAAAAAAATTGCGAAGAAATGAAGAAAACGAGGACAATTAACAGCCAGTGAAAAATATTCCGTTTTTTTCACTGGCTGTTAATTGTCCTCGTTTTCTTCATTTCTTCGCGGTTTTTTGTTTTATCATGATTAGCCAGTGTGGTCTCAGAAATTAATTAGATGGAAAATAGAAACACAGTATTGCTTCCCCTGAAAATGGGGACCAACTAAGCGCCAAAAACTCTTTCAAACAGTTCGTGGTAACGAACTGTAAGTAAGGAGCAACATGACTCAATAATAACCGAAACTCTAAAAAATGGAATTTTGTTATCAATAAATATATCAAAAGAATCGGCTTCTTATGCTGATTCCAAATATAAAATTAAGATTTTATAAATCAAATATAAGATTTATTAAGCTTAGTGATACCCATAAAAGGCTACAAGCCTGAGAAAATTGGTCTGATTTTCGAATAAGGGTGGAAACACCCTCTATAAGTGAAGGAGGACAACTAGCCCCCTCCCACGTCCCTTTTTTTCCCCAAAAATCGTCCGATCAAAATTTTGAGATAGCCATTTTCTTAAGCATAGTTGAAAAGTCCGGAAAATTAAGTCTGGAGATAACATGACCCTTCCCCCCAGCCCTTGGGGATAGGACTTAAAGTTATAAAATTTGTCAATTGTTCACGTATAGTATTTGTTATTTGGAAGTATGTAGACATTTTTCGAGGGGAGGGGGGATTTTGTGCTTGAGATGGGTTTCTATGCGAGTAATTTTCTGTGTGGAGGTAAATTTCCAGGGGAAAATTTTACACTGGGGAGAATTGACAGAATTCCTATATGAAATTCTTTTTTTTTTTTTTTGCTTTGTCTTTGCCTGTTCACTTTTGCGTGTGGAGATACTCCCGAGGAATTGCCTGAGGGAGATTTTCTTCATGTTTGGATTTCCAGAAAATAATTTCCCCCGGAAGGGGGGATTTCTAAAGTGATCCGAAGAACGATTAGAACTTTGTCTTTTTCAAACGAAAGTATGCCAAAACGAATTTTTTAGGCTGAATCTTCTGCAAGAAATTTTATGGGAGGGGTGTATTTTACGTGGGAGGAACCTCTCAAGGAGAAGTTTCCCGTGAGGGGAGAGGATTTTTCATGGAGGATAAGCCATATTTACCGCCAGTATTTGAAAAACGATCCGAAATTACATAAAAACAGGTTTTTTCAACTGAAAGTAAGGAGCAACATTAAAACTCAAAACGAGAAGAAATTATTCCGTATACAAAGGAGTTGCCCCCTCCTCAATACTTTGCTCTTTACGCTAACGTTTGACTGTTTATCCCAATTTTTTTAAAAACGCCTCCTAAAACACAAGGGCTGTTTAATTAGAATAAGGATCTTTTCTAAATGTGCTAAAACTTTAGCGTGAAGAGCAAGGGATTGAGGAGGGGCAACCCCTTCATATACGGAATTATTCCTGTTCATTTTGAGTCTTAATGTTGCTTCTCACTTTCATGTAGGAAATTCTCAACGATCACTTATTTTTGGAACCCGAGGAATCCTGAATATCCTCTGCAGATCTGATTATTGGTTTGTAAAGGGGACCTTTAGAATTGCCCCCAGCTATTTTATCAGTTCTACACCATCCACGCTTTTCATGGTAGTAACACTATCCTTCGCCTTTTCGCCCTTCTCCCCAATAATTCTTAGGACACATAAACCCGTCTTTTGAAGAGATCAGAGCCATAGAACCCATCCTTCTCCTTATTCAATGGTGGTATATTTTGAAGCTACTTTAGTTAACACCATAAAGTTGAAGTTCTCTACTGCGGCGATAGAAGAGCTCCGTCTTCAGGTCACCCACATCCAACAGAACTCGTATTAAACCATGCTATTCTGGTGCTTTGCAATTTTGAAGAACCCGTGTCCAACACGCTTGGAACTCTTAGGATGAAAACGCTTTAAAGTTTGGCGTGGTTAAACACGGAGAACCTGAAAATAATTTTAATCGATCTGACAGTTCTTCTTATTAGTGACTATGTGTCAGGTTTTGAAGATCTCTAGGAGGAGCTTGGCAGTGATTTTACCAAGTTAACGGACTACTTCGAGGACACTTATATAGGTCGTTTAAGAAGGAACCAAGGGGTCACCTTCTCCTTCCTTATCTTCCTGACCTATGGAGTACCTGCATAAGATACGCCCAGAGCCTCCTGTGAACCAATAACATGCTATTAGCAATGTTCTATTAGTTGTAACCATCCGAACTTCTGAAAGTTCTTGGAAATCCTGGAAGGCGAACATGCCTGCATGAGTACTGTTGTCACTCAGTTAGCCTTTGCCCTCACTCCCCAAGAAAACGTCTACAGATTTTAATCTTTCGATTTCTAGTATTTTGCGAACGTCTGACCCCCAGCCACTTTCCGTTTTTGAAAGTCATTGCCTATAATATATAGTAGATAGTTCTTTACCAAATACTTTTTTGCAAAGAGGGTTTGATGACTTTTTGAAAACCTCCTTTGCTTAAACTATTGCTTGCTTCTTTGAAATAAGGAGTTCGACGCCCCTCAAAGGTACTTCAAATGGAAAAAACTTCTTGTGTACGCATAGTGGACGCGTTCTTCATCGCAAGGGATGAATACTCCTTAGTTCCACCCTTCTACAGTTGCCACCAATTATATATTTTTTAATTTATTTCCTTTAACCTTTCCCTAATCCCGCTATGATAACTCAATCCCCAAAATCAATCCCCATAAAAATATGAAAAAAGGTGTAAAGGATATTCTGCCTATATTTTAGAATGTAGGTAGAATATTCCGTAATCCCTTTATTCTTTTTATTTGTCATAACTTCTTTGGCTGCTCAATCTTGCTTGTGGGGAGAATTTTTTGGTGGGTAATTGTCTGCGAGTAGGAACTGGCTGCGAAGGTATTTACCATGGGGAATTATTTTAGAACCGAAAAACTTACTGTCGTTGATCAGGTCGAAACCTACAGCTATAAGTCTCTGGGCTGAGGGGATCCTTATGTAAGAAAATTGTGTTGCTCTAATTGGGGTCCAAAAGACGGACCAAAAACTTCTCTAATCCTGCCCATTTAGAAACTCACATACATGTTTTTCCCGACCAGCTTTAAAGTCGCATGCAGACAGAGCTAAGAAAACCTTAATAAGGAGGAAAAAAAAATAGGTTGCGTCAAGTCGTGTCGCCAGAAAAGAAGTGCAATATATTTCTGTGTCTCTCCTATAATCTACCAATTGACATAGTAATCGCGCTTATGGTCAAATGTGACTTGTTCGTGAATATGCTTTAAATTAGGTTTGCCTAATTAAAAACTATAAAACTATCCACCAGTGCAAAAAAAAAAAAAAAAAATAACAAACATGAGTTTAGGCCTTAAACATAAAGGCAATTTGAATTTACTAATGATGCCAAATTGAGCTTATTCCTGGCCCGTAGTCTTAAGTCTTAACTACTAAAAAAAAGAACCAATGTATTAAGTGCTCGAGACAGTATGTTATTTAGAGAAAGCAAAAATAATCGATGTTTGCTGTCATAGATAATAATCTATGCATAATCTTTGTATAATCATAGACCCCAGTCAAGTCAAGGTATTTGAAGTTTGGTTGCATTGATAAATGACACCTGAAACAAACTGGAAAACAAATTTATTTTCCCCAGTTGGCTTAAACTTACAAGGGATGTAGACAGGGGCTGGTAGCAGTTCTAGGTCTCGTAATCTAGGGGGGGGGTAAGGTATACCAGAGGATTGTAAAAATATAAAATAAATGAAACTTCATGTCAGATGTCAGAAAGAACTAGGGGAGGGGGGGGGTAGCTGTCCCGCCTCCCCTGCCCAGGCATAGATCTCCCACTGAAAGGGACCTAAATGAAGACAAAAAACAACTGGAAAAATTTGCTGTATTGATTGTTGACACTAAAAGATACTCCCAAATTGGTTTTATTTATTTATTTATAACCCACAAAGTACAATGGAAAAACTGTAGAGTAAGCAAAAGAAAGAAAAAAACATGAGCATACGATCCTATAATACAACATAAATAAATAAACCCAATTCAAAAAATGGCCAAAGAGGGTCAAAAACACCAAACATTTGCTAAGTTTTAAAACATGGATCTGCAGATATTTGTTTCAGTCGCGAGGGCGGATCAACAAAGTCAAATTTAGAAACGATTTTTCGGTCCTGGTAAAGTCCTTTTCGATTATAACGACCACGATTGGGTGAGATTTCTCCGTAACCAACCCGCATAAAATAGCGGAGCAAGTAGACGAAAGTGACGTGGAAAAAGATAGACCTAATACTTGTTGAACATGGTATAGTTGAAGAACTCAAGCAAAGAGGCGATGCTGGTGGAGGACTTCCAAAATACAAAACTCACATTTGGCAGCATTAACTGAAAGGCCTACTGCAGACAGTGCGGCTAAAAGCAGGTTAAAGCTGGCAATTAGACTTTGTTTTGTCCAGCTGCGAAGCAGAACATCATCAGGACACAAAAAACCGGACAAACAACTATCTGGCACAATGGACTATGCCAAGCACATCTGAAACAATAACTGCAAATGCTTCAGTAGTTCAGGACAATCATAAGCAAAAAAACTTGAAGCAAAGACCATCACTAGTGAGAGACTTAGACTTATTTACTTGCTTAAGAGCTCGGAGTATAACACCCCATTCCACCGATAGTACTTGGGATTGGTTGATACAAATTGGAAGGATTGAGTTGACAAGCTTTGTAAAATGATTTTGGAGATTAACATTAAATGAAAGCAGAATATTTTTGTAATGGGAAACGAAATCACATAGCCGAAGAGAGGAATTAATTGGAGGTAAACGCTTTACACTGTTTATAACACAATCCCAGGATTTCTTGTTGCAAGGACCATCCCAGGCATTTAGTCCCAATTTACGCAGGGAATACTTCTGCTCTCGTTTGGTTTCCTGCTTTATTTGATGGACTGAACCAGAAGGAGGACAATCACAGGCTACTCACATGCTGAGCCAGAACTTAGCTTTTTTTTTTTAGCCATCTTCACTTTAAGATCAGCCATCCATAAGGGATTGCGAGTAGCCGTTCGCATGCGGTCAGAGGGGGCAGCTTTTTTAGCGGCAGATTTGAGACAGAACACTATTTGCTGATGATACGAGTTGATATCTATCCGCGTTTAAGTTGTATATACCGATGTTTGCAGTAAGTGGAATGGTACTTTAATAGATGATAATGGCTGGGACAATGTCAATACATAAAGGGGAACATTGGCATTTTTCCAATTTATCTTTGAGAACCACTTGGGCGAGTTTTGGTGCACACATCTTGCCATTGAGCAGGATAGTTGGCATGTGATTGAAAAATGGTCGTCGTCGATTTTAGAGTCGTCCACATGAACGATTGATGAAAGTAAGGTTGAATCTGACACAATTACATGATCAAGGTTGGAAGTAAGACCACCACGACATGGTCACTCATGGGCTGAATTTTAGGGGGGAGGCATACCTGGTCTAATCGGTACTTCCAGTGTTGTATAATTGAAATCTTAAGCCCGAATATCACAGGCAGCGCGATAACGCTGCCTAAGTAAAGAGTGATGTGGGCACAATATGTTGTTGTGCTTTTTAGACCAGGGCACTTCTTATAAAAAGAAATGTCATTGGAACTTCAAAAGAGCTCATGGAGGGCAACCAGCTCACCCTTCCCCACGTCAAACACTTCCCCAAACAGATCCAATCAAAATCTTGAGATAGCCACTTTGTTCAGTGTAGTTTAAAGGTCCAGAAATTATGACTTTGAGAATGACAACCCCCACCCCCTCCCCCCAAAAAAACCCTCAGAGCAAGGGTTGTAAATTATGCCCTGTGGGGATATAATTTTTTTTTATAGAAAGGGTGGTCGTATAAACTTCAGAGGGGACTCATTTGATTGGTTATCAGAAGTTCTACTGGCCTTTTTAACAGTCAAAAGTGATTAGAGGTCATCCAGCCCCCCCCCCTCGTACACCAATCATTTCCCCAAGCACGTTCAATCACAATTTTTGAAAAAGCCATTTTCTTTCAGTGTAGTTGAAAGGTCCAGAAATTATGTCTTTGAGGATACCCCCCCCCCCATATAAACTTCAGGTCAAGGGTTGTAAGTTACGCCCTGGGGGCATATAAGGTTTTTATAGAAATGACAGTCGTATAAACTTTAAAGAGGGCTCATTGGATTGGTAATCGGAAATTATAGTGCTCTTTTGAAGAGTCAAAGTGATCAGATGGCAAATAGCCCCCTCCCTCCCCCCCCCCCTCACACACACACGGGTCGTATTTTCCAGAAACGCGTCTGATATAAATTATAAGATAGCCATTTGTTGTCGTAGAAACTTTGAAAAGGGCTCAGTCAGTTGGTAATTGAAAGGGCTAGTGCCTTCTTTAATAGTCAAAAGGGATTGGAGGGGAACCACCCCCACCCCCCATGCCCATCATTTCTCCAAACCCTTCCAGTCAAAATTTTGAGATAGTTATTTTGTTTGACGTAGTTTATAAGTCCAGAAATTAAGTCTGTGAGGACGAGAACCCCCTTAGAGTCCTCAGCGCAAGGGTTGTGCGGTATGTCCCAAGGGTATTAAAGGTTTCTAGAGAAACGATGGGCACACAAAGTTTGAAGAGGGCTCAATGGATTGGAAACCGGAAGTTTATGTGCCATTACTAAGTTTAAAATTCTTTGAGGGGCAGCTATACCCCCCCCCCCCCCCCCCACGTCATATTTTCCCCCAATGCATCCGATAGAAATTTTAAGATAGCCACTTGTTCAAAAATAGTCCAAAGATCTCATAAATCGGCCTTTGGGGTAGACACAACCCCCCAAAGTATGGGGATAAGGGTTTTAAGTTGTGCCCCGGGGGGATGTTTTGTTTTTATGAAGAGTTGGTCTTTTGAACTTTACAGGGGGCTCATTTGATTAAAAATGCATAGTTCTAGTTCCATTTTCAGAGTCAAGCGTGATGGAGAGAAAATAGCCCCCCCCCCCTCTCCCTAATATCCTCTTTTCCCCAAACACATTCAATCGAAATTGTGAGACAGCCGTTTTGTAGCCAATAGTCCAAAGAGAATATAACAGTGTCTTCAGTAATCAAATATAAGAAATATTTAGGCGGAAGTTGAACTAAATCAAGACAAACTATGAGCATGTAAACTTTCAAAACAATGACAAAGTAATATCTCAAGAATAACTTATATTATTAAGTTAGATTTTTAAGAGTAAGTTGTGGGGGATTTTGAACTAGCCAGAAGGCACTATGTCTATACTTTTAGTACTGCAACTGCAGTTACTGTAACTAATGACTCTAAAAGTATTAAGGTGAAACTTCTAGGAAGTGTTCAGGGGACGTTCCAATTAAACGAAAAAACTATATAGATGCAGGTTTTCAAAAAGGTATATAATATCATAGGCAGCACCACTCTAATAGCTAGAAATATCATTGAAACATTTAAAGAAGCTAATTCGATTCAAAATTAAAAGTTCTAGGGTCCTTTCTAAGAGTAAAAAGAGATTGGAGGGCAATCAATCCGTCTCTCAAGCCAATTTATTTCCCAAACACATCTAGTCAAAATTTTGAGACAATTATTTTGTTCAGCATAGTAGAACCACAGTTCATCCAGTATGATCATTCCCTATCTCACCCATTATAAAAACCCGGGCCGGGGTGCGAGTGCTCCAGAGAACGTAGAAACATAAACGGAGTCAGATCTTTTCACGGGTAGACAAGCCAGACGCGAAACAATCGGAAACAAGTGGAAACCCGCTATTAATAACTGCACGAAGAAGTGGGAGGAGCTTTTTGTTCGCACCGAGAACGAAGACCAGAAATGATCTGCGATAAGCTTACTGGATAATTATATGAACTGTGAGTAGAACGGTCAAGCAACTATTTCTTTAGGGATATTGAGAATGTCAAACCTTCACAATTATGCCAAACTATAGATTCTTATAGAAAAAAGAAAACCGAAAAGATATAAAAAAAATTTTTTCATGAAAATGACTTTGTCAATAAAAAACGAACAGAAATTCATCTAAAAAAAACTTTTTCCACAAAACAAGTTTTTCAAAGAAAACTAAAGAGCTCCATTAAGCCAAAAATTGGCAGAAATGAAGTCAAGTAATCACCCAAGTCTAAAACTACCACAAATCAGAATCAATAAATAAATGTAACTCAAAATGAGCAGAAATTAGAATAAGTAGCCGAGTCAAACTCGAAACGAGCAGAAACTACCATTAGTAAGGCTGATAACATAATTTGTGCTTTACTGAAAACAAAATATGTTTAAATGTTTTCACCTTTTTTACTTAAATAAGTAAAAAACTTTTTTTCCTCACTTTTTTTGCCTATTTTTTATTTTAATGAATAAATGTCAGTATATGCAAATTAAACTGACAATCCACGGTATTTTTTTTTTTTTTTTTTTTTTTTTAGTAAAACGTAAATTATGTTCTGGTCTTGAGAAGGCAGGGGGGTTGTCAGCCATAGTAATGTTAATTTTTGCTCGTTTTGAGTTTATTATTATTTCTGTTCGTTTTGAGTTTCATTTAATTGTTGATAGTGATTTGTGGTAGTTTTACGCTTGGAAGATTATTTGACTTTATTTCTTTGAAAACTTTTTCTGTGGAAGGTTTTTTTTAAATTAATACAAACTTTTGAAACCGTCATTAAGCCAGGGGGGCTGGCGCCCCTTTGCCCCCCCCCCCCCTCCCCCTATGGGCGCCCATGCACTACGATTGTGAATATAAATAAACAGAAGACCTTTATCAGCCAGATGGAATCCTCCGGGTAGCGAATAGAGAAAAATCTCAGATCGGTCAGAATTGGATAATAAGTCAGTATTCATGTCGCTGGCAAGAACCCATTTAGTATTTATTTTGCAAAGTCGCTAAGTAGTGTTCGTAGGTGATTAGAGGCTTGTGTAAAACGAGACAATGACTACACAGTTTTACACAGTCCATTACAGGGGAAATAAACGTTTATAAATGCAGTATCACCACATGTTATCGCTAAGATGTTAGCATCACTTTGCAATAATATCGGCTGAGTGTTATGTCTGAAATAGATGGCCAGACCTCTTGATGGTCCACCACGGGTTTTCTGGGCAGATGATAAAATGGGTCCGACAACACTTCATGCTATCAACATTCATTTAAAAGAGAAGATGCTCCTGTAAAAACACAATATCATTGTCAAGCAGCTGACTAATTAGTAGATCCTTGTCTTTCGTACTATTAATATTAAGGGAAACAAAGCTAAACTGAGTTTGAGCATTCATAGATTAGCGTTATAGAGAGCCGATCGAAGAATTTTGCATTTCAGACTGAAACTTACGTGTTCCATGGTACAATTTGCACATTTTGGTGAGGTTTGACAAGGGTTTTCCTCGGAATTCACATGAGGGCCAGAACATCTGGAAAACTTGGGATGTGCTGGTAAGCAGGGACAAGCTCCAATCAGGTGATCAGTACTTTGACAGCGGAAGCATCGACGCGGAATCGATTGAAAGGGCTTAGCCCGGAAAATTTTGTATCCAATGCGGATTTCCCGACTCCAGGACCGCGTTCAGAGCGGCTTTGTCGATAAACTTGAGGCGAAAACTGCGTGAATGACCGATTTGAATAGCAGGCCTCTAAATCATCTCTTGAATAGTTACCGGGTATTTCACTGACAGCTGCTAGAGGCTTTTTATCAATCACTTTGGTTTCAACGGGTAAAACATTCCTAAGAAGTAAAAATATTCGGAAAAAAATTGGCTTGGTTTGATTCGTAACCCGTCAAAATGTGTCAAACATAGTTTAAGTTCCCCAAGGGGAACTTAATGAGGTCAAAAACTTAGAAAGCAAAATAGGCTGATTCGTAGCATGAAAATTTTCCACTAATATGCTTGCAACTTTTAGTACATGTAGATCCTAGGGGACATATAGGCCAAGGGAACCTTGATTAAGACAAAAAAAAAAAAAAAAATTAGAAAACCAATCTGGTTGAACTTGATTCGTGTCGTCGAATTTTTTTTTTTTAAGACCAAAAAAAGACAGATCTCTTTGACAAATGACCTTGACCTGCATTTATCATAGGCATCGTAATAGCGCTGCCTAAGTAAAGAACGATGTTGGCACAATGTATTATTTATTTATTGTTTTTTTTTGTTTTTTTTTTTTAACCAGGACACTTCGTATAGAAGGAGTTGTCGTAGAAACTTCAAAAAGGGCTATTTCGATTGGAAATTGAGACGGCTAGTCCCCTTTTAATAGTCGAAAGTGATCGGAGGGCAAATGTCCCCCCCCCCATGCGCATCCTTTCCCCAAGCACTTCTGATCAAAATTTAGAGATATCCATTTTGTTCAACGTAGCTGAAAGGTCCGGAAATTATATTTTTGATGGTGACAAGCCCCCACAGTCCTCAGGATGACAAGCCCTGAGGCCATATAAGGTTTTTATAGAAAGCGTTGCCGTAGAAACTTCAAAAAAGGCTTATTCGATTGGAAATTGAGAGTGCTAGTGCCCTTTTAAATCCTTATATGTTATCGGAAAGTGATCGGAGGGAAAACGTCGCCCCCCCCCCATGCCCATCATTTCTCCAAACACTTCCGATCAAAATTTTGACATAGCCGTTCTGTTCAACGCAGTTGAAAGGTCTGGAAATTATGTCTGAGGATGTCAACCCCTCTTAGCCCTCAGGGCAAGGGTTGTAAGCCATTTCCTGAGGTCATATAAGGTTTTTTATAGAAAGTGTTGTCGTTGAAACTTCAAAAGGACTCATTGGATTAGAAATTGAGAGGACTAGTGCCCTTTTTGATAGTAGAAAGTAATATAAGGGCAAATGCCCCCCCTCTCCACGCCCACCATTTCCTTAAACACTTTCGGTCAAACTTTTGAGATAGCCATTTTTTTCAGCGTAGTTGAAAGGTCTAGAAATTATGTTTTTGAGCATGACAATCCCCCATAGCCCTCAGGGCAAGGGTTGTAAGCTATGCCCTTGGGGCATATAAGGTTTTTTATAGAAAGCTTGGTCATGTAAACTTCGGAGGGGGCTCATTGGATTGGTGATCAGAAACTCTAGTGCCCTTTTTAAGAGTCAAAGTGATTGGAGGACAGCTACAAATCCCCCCCCCCCCCAAACACACTCACACGTCGTATTGTCCCGAAATGCATCTAATAGAAATCTTGAGATAGTCATTTTATTTAAAATAGTCAAAATATCGTTTAACAAGGCTTTTGGGGTTGAAACAAACCCCCAGAGCCTGGGGGCAAGGGTTGCAAGTTATGCCCCGGGGGCATTTAAGGTTTTTATGGAAGGGATGGTTGTATAAACTTTAGATGAGACTCATTTGGTTGAAAATTGGAAGTTCTAGTTCCCTTTTAAGAGTCAAAACTGACGGAGGGCTGCTAGCCCTCCCCCACCACCCCCCCGACTACCCCGCTTTTCACCAAACGAATCTGATTAAATTTGTGAGATAGCGATTTTGCTCAAAATAGTCCAAAGAACATATAACAATGCCTCTAGGGTTGACATAACCCCCAAGTCCTCTGAGGATAGGGTTGTAAGTCATACCCTGGGGCATATAAAGTTTTCATGGAATGGGTATTTATAGTGCCCTTTTTAAGAGCCAAAAGTAATTTGAGAGCTACCGCCCCCCTCCTCACGCTCATCATTTTTCCTAAGACATCCAACCTAAGTTTGGAGATAACAATTTTGTTCATTGTAGTTGAAGGGTCCGGAAATTATGCAATTTGCCCTATATGTTTCAAAACTAAATATTGCCTTAAGATTAAGTAAAACAGCACTGCGTGTATGCTGGTTGTCAATAAGACATCTCAGCAGTATCCCAAGAACGACTTAGGGTATTATGTTCAAACTTTCGGGGCTAATTGTATTACTTCTTCTGCTCTTAAAATTTAACTAAATCAAAAGAGTGTAAGTGTATCCAAACTGTCAAAGAGCATAAAAAAAATTTCTACGAATAGTATTAAGTTTTATTTTTCAGGTCAACTAGAGGAGGTATACAACTAAATTAAACGCTACTATTTGTGCCCAGATTTTTAAAAGGGTGTATGTTGTTAAAAGTTGTTGAAAAATTTCTCCAGCATACAAATAGCAGGCCAAACCTTAAATTCTTAAAGAAAAACCCAAAAGGTTTAAACTATTATTTTCTTCTTCTCTGAAAAGACTATGTCAATATAAAACGAACAGAAATTAATTAAAAAAACTGTTTCCACAAAATAAGTTTTTCAAACAAAAGTAAAGAACTCCAGTAAACAAAAAATGAGCAAAAATAGAATCAAATAATCTACCAAGAGTAAAACTACCACAAATTTAGCAGAAATTAACATGAGTAGGGCTCAAAACCCCTATGCCTTCCTAAGGCCTGCTTGTGATTTGTACTTTGCTGAAAAAAAAGTGTTTTCACTTTTATAATTTTAGTACGTCAAATATTATTAACATTTGAAGGAATGAATATCAGCATATATATATATATATATATATATATATATATATATATATATATATATATATATATATATATATATATATATATATATATATATATATATATATATATATATATATATATATATATATATATATATATATATATATATATATATATATATATATATAGATTTTAAACTGACAATGCACATTTATTTGTTTTTTTTTTCAGTAAAGTGCAAATTATGCAGATTTGTGGTAGTTTTACGCTTGGTAGATTACTTGATTCTAGTGAAAAAATTATTTTGTGGAAAAAGTTTTCTTAATTAATTTAAACAAAAAACTGTAATAGCAAAATAAAACATGAAAACATCATTTTAAGAAAATAGTGGGTTAAGATACCTCTCTATCCAATAATGTATGTGGGATTGGGTCAGGATGGCTTCAGCCCTATAGGATAAAAAGCTAAAGAATACAGCACTGGACTTTGTGTTCCCCATAGTCGATGCTGATCTCCGTTTAACGGCCCTTCAGCCAGGAAGTGCAATAGGGGTTTGGGGGCAAGTCATCCTGTACTTTCACACACCCATCCTGTTTACCTTCTCCAGATTTCTCCAGGTGCCCATTTGGAGCTGGGTCGACTCTGGAAGGATATACAGAGTCACGCCGCTAACCCCCGTTACAAATCCTACAGAATACGAAAAATGATATAGACTTTCAATCCATAGGAATAAAATCTCCCTCCTCGCCTCCTAAGTGTTACATGCCGCCCTCAAAATATTTGGCATAGTTTATTAGAACCTGGGTTGTATTAACATCACTTATGCTTAGTGGGAAAATAAAAAATAATTAGAAACAATTTTTTTAGGTAACGAAAACCTGACACAAGACATTAGTTTTCAAGATCCGTGGTTGTCTCAAGAGAAGGATGGAAATCAGCTAACATGGGAAGAAGAAGAAAGACCAAATCAAGACAAAGACTATGAAGCTGACTCACCACTTGATCAAATTGACATTATTACGCAATTCTATGAAAAAGCCATGGAAACTGTAACTCATTCAACTGGTAAGACTGTAATAAAAGTTGAGTTCCTTAGCGCTTAATCGTATCAATTTCAGTAAGCGACAACTTTTTAATTCAAGGTGAATAATGTCATTTGTAGGGCAATCTAGTTATATTTGCGTTAATGATTCTTCAAGTATATAAACTAGTAGATATACCAGGTGAAAAGAATAATAAGTTATATTGAAGTAGAAAATAGATTGGCTGGAATTTTGTTTTTGCTTAAAAAATTGAGAACAAAATAAAAGGAAAAGTTCTATTGTGAGGCTTAATATACACAAAATTATCGTTATTTCTTGTTTAGAAAAGTATCGTATGCGGTTTTTAAGTTCCAATTGATTATTCCTGTTTTGACCTAGCTTTGTTATAGTTAGATACCCACATTATAAAAAATCTGGGAAATCAAATCTGAGTTGTAGATTTTAATATATTCTGGCAGTATAAAAAAAAAATTGTATTGGCCCTCCTCTTTTCGTGAGGTGAATTGGAATCCCTTCGGGAAGACTCCATCCGAAATAGAATTTTTGGTTGGCCCCCTGATTTGCTTATCTCAATGCCTTATAATCTCAACTTATTGTCTAAGATCTAACTTTCTTCATATATTTTTAAATATGCTTATTCTTAGTAATATTTCTTGAGCACTTTCTATGATGTAAATCAGCTTTTATTCAGATTTGGCTACAAGAATAGAGAACTATCATAAAGTGTCGGTGTATATTTGTTATATGCAATTGAAACTAAAGTTCTTGCGTGCCTTTTTCATGCGTTTCTAAAACACTGCAGTAATAAGAGGGTAGAGATTGAGGGAGGAGATATTTATTTCAAAAATTACTATCACAAGCCTCGAAGGGCTGAATTCGTATTTAAAGCAAATAAAAAAAATATATCAATAAAGAATTTAAAGACAAAAATACACTTGAAAATGGGCGATGCGGGTTAACTCAATGAGGCGATGCGGGACTTCACAGACTCGGCAAAAAAGGCACAACTAAAAGAAAGAAAGACACCATTCTGCTACAACCAATAAAATATATAACACTAGTCTTTTAAAACCTTTTCAAAAACAAAATTAGCTAATAAAAAAACAGTCATTATGTATATAAAAAAGATTAAGAAAAGATGCAAGAAATTTATCCAATCTGCAAGAAGGAATAATAAAAGAACAAATAATATTTTCAATGAGTATTTTTAATTAATTAATCTTTAAATTAATTTAAATTAATCTTTAAAAATGTAATTACCAGACGTTTGAAGGTGCCCAAGGAATGATAACCCTGTGCCACGGCTGGAAGTGTACTCTATACTCTTTGAAGATGTCACTAGAGTGTTAAAATCAGACCTAAGGCAAGCAGTTAGGTGCCTTTGTGCAAAATTGACACAAATCTAATAAACAGATATTTTAGTGATTTTTAAGAATTTTCGAGTACTTTTCCTTTATCCCATCCTATCTAACCCTTCGGTTTTTGTCATCAATCAGGAGATTACGAGAGACAAAGTCACCTGTATTATCTCTTGAATTTTCTTAGTTTTATAGGGGACAACTTATATGCGATTAGCTTTATGTAGCTAACCCTTTACTCAGTGGCGTCAATTCTTGGAATTGTATGGGAGGGTGGATTTATTGCCAAATCTAGGGGTGTCATTGCTTTTCATTTTTCGAATGAAGAAAATTTTTGATGAAAATACCATAAAAGATGCTCTTCAGATATTTTACGGCGAGGGGTCAATGCTCTCAATGACCCTTCCCCAATTGACGTCCCCTTACTTAAATAGTCCTGTAGATAATCACATTACTTCACGTTTTAACTTGTGACTTTTCCCCTCAATTTTAGATTTTTCTGTTCTAGTGGATTCAGTGAAGGCCACTCTGGAGATGGGGTGTTATCTTTCAGACACCGTTGTTGAGTCAGTTCTTTCACTTGATGAAAACTTTTTGGCATTGGAGGAACATTTGAACAACTGGAAAAAAGAATTGGACAAGACGGACAAAATTTATGATTGCTATAACTTCTCATGGAACAAATCGATGGTGTGATGATGTGGACTACCTTTTCTTCTTTTTTTGCCTTTTGCAGAGCCAATGTTTTGTTTTGTACTTTGAGAAATAATTCATATTTGAAAGCATAATATAAAATTTTATTTTTCCAGTGAAGGATGCATAGGTTAGAAATACTAAATAAAAACACCGTACTAAAACATAAAATTAAATCTATGTGGTCTGAAAAATTATCTTCAAGAACCATTCGGTAAAGAATATGAGAATCTAAAAAAAAAACTTTTTTGCATACTGACCAATGGTCTGCGTTGCGCAGAGACCGATCTCCTGATTCGGCACCTTCGGCCGGGAGTGCAATCCGTGGTTGAGGGCAAATCACTCGACGCTTCTTATGTTTTTTCCCCAGATTTCTCCAGGTACCCATTTAGAGCTGGGGCGGCTCTGGCTGTACTTACAGTAACACTACCCCGGGGGGGGGGCAGAAATTTTTTAGGCTTAAAATTTCAGTAGCAGGGCAACACGCGAGAAGGGAAGTTTGGTTCATGCTAATGAAATAAAACAAAGAATGATACAAATATAATAGTTTAGAAACAAATTTGGGCTACATATTTGTATATTGGGGGGGGGGGGGGTGGTAAAGCATAGCATATATTAAATACTTAACCTAACCTAGGCACCTTCGTCCCAAACCAAATAACCAGCAACACCAGGATTCAGCTAGGACGGAATCTAATAAGAGAAAAAAAAAAAAAAAATCAATTTTGTCCCTGAAAAAAAAATTTTTAGTGTGTGTGTAATCCCAGGATTTAAGCTTGATTCCTGTTAATTTGTGTTGTATATAATTTATGAAAGTTGCATCCACCTAGCAGACTTATTTTCAAGTTCAGACGAAGTTAGTTTTGTGGGTGATGGAGTGGATTAGAACTTGACGGTGCCTCCCCAGTTCTAATTTAAGGCTTAGAGCAATTCTAGGATATTCGCTCACCTTGCACTGTAAATTTCTGAGTTAGTGAGAAGTCCGTAACTACATAATTTGCAAAGTTATTGTTTAGCTGTTTCATTCAGTTTAATTTTCATCTCTTCTATTGCTTTTGCTTAAATTGTGTCTCAGGTTAAAAAAGATCCACTTTTACTTAAAGGGGAAAAGAGACGCTTTTCGTCTGTTTTTTTACTCTAACTTCTGCTTTTCTCTATCCATGTATATATATATGTATTCCTTCTTGTATTAGGTACATCTAATTCCTTCTTCAGACAGCAATAAGGGGGCAGCGATCCTGCATCTTTAAAAAAATTGAAATACAAAGTAAATTAATACTAAATTCAGCTAAAGGGAAATTTTTCTATTTCTTCCGGGTAATACTGGAAATTCAGTGGTGGTTCCAGTTGTACCATTGTCGAAGTGCCACTTTCCCTTCTTTTCTTTTCCATTCTCTTCGCAATTTGGTTTCAAGATCCACTCGGCTGGCCAGGAATTCGATGTTAGATGCTATGTTTTCCATATGAACGAAAATTTACCATTAAGAAACAGTCGGTTTGAAGTAAACTACACGCTTTATGCATTAAACGTGGGGAAACGTTATGGAAAATTCTGCCGAATATACGAATGTATGGATAACATTGTGAATCAACTACACTTGCTACCTATTTAGCTGGTTCGTTTAGAATCGCCAGAAAACTTTAATGGAAAAGTAAGTCTAGTAAATTAGTTCACCTTGTTAATAGATATCAATGTAAGTGAACATAGATATAATATCCGTTAAGCTTATCTCTGGGCATTTTAAAGAAAAAAAAATTATTATTTGATTGGTGCGATTCGTCTCTGAAAAGAGAAAGATGATCCTTCTCTTTGACAAAGGATTTTTTGGGATAGCTGGAATTAGTTTAATGACAAGCTTAGACACACTGGTGAAACAGTCTCTCGATCTTTTTTCGTTTTTGTTGTATCTATGGTCGATTTTTTTTTTTTGGGGGGGGGGGGTACTATTCTTTGCAGAGTAGAGTTTTAAACAAGAAAATGCAGTAACACTAACAATTTTTCAATCACCACATCAGTAAAGCAGTATTTAATCTGTTCCTGTAGCCTCTCCCCTTCTAGAAAGTGTTTTAGCTTGAAAAACGATAGTTTAAAACCGGTTCGTTCTAAATTCTTCTCTAAGGAAAACAACATTTGAACATTATTTCAGAAAATAAATGGTTCTTATGTTGGTTTGTGAAAAAGGGGTGATAACGAAAATTTCCATAAACTCACCCCTTAGGCACAATCGGAAGGGCCAAACCCTTCCCCTATATATCTTCTGAAAATCCAAATAATCAACTCGGTTTTGACACTGGACGATAAAAATCTCAGACTTCGGTTTAAGTGTTATAATGCAATGGATACAATGTTGTGAAGGACTGCAAACGCAGAGGCCCAGTCGCAGAGTTGAAAAACTATTGCGCGACCCTCCAAATTTAAATTACAATTCTTGCAGACAATAGATTTGATTTAGATTTACTATGCATAGTTACCGGAATGGCTGCATCGATTTTTGACGTTTGCAAAATTGCTAGGTAATTAGTAGTATTCCAGTTCAGTTTTGGCCTATATTTTTTTTGCCAAAAACCTCGCTAATTTTTAAGTTAAGATTTATTTTGAAAATGTATATTACGATTTCAATGTTGATTATGGCTTCTAATTATTCAATTTTCTTTCTGTCAAAGTTGGATTTTAAATAAGAAGCAGTTTTCTTTTGCATCAGCTTTTTTGGTGAAAAATCATGTAGGTGTTTGGTAGCACGGTGGCGCTAATTTTGATATACATATTCTGGTATCTATTCCTTATAGTCTTAATTTTTCTTTAATTGTTAAAGTAAAGAAAGTGAAAACATTTAAAATGCATTTTGTTTTCAATAAAGTACAAATTATGTTCTGGTCTTGAGGAGGTGTGGGGTTGTCAGCCATACTCATGCTAATTGTTGCTATTTTGAGTTTGAATAGGTTGTCTATTATAATTTCTGTTCGTTTTGGGTTCAATTCAATTATTTATGGTGATTTGGGGTAGTTTTACGCATGGAAAATCATTTGAATTTATTTCTACTCATTTTTGGCTTAACGAGGCTGTTAACTATTCTTGGACAAACTTGTTTCGTGGAAAAAGTTTTTTTTATATTAATTTCCGTTAATTTTTTATAGACATAATCTTTTTCATATAAAAAATATGTTATATCTTTTTAATTTTATAGTTTTTACTTTGTAGATTATTTGACTTTATTTCTGCTCATTTTGCACTAGGGGAATTTGACAGAATTTCTCTGCAAACCTATTTTTATTTATCATGCTCTCTCTTTGTCGTCTCAATTTTGCATGTGAAGTTGTTCCTGGAAAATTTTCGAGGAGAAATTTTCAGCTGGGTTGGCATTTTCTAGGTGATATTTTCATGGCGGGGGGGGATTTCCACGAGAGAAATTTTTCATGGGGTAATTTTCCAGGCATAAATTGAATGGAATGTATCCTAGCCTAGGTAAATTTGGTGTAGGAAAAGAAAACAGTAATCGATACAGACTTTTGCAATTTTGTAGGTATGGCAATCTAGATATAACCAATAGGGTGTTTGGTCATAAAATGGCTCATAAGTTAACATGATATTCACATGATGGTAAGACAGCAAACCTTATTCATTATGTTATAGTAAACCGAAGACTGGTAGAATCAATACAAGTTACTAGGGTATATAGGAGTGCTGTTATTGATGTTAAAAATAAAGATCATCATCTAGTAGTGTCAAGGGTTAATTTAAAGCTGAAATTTTGGAAGGGTAATTACCTCCCGGGAAATTATTATGTTGGTAGACACCAGGATGAGAATTTGAGAGAAACTTTCCAAGAACAGTTGAATACTAAACTTGTGAGTTTAAAATTTGATAATGTGGAAGATGGTTGGAATAATTTTAGAAAAATAATTTGTGAAGTTGCTGAAGGTGTCTTTAGGAAGAAAACTAGGATTGTAGCTAAGAATATTAGCGAAAAAGCTTTATGTTTAATAGAAAGGAGAAAGGACTTGTACAAGAATTATCTGAGTGATAGATCACGTGAAAACAAAAGAAATGTAAAGAAAATGGAGAAAGCATTGAAATATGAACTAAGGAGGTGTGAAATGGAGGTCATGGATAAAATTGCCGAGGATCTGAAAGATGCAGCTAAACGGCATAATAGTAAAAATATTGTACTGGCATGTTAATAAATTTAGAGGGAGTAGTCAATCCGGACTTGGCCCAGTTAAAGATAGGAATGTGGCCACAATCAACGATAAGGAAAAAATTAAAGAGAGATAGGCAGAACAGTTTGAAAATTTGCTAAACCGAGATAGAGTTGCAGGAAAAGATAAAGAGGAAAATGAAAAAGTTTGTGATACCTTGGATGTGAAGGTGAGGTCATTTGTTTTGTGAGGAAGAATTAGCGACAGTACTAAAATGATTAAAGAATAATAACGCTAAAGGTGCTGATAGGGTGGTAAATGAGTTTCTTAAATATGGTGGCTCTCAGGTTAGAAATAAGTTACTAAAGATTATGAATGTGATTTTTGAAAAAACGGAAGTACCTAATGGTTTTAAGAAAACTTTCATTAAGCCACTTCATAAGAAAGGTGATAAAAGTGTGTGTGGTAATTATCGAGGCATTAGTCTGGTCTCTGCAGGTAGCAAATTACTTAGCAATATGATACTTTTTAGACTGAGAGATGCCGTAGACAAATTTTTAAGAGAAGGACAGTGTGGTTTTAGAAAAGGTAGAGGATGTGTCGACCAAATTTTCACTCTTAAGTTAATAGTTGAGAAGTGCCTGAGTTGTCAAACACCTTTGGTATTCAGTTTTATAGATTATGAGCATGCGTTCGATTCTGTTGATAGAAGAGCTTTAATAAAGGTTTTATTCTTGTATGGTATACCAGACAAACACATTAAAGGGATTAGTGCTATGTACGAGAATAACACTGCTGCGGTTAATTTAGGAAATGAGGTTAGCAGCTGGTTTCGTATTAAATCAGGAGTTACGCAGGGTTGTATTCTGTCCCCCTTTATAAGGATCATTTGATGGACTTTGTCTTAAGGAGCACAGGAAAGGCAATGGGAGACCACGGAATCAAATGGGGAGGAAAAAGTCTCCTGGACTTAGATTATGCTGATGATTTAAACATCCTAGATGAAAGTTTGAGCAGAATGAATGAACTTATAGAGGTTTTACGAGTTCAGGATGCTAGAATAGGTTTTTAAAAATTAATGTTAAGAAGACTAAGTCACTAAGGCTAGGAATAAGTGAAGATGAAAAGGTGACGCTGGGTAATGAAAAGATTGATCAGGTGGGCAGCTCTACTTACCTTGGTAGTATTATTAGTAAATATGGTGGGAGCAGTGAAGATGTTAAAAGTAGAATAACCAAGGCTCAAGGTGTTTTTTCACAGTTAGAAAAATTTTGGAAGAATAGGAAGATAAGTCTGCAAACCAAGATTAGAATATCAGAAGTTACAGTGATGACAGTGGTCAAATATGGCTCTGAAGCATGGGCGCTCCGAAAAGCGGATGAAGACTTGCTAGATGTTTTCCAGTGAAATTGCTTAAGGATTGTTCTGGGTACCCGGCTGACTGACAGTATTTCAAACAATAGGCTGTACGAAGAATGTGGCTCAATACCGCTCTCTAGGGCTATAATGAAAGGAAGGTTGAGGTGGCTGGGGCACGTTGTGCGGATGAAGGATGATAGATTGCCGAAGATTGTTCTTTTCGGCAAACCGTCTAGGGCTAAACGGAATGCAGGTCGTCCTCGTCTGGGGGGGGGGAGGACGTCATAAATAAAGATTTAAAGGAAATGGGAACTTCGTGGGAGGGTGTAAAAAGGGAGGCTTTGAATAGATTGGGATGGAGGAGGAGCGTGGGTAGCTGTGTTGACCTCAGGCGGCTTCGTGCTGCGGTGAGTTGTTAGTAGTAGTAGTATAAATTACCCATGGAAGAACTTATAACAGGATCAACTTCCCATGGAGAGGGGGGGGGGGAGATTCTCGGGAAAAAATTCCACAGGAGGAGGTTTCTATTTTGTTTTGAAATACAATTTGAAATTATTGTAGAAAGGGCAACTCCTTTCATATACGTAATAATTTCTGTTCGTTTAAGTTTTGATGTTGCTCCTTACTTTAAGTTGAAAAACTTATTTTTTAAAATTTAATTTCTGATCATTTTTAAATAATACCGGGAAATCCGGCTCTCTCTCCATGAAAAATTCTGGTACTTGTGTATTAGACGCCACTCATTTAATTTACGATGTGTGAAAGTCGAGAGCAAATCAGTTTCTTCGTTACTTTAAAACAAAATTTGGCATATATATTTGCATATTAGGGGAGGTGGGAGTCAAAGTATAAATGGTCTGCATGCAAAATGTGTTTGGTACAGTTATTCTGGATATTAGATAGATAGATAAATAAGTGTATTTTAAAGCCAAATTTTCGGCCAGGAAAACAGTAAAATGACATAAATGAAAGGCACGAATAACATAAACTTTGATCAGCGATAATCATAAAACAATTAAATGGAACACTACATTAACCTAATAATAGTACTTAATACTTGGAAAAACGATTTTGAAAAAAAAAAAACGCTTAACACTTAGAAAAAACACTTAATGAACCATTGCATTTACTTAATGCTGTTTTTTTAGTTAACAAAATTTCCAGATACCTCACTATTCTTCTGTAATTTTTTAGTAGCCATACACCTAGAAAGAATTGTTTTATGACTTCAAACTGTCCAAATACTTTACCCCCCGGAAAATACCTCCCCCCCCGTGGAAAAGAAGGCTTTCCAAATTTGAGAATTTTATTTGAGTTTTATTTTTTTAATTTCCACAGGGGGAAGGAGTTTTGGTACTCGTGTATTATAGGCAACTCACTCAAGTTTACGCTGTGTAAAACTCGAGAACAAAATCGGTTTTTCCGTTAGTTTTTTTCAGCTTAGCGCGAGACAAGACAAAGACAAGTGACAGAATATATTGGAAATATTGTATTGGGGCTATATATTTGCACATTGGGGGGGGGGGGGGGTAAATTATTTGGACAGTTTGAAGTCAGAAGACAATTTTTTCTAGGTATATGGCCACTCAAAAATTACAGAAGAATAGTGAGGTATCTGGAAATTTTGTTAACTAAAAACAACCAAAAGAAAAAATCCCAGTATAAAGTAAATGTAATTTTTCATTTAAGTCTTTTTCAAGTGTTAAAAATGTTTTTTTTTGTTTTTTTTTCAATGACCGTTTTTCCAAGTATTAGTAGTGGGGCCTTAAGGCTTTCAAGGACAGTCCTATCAAAATTCCAAGGACAGACCTTTCCCTTTTCCAGTGAGTTACAAAGGCAGCCCTCGGACGCCACGCGACATACCTGTTTCTATGCAACATTCCCGTCTTTGGCAAGATTTCAAGGTTAGGTCATGTGTTTATTCTATGACACACCCCTGGCAAGTTTCCCAGAGATATTTACTTGGAATGTGGTCCGTGTAATACACAAGTTTTAATAATAAGTTCCAAACCCCTCACCCCTGTTTCTAGCGCATTCTCTGTGATGTCACGTAACACACCTGTACAATGTGGTCAACTGTTTCTAGGCGACGGCTGGGAAGATTTAAAGGATTTCTGTTTTATATTATATGTTTACTTGGAATGAGATCCGTATAATAGAAAAGTAGTAATAATAGGGAAATTATGATGTCGCGGTACACACCCCCGTTTCAAGCGTTTGTTACACCACGTGACAAACCCTCACCTTAAAGGGTCAGATAAGTAGAGATACCAGTCCCTCGAATTTGCACAGTGCAGTCACCTGTTCTATTAAAGGTAACACGCTTGGCAAGACTCCATAATACACCCTCAGACTCCAGTGATGTCATACGACTTACCCCCGTTTAAAAAAGACAGGTCTAATATGCTTAACGCAATTTTGTGTCACCCTACCACGGGAGCCCAAGGGGGAATTTTCGCTTACAGCTCACACTTTACGTAATGATTGCGCATTCCTCGCAAGTAGATAATACCATTTTGACATTTTTCGCCGAAAAGCCTTTATTTTTCGGCGTTTCATTTTTCGCTCAAAACACCATTAATTTTTTTTCTAGAGTTCTTGACCCCGACAGGACTCGATAAGTCATTCCCTTCCAGTCATACAGCGCCCCAAGCAAATCCTCCATGAAACCCTTATCAATATTTTGTATCTTGAACCATATTCTAAAAATAAACTACTGCACGACACCTGAAATTCCCCCTTATTTGACAGTCGTTAGAACAGCGTGTTTACTGCCGAATTTGATACACTCCGGGGGGTATTTGCCATCAAGATATTTAAATAAATGAATTGTTTGTCTTGCTCTTCCTAAACAGACAATTTTTAAAATACAGGTAGTGTAAATAAAAAATAATTGACGAACAATAAAACATAAAAAAGACAGCTAAAAACACGACAAAAAATTAAAGAGGAAAAGGTCATATTATTATATACGCAAAAAAAGAACCATCTATTATACAAAACGGGGGGATTCTAGCCTATAACCCCCCCCCCCAGAGACTAGGGTGGAGTGATATTAGATGCAATTTAAACCATATTAAGAGCTTTAAGAAAATACCCCTTTTTCATCAAGATAAATTTATGAATACTAAGAAATATCCTAACAATAGCTTCAACCCCCTGAATTATCTTTAATAAAAATTATGGTTCAGAATTCCAAGATTCAAGTTGTTTGCACCCCAGGTCATTCATAACGCCCCGCAAAATACTCCAGACTAACAGAGCATTTCACCCACGTGACACCGCCCCCCTCCCCCACCCCCTCGATGACCTGATTAAAGTGAGATTCTCCATTTTTTGGCAGTCGCTAGAACAGCGTGTTTACTGCCAAATTTGATAAACTCCGGGGGGTACTTCCTTTCAAGATACTAATAAATGGAAATCCTGTTTTTTAATCTTCTTAAATAACCATTATTAAGAACACAGACAGTTAAAATAAAAACAAGTTGACAAGCAATAAAACATAAAAAAGACTGCTAAAAAACAAGACAGCAAATTAAATATGACAATGTCATATTATCATATACGCAAAAAAGAACCATCTATTATAGAAAACTGGGGCTTTTTGCCTGCAATCCTAGAGGGTAGGACAGGGGAGGAGTGATATTAGATGGAATTTAAGACATATTAAGAGCTTTTAAGGAAATAGCCCTTTTTCATTAAGATGAATTAATGGGTATTTCACATTATCCTGACAACATATTCTAACTCGCAACTACTACCATTCTTCTGCAGAGGATGCACCAACAATCTATGTAGTTCTTAGGCGTTATTGCAGCTTTAAAATGATAAAGAATAACATGCCAAATTTAAGGAAAGACGAAGGGAGAAGAACCGTTTTCTACGTCACTAGCTCAACACCGTTTTATTTTTTTATCGTTACGCAAAGCGCTAGTTTTCAGGCGTACATTTATGTTTATCCTGCCTCCCTCCACTAAGGTACCGACCTGTTCCCTGGTAGCCTCCGAGGAAGTTTCCAGTCACCCCCCCCCCCCCGAGCGGTTTCTCTTAGCCCAGAGTACATTTTTACCAAAGTATCAAAACACGCAAAGGAAGGGAAATTCCATTTCAAGAAATTCTTGTTACCATCCATCCCGTGCGCTGTGGGGGAGTTTGGTCTGTGTCTACTCTTTTTCGGGGACAGAATCTGGCCTTCCTACGCGCATTGGGGGAGTTAGGTCTGTGTCTACTTATTCCTGGGACGGGCTCCGGGCTTCGGCTAGGTGATAAAAGAGGCTAAAAACGGTCTCGCTTAAGATAATTTAAAGGTAGTAATAATAGGGAAATTATCGCTGAGTTTCTACAGCGACCATCTAACTCTAGAGCATTCTTGTGTGAAAAGGGTAGATGCCCAAACCGAAAAAAAAGTATACTTATGGTCCAGAGCGGGATGGCACTACGACACTTTTTTCACACTAGCACTAGCTCTCCACATGACATCGCCCCTCTTTTTTTCCTTTCCTAGTGTTAGGTACTCTAAGCGTTTCAGCTCACAATGGTACACTATAACTACTCTAAGACATCCCCTCTCATCATCCCATCTCCCCAAAACACTTTTCCGACATTTCTCGCTAAAAATTTTATTTTCAAGTCATTCATTCGGGCTTTCGAAAGCAATTCATGCCACAGTACAGCATTATAATTACTCTAAGACACCCCTCTCACATCACCACATTCCCCCAACCACAAAAACTTTCTTAGAGGTAACATTTTTCCGTTATGATGACAACTTATCTGCTAGAAGTAACAAACTATCTGTCAAACATGCACAATTTTCCTTAGAAGTAACAATTTTTTGATTATGATAACAACTTTTCTGTCAGAAGTAGCAAGTTTTGCTTAACACTAACAAATCTTCACTTCAAATCAAGAATATTCTTCCTTAATACTAACATACTTTTAATTAACAAACCCAAATTTCTCTTAGAAATAATATTTTTCGTCAGTGATAAAACGTTTTCTGTTCGAACTAGCAAGTTTTCTGCCAAAGATACAAAATTCTTCCTTATAAGCAACAATTTTTGTATAGAATAGCAACTTTTCTCAATGAAGTAGTAAGTTTTCCTTAACACTAGAAAACTCTCTCATTGAAGTAAGAACACCTCTCCATAATACAACAAAAATTATCCTTCAAACTAACAGATTTTCTCTTCAAAGCAAAAACGTTTTTCCTTAATACTAACATGCTTTTAATTAACACACACAAATTTCTCTTAGAAATAACACGTTCCGTCAGTGATAACACGTTTTCTGCTTGAACTAGTAAATTTTCTGTCAAAGATACCAAATTTTCTTCTTAGAAGTAACAATTTTTTCGTTATGATGACAACTTATCCGCTAGAAGCACAGTATATAAATTATAGGCAGTATGATCTTATCCTATCTCACCCATTGTAAAAACCCGGACCGAGGTGTGAGTGCTCCAGAGAACGTAGAAACATAAGTGGCATTAGATCTTTTCACGGGTTTGTACCGGGAGTCCTTCTAATAAAAAAAAAATAGAAAAAGTTATATGCTATTCGAGTAGAACCTTATCAAAATGCGAGAGTAGTTATTCCGCCACAAACTTAGAATTATTATCTATAATCCACCACTTGGACAAATTTAGACACTATTTAATTGGTAGAAAATTTATACTACGATCAGACCATAAAAGCTTGCAGTACCTGCGCACATTTAAAAACCCCACGGGCATTCTAGCTAGATGGATTATGAAAATCCAAGACCTAGATTACGAATTTGAACATTTAAAAGGTAAACAAAATGCAGCTTGTGACTTTTTGAGTAGATACCCAGAAAATATTCCGACGGAAGCTGAAGAAACTGAAGTCAACGCTATCAATGCTAAGAGCAAATATGGACGTAAGAAAAACGAAGTCAAGGACACGGTAAACGAAAATAATATTAACCTTGGTCCCTAGTCGTTTGAAAGTATAAAAAGAAAGCAAAAAAGGACGATAGATGTTCAGCGCTTATTAATTATTTTTTGAATGACAATGTGTTACCGAGTAAATTCAGAAGTCTTAGAAAATATATAGATAATTTTTACTATGTTCCTAACGAAGAAATACTGTGTATAATCGTGACTACTGAGACAAAAAGAAATCAAACTTCAATAATACCTGTATTACCACAAAACTTAATAGTGCGTGCATTTGAATATTTTCATTCAGATATAGGTGGACATTTAGGAGTAATGAAAACAGTCCATAAGTGGAAACGATTTTTTAACGTGCCGACGGCAATGACAAAACTTAAAAGAATTTGTAGGGGCATTCGAAGCAAGCAACTTAAGATCAATTCATCTCAACTCATCCAAATTCTCCAACTAGGAGGATGCCGGTAGAAAAGTACCCCTTCGATATCCCCGCACTTGACTTATGCGAAGCGAGCGGAGGCTTACCTGTTTCTAGCAGAGGCCATACTTGTATTCTTTCAGTTATAGACCATTTTTCAGGATTTACTTTTGCAAAAATCAAGCATTGAAAAATCAAGGTGCTTATGCCACCAGTAAGGAGTTAGCGAAATTATTTTTACAATTTGGCGTTCCAAATAAAATTTTGAGTGACAACGGAAGCAATTTTGTTTCAAAAGTAACAAAAGATTTGATGAGTTTTCTTAATATAGAGAAAATGGTGACAGCTCTGTACCACCCACAAGCTAATGGTAAAATATAAAATTGGGATTAAATAGTCTCGAACGTATTAAGTATTTATAAGAAAGACAATAGGAACGACTGGGATCAATTCTTACCTTATTTAAATAACGTAATCAACACTGCTTATTCAGAAACAACTAAAGATAATCCATTTTATTTACTTTTTGGTCGTGATTTTAGAATCCCGTATAATGAGATTATTGAATCTCGGCAGTATTATATAGCTCGGAAGATTACAAACAAGAATCCATAAATAGGATGAGGAAAACTTATAAAATAGTTAGGCAAGAGTTGGAAAAATGTAAAATAAACCAAGAGCTAAGATACAAACCCAAAGTCAAGAAGAGTGTTAATTTCAAAGTAGGAGACTGCGTCTACCTAAAGAACGAAGAAAAAATGGAAGGCAAAAAAATTCCAACAAATATTCTGGACCGTACAGAATAGTCAATAAGTACGATAACGAATATACTTTTAAAATAGAAAAACCCCGATAGTGGAAGAACTTACAAGGCGCATGTTAGCCGAATAAAAAGAGCCAAATTTCCAGAGAGATGGGTATCACATCCCTCCTCTACTGATTCTTCAGATGCAGAAAATGAGCCCCCTAGATCAAGATTTGCAGAGCTAAAACCTTTTAATTTCAAGCAAGACTATTTCGAGAATGACAGTGATGAGGAAAATTTTGAAGAATTTTTAGCTATGAAAAATCTAGTTATTCCAAAGAAAAAATCCAAAGAAAAAACGCCAAAAAGCTCAAAAAATCATCACCAGAGAGCGCGGGAGAATTAGATTATACAATATCTCCAAAAACCCAATTTTTCCCCGATAGAATTTCGACCCCATGTCCCCCCAAAAGATTTCCAGTCGATATGGTCTCCCCTGCAACACCGATAGAAAGGCCCCTGTCATTACAGGAGGAATTAAACAGAGCTGTAGAAACCCCCGGTATTACCGTAAAAAAAAACTCCCAAAGATTCAACTAAAACAAATCTGCGTAAGGCTGTGGATTTAATAAATTTCCCCATAAAAACAAGTTAAAATAATTGTCCCAAAATAAAACTCCCAAGGATGACCAGTAAGGTCAATATCTTGATATCTGTGTCCAAGGTCAAGACTAATTAATGGACTTCATGGAGGGAAACCCTAGTAAAAAAAATGCCCCATCCCCCTGAAGACATGGCATTCAAACAGTGGAGGAACCCCGCGAAAACTCTTGAGTCCTCCCAAAGCTCTCAAGAATCTTTTAAATCTCCCGAGTTGAAAACTCAAGGCGAGGACTTAGAGAATCAACCTTCTACTTCCAAAGGAGTAGAAATTTACGAAGGAAGGGTAGGTGATACCTCAAAAAGTGTCAACTCTAAAAGTTCTAATCCGGATTCGTCTGAAACTAGTTCCGAAGAGTCTGACGGCGAATCAGACCATAAAGTAGTTAAAGAAATAGGAAAATCAAGACCGACTTCAGCAGCCGCACACGCGAAAGAAACGAAATTAAAAGGGCAAGAATTTTTGAAAAAACAATACAAAAAGTTTGACCTTATTTCGCTATAAAAACCTAAAAAGAAAAAACCGAAAGAAACAGAGGAGAAAATAACGACACAGTCAGGCAGAACGGTTAAAAAACCTGACAGATGGAAATATCCCTAATTAATGTAAAAACAAATTTCAAATCCCTTATAAAAATCAACTTGTGATCCACCATAATAAATTTAACAGTGTGCAAGTAAAGTTAACCAAGTCAATATTAATGAAAAAAAAAAAATAGTAATAATAATACGAGTGATGTCAAAACATTGGTGATCAGAGAGAAAGGTGGGAACAGAAAATAACCAAATGTAGGAAGCTCGTGGTCGACTGAAAACGACAAGTGGTGTTGGACCACGTTTTGTGGGAAGACTGGGGAGGAACTCAAAGCCCATGCAACTTTTAACTTGTTGTGGGCGTGCTTGCCCTCGGATTTTCTATGAAAAATCGACCCATGTCCTAACCAAGATAGATATTATCCAAAACAAGATATTACCAGTACAGAACCGTCTAATTATATGAAATATTTTGTCTTAGTGCAGATTATAATTATTTTAGGCCTACACAAAAAATAGGATACCAGTGTAATTATGTGCTGCTCGTTTACTCATTCATGTGTTGCTTACTCGAAAAATATAATGCAAAATTAAATTGTATAGCGATTACTAGCTACGCTTTAAAGTTATACGTCAACCAGTCATAGAGGTATATCACGACCAGAATTAGGATTGGGAGCCATATCTCTACTTTCATAACATATCTAGTCCTAATATAATTATTTTGTTTTACGCCTACAAATAACTTTTCTTTGTCCAATACAATAAAATGATTACATAATAAGAAATAACCTAAGTAAAAATTAAAGTGACTTTGAAAAAAAAATATAATAATAAGAAAGAAGTAAACAAACGAATTATGCAAAAAAATTGGTAAAATTAATGATAAATTAATTCTAGAAACAAAAATTAGATGATGCTTAAAAATATCATTATAATCCTCGTTGTTCACAGAGTGGTCAAAGACATTGTAAAAGATGAAGTATTATCCAAGCATGATAAGTCAGTGCGAGCGATTCATAATACAAAAACGACTCTTCTGAAATTGGACCCCAAACCTTCTGAGACCAAATTCCAACAGGTAGCGAGACTAGAAGAAAAAACGAATGAACGATAGGAATTAACTACTTCACGGAGGACCATACTATTGGCCGTATGTATCGTATTCGCGACTTCCCTGACCATAAGAACCCTATTGACCTGTAATTACGGAAAAATCTTGAGACTAAGAAGGCGAAAACCAAGAGAAGAACACGGGGAAACAGCTAAAATGCAGATGTTAAACCCGGAACCCCCTGAGAACGTCTAAGCCAAGAAAAAGGGAAGACATTAGAAAACGAGCGGGTATAGAGGTCTCCACTCGTCCTTGCTATGTCTTGTTCCCTCATTTTAAGGTTGTTTACGTAAAACCGTGCGGTTATGACGCTGCAACATGCGTTTCTTAAACAGCACGGACGTACGTGAACAATGCAGGCATGAAATATGTTGTAAAATTAGACCTCAAATTTAATCATGTAGCAAAAACTCTGTTTAAATGATTATTTTAAATCTAATGTAAAATTAGCTAAGTTTTGAAAGAAGTTAAAATAGTAGTGTATATTAGAAAGCATAAAGTTAAAGAATTAATCTTTTATATCGTCGTTAGGCTATAACAACTAAGAAAACACTTCTATGTATTGAATTTCCCAATGGGAACTTTACATATATATTTCCACCAACATGATAAAAATTTTGTTTTGTGTACTAATATTAGTATATTTATTTAACTCTGTCTCGTAACGTAAAATTCATGTACCCAATCGATACGTGACTTATTTGTACTATGAGTATTTACTTTAAAGAACGTGTGATTCTGCCTCGTTTTTTTTATTACAGGAAGTGGATTGACACATTGGATATCGAGCATTACAATGAGTTGCCCAGTGCAGATACAACCTAGTTGTATCTATTTTCATCATACCTCAACCAACGAAGAGTACTCACCATACACTCCAGGCAATTTTCATCCCAGCTTCGTCTACGAAAACAACAGTTACCTTTGATCATTGTTTCTTCGACCACGAACCATATTACGTATCAGGTAACATTATATTTGAATCTCAGTATCCAGTGCATTATCGAACTATATAATCACATAAATTCTGAGAACCCCATCGACCAGTACAAGATACAAGTACATAAATATCGCCTTTGATAATCATTATGGATCAATATACCATATGACCGTATAGTCATGATATTTGATGGCCCCAAAAACTATTTATGTGTCACAGACTTACGCGTCAAATCCCTTTCGGCCATCACTCGAAATCCATCCTATCCCCTCTGTGTGGAAAGTTTATATCTCTGTTATCCCATAAATGTTACGAGATAATTTCTGAACAATGGACCTGGAAACCAAAATTAACCCCAGTTACGAACCCCTCAGTGATAATATACCCCTCCCACAAGTTAAAGACACTATTTTGAAGGAGTCACTATAGTTTGATGTCGACCTGTTCCAAACCCAAACTGCAATTCCCCCATGATTAACCTAGGAATTACCGCAAAGGTTAATAGACGTAAGCCATGAGCTAACAATTTTATAAGAGACACAAATGAACAATTTTATGCGAGAATACCCCAAAAATGATATGCTGAGAAGAAAATAAACGCACTTCCAGTGTTCGACCCCTTAATGATAAGGCACCCTATGAACTATCAAAAAGCAGGTGAGAATGAACTCTGATAGCATATTCCAACACCTGTAGTTGGAAGCATCATTTCCCAGTTGACAATTAGAGAAAGCTTGTCGTGCGAACACAATCGTGCTTGAACTGTCCCATGAAGAAACCATAACGTAAGTGCTTTAAAAAATTTTGCCAAGACAATAAGAGTGAAGGACAATAATCTACAACAGAAGGATTGAGTACACTAAAGACTCGAATGGTGATAAAATAGATGTGAATTTATATATGTTACTTCTTAACAACTTTGATAACTCAAAAATCCCAATATCCTATCATTAACGTTGCGTAGCAAACATACCCAGTGAAAGTGTTTTAATGTTACCAGTGAAGATGGTAAACCCAATATTGTGTGTGGTAAATCGTTCTTATATGTAATGTTAGATATCCAGATAGAGTTATGTGTAGCGTTGTCGAGCTATTCATTTAATGTAGCATAGATAGAAAGTAGTGTGCTATATAGACAGCAAAATAAAAAAAAAACCTTGTGAAAAGTAGATTCAAAAAAAATGTCAAGTTAGAAGATACCCAATCTTGTTGGAAATGTATAAATAATAAATGTGAAACGTAGAAGAAAAAAAAAATTTAGTATAGTAGCTAGCCTAGAACCATAAATAATCTTAGTCTGGTAGATGAATTTTAGATAGGGACGTAGAATAAAATAAGAAAAGTAATAGAGAAAATTTGTAGCACTCCTGATCAAGCCATAACATAAATATAAAATAATTATGTAGAAGAAATAGTTAATAAATTGCGAACATTTTAAAAGCCCAAAGGCAAGCGAGTACTAATGACGGGACGTCATTAAATGATGGGAAGGGTAATATGTACCGTGAGTAAATCACGATGTATTTAAAATACCAAAATAAAGTTCCTTTTTTCTAAAGATAATTCCGACTTCCTATAATTAAGTTAAACCTAGTTTCAAAAATGAAAAGTCCTTAATCAGTAAAGGGAAAAAACTGCAGTTAGCCTCAGACAAAGAACGGCGCTGTCCAAGCTTTGGATTTCGCTATGACAGTGAGCAATAAAAAAGGTGCTACGCACAATATTTCTTAGGAAGTTTAAACGATAAGAACTGTGTGAACGTCTAAAATCATCAAAAATATTCAAGACGTATTATTGGACCAAGGGTTTACATCCTTGGGGCCACTCGAGCCAATTGTGAGCCAGTTCTCACAGCGCAGGACGAAAAAAACTACATTTGATAGTGGGGTAAAAAGTGCTTTTGGAGGTTATTCGTAATTGAGAATCAGGACCGCTTAGACAGAATTACTCGGCGTACGATCTGGGCAATTGTTTGATTTTTATATCTCTGTCACCATTGTAGTGGTTTGAAGTGACTTACTGCTGCGCACCTAAATATGTAAGTCCCAATAAATCTATTGTTTTTTACAAGTGTTTATTTCACTTTATATGTCTGCATCTAGTCTAGTAACAGGCAATTAGTTCAGAAAATCTCCAAGGACGTTCCCAGGGAATCTGATTTTCAGATAGCTCGAATAGAAGAGGTCACATTTATATGGCTACACATGTTATTTTCTCTCAATAATTAAGGGGGGCGCGGTTATAAATTTACTTCACTCCCCATTGTTGTGGCGCAGGGCTCGATGGCACAATCTTTGGCGCTACAAGCGGCGCTATCGGAGAACTTATAAGGTGTAAGTTCGCAGTTTTAAAGTACGATATTAGATTTGACGTGGTCAATATTTATGACCACAATTAAGCCCAGTCCTTTTCTTCCACCGCAACAATTTCCATTTATAGCAACAATTTTTCATCCATCGCTACAGGAAGACAAGTCAGATTTCACTTGAACACGAAACTTGGCTTCAGCGTTGGAACACTAAATTCTGAAGAAACTAATTTTAAAATAATTTATTCCAATACATACATGAAAATTAGTAGTTGGTAGTGCAATATTATTATTAGATGTTTTTTAGGAATTAAAAGTAGGTTTCGAAGGCTCAAGTTGGTTTCAAAGGCAGTTTGAGAAAGTGTCTGCCAAAATACGTGTTCCAGGGTAAGTGGACCGCTGATGGCAGATCAATTGAGAGGAGCTGTTTATACGCGCTAATGCAAGAATAAGTTGGAGAAGCTGTTTTTTCGCACCAAAAATGAAGAGCCAGAAATTATCTGCGGTAAAATTACTGCTATATCCTTATACTCTGGCTAGAAGTAACAAACTTTCTACCAAACATACACAATTTTTCTTAGAAGTAACAATTTTTCGTTATAGTAACAAGTTTTCTGTCAGAAATAGAAAGTTTTCCTTAACAATAACAAACTTCCCCTTCGAAGTATCAATTATTCTCCTTAAAACTAACACACTTTTACTTAATTCACTCAAATTTCTCTTAGAAATAATATTTTTCCTCAGTAATGACGCGTTTTCTGTTCGAACTAGCCGTACTTCTGTTCGAAGTTTTCTGCCGAAAATATAAAATTTTTCTTAGAAGCAACAATTTTTTATTGTGATAACAACTTTTCTGTCAGAAGTAGCAAGTTTTCCTTAACACTAACAAATCTTTTCTTCAAAGTAACAACATTCTTCCTTAATACTACCAAACTTTTACTTAACACTAATAGATTTTCTCTTTGAAGCATCAACTTGACAAGTCATCTTTTAGAAGTAACAGGTTTTCAGTCAAATATACCAAATTTTTCTTGGAATTAACATTTTTTCTTTTATGATAACAATTTTTTGTCAGAAGTAGCAACTTATCCCTAACACCAACAAATCTTCTCATCGAAGTAGCAACTTGTTCTTAATACTAACAAATTTTTACTTAACACAATTAAATTTCTCTTAGAAGTAACATATTTTTAACAAGTTTTCTGTCAAAGTTAGGTTTCTCTAACTTAGTTTGTCATGACCGCTCATGATAACCTTGCAGAAGTATGTTAGTATTAAGGAAAAAAAGTTGATGCTTCGAGGAGAAAATCTGTTATTGTTAAGTAAATGTTGGGTAGTATTAAGGAAGAATGTTGTTACTTTGATGAGGAAGTTTGTTAGTGTTAAGTAAAACTTGCTACTTCTGACAGAAAAGATGTTATCACAAGCGAAAAAATTCTTACTTTTAAGAAAAAATTTGCAACCTTTGCTGAACAAATTCCTAGTTCTAGCAGAAATCTTGTTATCCGTGACGAAAAATTGTTACTTTTGAGAAAAATTCGTTATCTTTGATGGAAAAGTTGGTGCTATTAGAAAAATTTGTTACTGTTAAGAAAAAACCTGTTACTTCTAAGATAATTTGATAGTGTTAAGTAAAAGTTTGTTAGTATTAAGGAAAAATGTTGTTACTTTGATGAGAAAATTTGTTAGTGTTAAGGAAAACTTGCTACTTCTGACAGAAAGATGTTATCATAAACGAAAAAATTGATACTTCTAAGAAAAATGTGTGATCTTTGTTTGAAAACTTGCTAGTTGTAGCAGAAATCTTGTTATCAGTGACGAAAAATTGTTACTTTTACGAAAAAATTGGTTATCTTCGACGGATAAGTTGGAGCTATTAAAAAATTTGTTACTCTTAAGAAAATACTTGTTATTTCTAAGAGAAATTTAATGTTAAGTAAAAGTGTGTTAGGATTAAGGAAGAATGTTGTTACTTCGATGAGACAATTTGTTAGTGTTAAGGAAAACTTACTACTTCTGTGAGAAAAGCTCTTATCGCAATCAAAAAATTGTTACTTGTAAGAAAAATTTGTTATCTTTCGCAGAAAACTTGCTAGTTCGAAGAGAAAACGTGTTATAACTGACGAAAAATATTATTTCTAAGAGAAATTTGAATTTGTTAAGTAAAAGTGTGTTAGTTTTGAGGAAAAAAGTTGCTACTTTGAAGGGGAAATTTGTCAGTGTTAAGGAAAACTTGCTACTTCTGGCAAAACAATTTTTATCATAACGAAAAAAATTTTTATTTCTAATAAAAATGAAGTATGTTTCACAGAAAGTTTGGTACTTCTACCAGATAAGGTGTCATCATAACGAAAAACTGTAAATTCTAAGAAAAAAAATTTGGTAGATTTGACCGAAAACTTGCTAGTTCAAGAAGAAAACGTGTTATCACTGGTGGAAAGTGTTATTTCTAAGAAAAATTTGAGTGTGTTAAGTAAAAGTATATTAGTATTAAGGAAACAAGTTGATGCTTACAAGAGAAAATCTGTTAGTGTTAAGTAAAAGTACGGTAGTGTTAAGGAAGAATGTTGTTACTTTGAAGAGATGACTTGTTAGTGTTAAGGAAAACTTGCTAATTCTGACAGAAAAGTTGCTTTCACTATCAAAAATTGTTACTTCTAAGAAAAATTTGCTATCTTTGCTGGACAACTTACTAATGCTAGCAGAAATTGTGTTATCAGTGACGAAAAATTGTTGCTTTTAAGTAAAAATTCTTATCTTTCATGAAACAGTTCGTGCTATTAGAAAAATATCTTACTGTTAAGGAAAGACCTGTTGCTTCTAAGACACATTTGATAGTGTTAATTAAAAGTTTGTTAGCATTAATGACAAATGTTGTTAATTGGATGAGAAAATTTTCTAGTGTTAAGGAAAACATGCAACTTCTGTCAGAAAAGATGTTATCATAGACGAAAAAATTTTTATTTCTAAGAAAAATTTTTTATCCTTGGTGGCTAACATGTTAGTTGTAAATAGTTCTATCTGTGACGACCTATTTTTAATTTTAAGAAAAATTTGTTATCTTCGAAAGATAAGTTGGAGCTATTAAAAAATGTGTTACTGTTAAGAAAATACTTGTTATTTCTAAGAGAAATTTAATGTTAAGTAAAATTGTCTTGGTATTAAATAAGAATGTTGTTTCTTCGATGAGACAATTTGTTAGTGTTAAGGAAAACTTGCTACTTCTGTCGGAAAAGTTGTTATCGCAATCAAAAAATTGTTACTAGTAAGAAAAATTTGCTATCTTTCGCAGAAAACTTGCTAGTTCGAACAGAAAACGTGTTATCACTGACGAAAAATGTTATTTCTAAGAGAAATTTGAGTTTGTTGATTAAAAGTATGTTAGTATTCAGCAAAAAAGTTGCTACTTCGGAGGGAAACTTTTTTATTGTTAAGGAAAACTTGCTACTTCCCACAGAAAACTTGTTATCATAACGAAAAAAATTGTTATTTCCAAAAAAATTGTGTATGTTTGACAGAATGCTTGTTACTCCTATCGGATAACTTGACATCACAACGAAAAGATTGTTACTTCTAAGAAAAAAATTTTGGTATCTTTGAAAGAAAACTTGCTAGTTCGAACAGAAAACGTGTTATCACTGACGAAAAATATTATTTCTAAGAAAAATTTGGGTGTATTGAGTAAAAGTTTGGTAGTATTAAGGAAGACTGTTCTTACTTTGAAGAAAATATTTGTAAGTGTTAAGCAAAACATGCTACTTCTGACAGAAAAGTTGTTATCTTAATAAAAAAAATGGTTACTTATAAGGAAAATTGTTTATCTTTGACAAAAAGTTTGTTACTTCTAGCAAATAAGTTGTCATCATAACGAAAAAATATTACTTCTAAGAAAGTGTTTGTGGTTGGAGGAATGTGGTGATGTCAGAGGGATGTCTTAAAGTAGTTATAGTGCAGTACTGTGGCACGAATTGCTTGCGAAAGCCCGAATGAATGACTTGAAAATAAAATGTTAGTGAGAAATGTCCGAAAAGTGTTTTCGGGAGATGGGGTAATGAGAGGGAAGTCTTAGAGTAGTTATTGTGTAACATTGTGAGGTGAGATGCTTAGAGTATCTAGCACTAGTAAAGAAAAAAAGAATGAGGGGGGGTGTCTTGTGGAGGTCTGGTGCTAGTGTGAAAACAGTGTCATAGTGCCATTCTGCTCTGGACCATAAGTATACTTTTTTATCGGTTTGGACATCTACTCTTCTCACACAGGGATGCTCTGGCGTCAGAGGGTTGCTGTAGAAACTCAGCGATAATTTCCCTATTATTACTACCTTTAAATTATCTCAAGTGAGACCGTTTTTAGCCTCTTTTATCACCTAACCGAAGCCCGGAGTCCGTCCCAGGAATGAGTAGACACAGACCTACTCCCCCACTGCGCGTAGGATGGCCGAATTCCCTCACCCAAAAAGAGTAGACACAAACCGAACTCCCCCACTGCGAGTAGAATGGCCGGATTCCGTCCCCCAAAAAGAGTAGACACAGGCCAAACTCCCCCGAAGCGCACGGGGTGGATGGTAACAAGAATTTCTCAGAATAGAATTCCCCCTACTTTGCGTGTTTTGATATTTTGGTAAAAATGTACTCTGGGCTAAGAAAAACCGCTAGGGGGACTGGACAAATCCTCGGAGGCGACCAGGGAACAGGTCGGTACCTTAGTGGAGGGAGGCAGGATAACCATAAATGTACGCCTGAAAATTAGTACTTTGCGTAACGATAAAAAATTAAAACAGTGGTGAGCTGGCGACGGAGAAAACGGTTCCCCTCCCCTGGAGTCATCCCCCTTCGTCTTTCCTTAAATTTGGCATGTTATTCTTCATAATTTTAAAGCTGCAATAAGGCCTAAAGACTACATATATTATCAATGCATCCTCTAAAAATGAATGCTACTAGGTGCGAGCTGGAACCTACTGTTAGAATGTAAAATATCCGTAAATTTATCTCAATGAAAAAGGACTATTTCCTTAAAAGCTCTTAATATCTCTTAAATTCCATCTAATGTCACTCCTCCCCTCCCCTACCCTCTGGGCTGGCAGGCTAGAAGCCCCGGTTTTCTATAATAGATGGTTGTTTTTGTTTATATGATAATATGACATTTTCATCTTTTATTTTTGTCGTGTCTTTTTAGCTGTTTTTTTTTATGTTTTATTGCTCGTCAATTTGTTTTTATTTTCATTGTCTGTGTTTGTAAGATTTTTTGTTTGTGAAGAATAAGACACGCATTTTCGTTTTATTAATATTTTGAAAGCAAATACTCCCCCGGAGTGTATCAAATTTGGCAGTAAACAAACAGTTCTAACGACTGCCAAGAAAGGGGAATCTCACTATAATCAGGTCACCCTTGGGATGGGGGAAGTGGGTGTTGT